>NC_079195.1:162102225-162411998 GCF_029499605.1 Hyla sarda | reverse complement strand
GAAAGTCTTTGGGTGGTCCACCGTCCTGCCTTATAGAGTGTTCTGAAATGTTGGATATGCGCTTGTGCTTACACAAAGTTGTAAATTAAAAAAAAAATGATACAATTTTGTTGATTTTGGGGCGGATTGTAAAGCCCTGTGTGTACTGGTGCATCAGCCAACTCCAGGCTTTGTCCTTCAGGCAATAAATGGGTTCCTGATGCCGCAGAGGTGGGGCCTGGGTCTGGGAATATAACATTTTTGGATTGCGGGTGCTACAAAAAAAGATGGAGACACCCTAATCCGTTCAGTGGAGCGTGCCTGCGGCCCCGGACATCTGAGGGCATAACACACCTGTTATTGCTCGATCTCAGGAGAAGGGGGTTCATCATCGGGAGAAGAGAGTTGCAGGTTGCCCTTGAGTCAGCAAGGCGGTAGCACGGTTGGCAGTCAGCGTGGTGTGGCAGTAGTGGAAATTCTGGAGCCAAACGTGCCTGGGGGAGACCACCTGCTTCGCGGCAGCTTACCTTTCCGGGAGTTAGCGGGTTACCAGCACCGGTCGATGAAAGATAGAGACACGCTAATCCGTTCAGTGGAGCGCGCCTGCGGCCCCGGAATTCAGAGGGCATAACACACCTGGTATTGCTCGATCTCGCAATTGATCGTGCAAAGGTAGGTGGTTATTAAAGCCTCTTGGGTACTGCTGAGGCCTACTCTTGACTGCTCCTGGTGCAATGTATGGGGTAATTAAACACTCTTGGCTAGTGTTTTATTTTTTAATTTACTGATAATTTTATCAGTAATAAAATTGATTTTTCCAGTATGCTAATCGTTACACAACGGAACGCTTGTTGCGTGTGATTTTTTTAATGAAAAAAATAAAAAATAAAAAAATAAGGACAGGGATTAACTCTGCTTCATCATTTTGGGTGAAAAAAGTCCTTTGGTGATCTGATCTTTTGGAGACAGATGCGCTTACACACATATTGAATTAGTTTTTGTAAAAAAATTTCAAACATTGTGTGGTTTATTATTTTTGAGAAGAATTACTTTGGGTGGTCTTCCGTCCTGCATTATAGAGTCTTGTGAACTGTTGGATATGTGCTTGTTCTTACACAAAGGTATTTCTTTAAAACATTTCTAAAATGTTGTTGTTTTTTGGAGAGGATTGTGAAGTCCGGGTGTGTACTGGTGCATCAGCCAACACCAGGCTGTGTCCTTCAGGCAATATATGGTTCCTGATGCCGCAGAGGTGGGGCCTGGGTCTTGAAATTTCAAATTTTTGGATAGCGGGTGCTACCAATGAGAAATCTTTGACAAAAATGTCCTAAATTGTGTTGGTTTTTTTTTGGGGGGGGGGGAATTGTGAAGCCCTGGTGTGTACTCTTGCATCAGCCAACTCCAGGCTGTGTCATGCAGGCAATATATAGGTTACTGATTCCACAGGGGTGGGGCCTTGTTCTGGAAATTTCAAATTTTTGGATAGCGAGTGCTACCAATGAGAAATCTTTGACAAAAATTTCTCATTGTGTTGATTTTGGAGGGGAAGATTGTGAAGCCCTGGTGTGTACTGATGCATCAGCCAACTCCAGGCTGTGTCCTACAGGCAATAATATGGGTTACTGATGCCGCAGAGGTGGGGCCTGGGTCTGGAAATTTCTCATTTTTGGATAGCGGGTGCTACCAATGAGAAATCTTTGTCAAAAATTTCATATATTGTGTTGTTTTTTTGGGGGGGATTGTGAAGCCCTGGTGTGTAGTGTACTAGTGCATCAGCCAACTCCACGCTGTGCCATTCAGCCACTAAATGGTCTCCTCTTGCCACGCTATGTCCATGCTATGTCATTCAGTCACTATATGGTCTCCTGACACTGATGCCACCACCAGGCTCTGTCATTGTGCTGCTGTGCGGCAGTGATTCTAAGAGCGATGCCGGTAATCTGCATGCTATTCTGATTAACAGTATTATTTCACTACCCCAGCACACTCCATATGCGTTTTTCGACACAGCAAAGTGTTCTATACCCCTATAGAGGCTGTATGTAGGCTAGAAATAGCCTTTTTTAACATCGATCCGCCGCGAATAAATTCGGATCAAAACAAACTTTTTGGGAAAATTCGGCGAAACGAATTTTTGAAAAGTTTGCTCATCTCTAATGATGACATAATATGTGCTAAATTAGGTAAAACTTCTACCCTAAAAGACTTTGGGTACTGGTGGACAGTAAACTCTACTTTAGTGATCAGTACCGGGTAGCTGCAGCCAAGGCTTACAAAGTCATGGGATGTATCAAGAGGGGCATAGAGGCACATGATAAGAACATAGTTTTGCCTCTGTATAAATCACTAGTCAGACCACATATGGAGTATTGTATCCAATTCTTGGCACCTGTATATGAGAAGGACATGGCTGAACTGGAGAGGGTGCAGAGGAGGGCAACAAAGATAATTGATGGTATGGGAGAATTACAGGACCAAGACAGGTTATTGCTTGGTGTTATTTAGTTTCGAGAAAAGACGTCTTAGGGGTGATCTGATTACAATGTGCAAATATATGAACGGACAGTACAGAGATCTTTCTAGTGATCTTTTTATACCTAGGCCAATAACCATGGCAAGGGGACATCCTCTACATCTAGAGGAAAAAAGGTTTCACTGTAGTCACAGAAAGATATTCTTTACTGTAAGAGCAGTGAGACTATGGAACTCTCTGCCATGTTACTATGTAATAATAGCAATTAAAATACAATAAATCTGGGCAACCTCCACCTATATTAGATATTCTATTGCATATAGTTGTTACTCATTTATGCAGAAAATGACATAACAGTTGCATGAAATTTACCAGAAGTTGCATAGTCCGGCATCCGTTAATCTGGCATGTTTTTCATGAAATAAATACATACACACTTTTGCCTGTTGTGTCTCAGCAGCACAATATGGGGTGTCTCTGCCCCTGTGAGCTAAATAGGACAAGGATTTTTTTATTTAAAAAAAATTCACAGGCACCTCCCCCATGACCTGTAAAGTGTTCCCGCACACATACAAGGACAGCAAGTTTTTATCTGTCCTTCTGTGAGCATGGATGCCCTGTTCCAGTACTATTTTTGTTTTTCTCCTTAGGTGCAGAGTACCTTCATGTTGTTATGTTATGTGCTCTGGCCGCACACGCTGGCCGTGAGTGCGTGGTCCCCTTACCCGCTGCTGCCGACGGGGCTGGCCCCAGTCTGTCACTCTCCGGGTGTTTCCCCTGCCTCCGCCTCTGCCTCTCTGCTCCGCTATGCGTGTCTCCGTCCCTTAGGGCGCGCTCCGGAGCTTTAAGATTTAAAGGGCCAGTACGTTCAACTAGTGTAATTCACCTGTGGCTCATTTATAAATTCCTCCGCCCTCCTCACTCCCCTGCCAGATCTTTGTTGCCTTGTGCCTCAGAGAAAGCGTTCCTCAGTATTGTCTTGCCATGTGGAAGGATATATCCTCTATCTGTTCCTGAGACGAAAGCCATGGCTGAATATATCCAGGAGAATCTCCAAAAGGGATTTACAGTATCCATAAGTCCTCTTCTCCTGCTGGAGCAGGTTTCTTCTTTGTAGGGAATAAGGATGGCTCGCTCCGTCCATGTATTGACTACAGGGTTCTTAACAAAATCACGGTTAAGAACCGTTACCCTCTACCTCTTATCTCAGAACTTTTTGACCGTCTACATGGTGCCAAGGTCTTCTCCAAGTTGAACTTACGCGGTGCATATAACCTCATTCGTATCCGCAAGGGAGATGAATGGAAAACGGCCTTCAATACTCGTGACGGACATTTTGAATATCTTGTAATGCCTTTTGGTCTCTGCAATGCTCCAGCCGTTTTTCAAGAGTTTGTCAATGATATCTTGCGTGATCTTCTCTACACCTGTGTTGTCGTATACCTATATGACATCATGATCTGCTCTTTCAACCTATAGGAGCATAATACTTATGTTCGTCTGGTTCTTCAGCGACTTCGGAAGAATCAATCTCTACGCCAAACTGGAGAATAGCCTGTTGAGATTTCTAGTCTTCCGTTTCTTGGCTACATTGTCTCTCATCAGGACCTGCAGATGATCCAGATAAGTTGTCTGCAATATTAGATTGGCCTCGTCCTTCATGCCTACGTGCTATTTAATGCTTTCTGGGATTCGCTAACTATTATCGTCAGTTTATCCCACATTTTTCATCCTTGGTTGCTCCTATTGTGGCTCTCACTAAGAAGGCATCTAATCCTAAATCTTGGTCTCAAGAGGCTAAAGAGGCCTTCTCCCATTTAAAGTCTGCATTTGCCTCTGCTCCCGTGCTTACAAGACCTGATCCGGAGAGGCCCTTTGCTTTGGAGGTTTCTCCAGGTCCTCTGACGTCACTGGTTTAGACTCCACGCCTAGGCATATTATTCCTCCTGACCGTTTGATTCCTGCCGCTCCTGCCGAGATTCAGCAAGTTCCTCCAGGAAAATCCTTTGTGCCCACCAGATTGAGACGCAAGCTCCTGAAATGGGGTAATTCTTCCTTGACAGCAGGACATTCTGGAATACACAAGACTCTACTTCTTATTTCCCTTCACTACTGGTGGCTCCATCTTGAACGTGATGTTTCTGATTTTGTTCGGTCCTGTGAAACCTGCCCGTGACAAAACTCCTCGACAGAGACCTGCAGGACTCTTACAGCCTTTACCCATTCCAGAGACTCCGTAGTCCCATATCGCCATGGATTTCATCACCTATTTGCCACCATCTCATAATAACACTGTCATCTGGGTCGTTGTAGATCTGTTTTCCAAGATGGCTCATTTATTCCTCTACGAGGTCTTCCTTCTGCCCCGCAGCTAGCGAAGTACTTCTTGTTACATGTCTTTTGTTTACATGGTCTTCCTCTGCATATTGTTTCAGATAGAGGTTTGCACTTTGTCTCTGGGTTCTGGCAAACCCTTTACAACCATCTGGACAAACTCGGCCTACCACCCTTAGTCCAACGGTCAGGGGGAGAGGGTGAATTCTCATATAATCATAAGGATTCCGAATCCACGAGGTCCCCCTTTTTGTTGTCTATGGACTCCATCTCCGTTCTCCTTTTCCTCTCCCAGTCTCCTTCTGTGTGCCTGCTGTTGATGAGCTGGTCTGTGACTTCTCCACCATCTGGCAACAGACCCGACAGTCGTTATCCCAGGCTTCTTCACACATGAAGGCGCTAGTCCTGGTGACATGGTGTGGCTTTCATCCAAGTACATCCGTTTCAAGATCCCTTGTTACAAGCTCGGTCCCTGCTACCTTGGTCCCTTACAGATTCTACAAAAAATCAATCCTGTCTCCTACAAACTCCGTCAACCTGCTACGTTACGTATTCCCAATTCCTTCCACGTCTCTCCTCAAGCCTCTTGTCATAAGCCGGTTCTCTCAGAAGAATGTTGTCCCCACACCTGTCTCCAGCTCTTCTGACGTCTACAAAGTTAAACAGATTCTTGTGACAAAAACTTTGAGAGATAAACAAATTTTTTTTGGTCAACTGGGAGGGTTACGGTCCTGAGGAGAGATCTTGGGAGCCTGAGGAGAATATCCTGGACCATGACCTTCTCAGGAGTTTCCTCTCTCGTAAAAGGAGAGGGAGACAAAAGGGGGGGTACTGTTACGTTATGCGCTCTGGCCGCACACGCTGGCCATGATCGCATGGTCCCCTTACCTGCTGCTGCTGACGGGGCTTGGACTCTTATCGTGGGATGTCACTCTCCGGGTGTTTCTCCTGCCTCCGGCTCTGCCTCTCTGCTCCGGCGAGCGTGTTCCTGTCCCCTAGGGCGTGCATGCTGGAGCTTTAAGATTTAAAGGACCAATGCGCTCATTAGTGTAATTCACCTGTGACTCATTTATAAATTCCTCTGTCCTCCTCAGTCCCCTGCCGGATCTTTGTTGCCTTGTGCCTTAGAGAAAGCATTCCTCAGTATTGCCTTGCCGTGCATCCCTTGCTTTGTGACTTGAACTTGCTCCTCTGCCGCCTGCCTACTGAACTCCTGCTATGTTTTGACTACACTACTGTGCCGCCTGCCCTGACCTTCTGCTATCCAGACTACGAGCTGCCTTATCCCTCCTGTGCGCATCTCCTCAGCTGCCTGTGTGGTTGAGCTGTGCCAGGGGTAGCGACCTGGGTGCCGCCTGCTGCAGCAAGTCCATCCTGCGTTGCGGCGGGCTCTGGTGAATACCACGTTAGACTCCGCTTCCTGATTCGGTCCGAGTCATCTGCCACACAGGTCCAGCGGATCCACATCCACCGGTGTTCCTGTCTTCTGAAACGTGAGTGTTACACATGTGGTTTTGCAGCTTCGATGTGTGGTGCCATTTTCCTGTGTCCGAGGGCAGCGCTTGTTGCAGAGTACGCGTAAGTCTGTGCGTTGCTTTTGGTGACATCACCGGAAGTGTCAGATCAGCCGGCGGCCGAATATATGCTGGAACAGTTTAGGGAGCTAGTTTTCTAGTTCCTCTTACAGTGGGGCAAAAAGTATTTAGTCAGCCACCAATTGTGCAAGTTCTCCCACTTAAAAAGATGAGAGAGGCCTGTAATTTTTAACAAATCCATAAAATCACATTGTCAGATTTTTTAAGAAGTTATTTGCAAATTATGGTGGAAAAGAAGTATTTGGTCAATAACAAAAGTTCATCTCAATACTTTGTTTTATACCCTTTGTTGGCAATGAGGTCAAACGTTTTCTGTAAATCTTCACAAGGTTTTCACCCACTGTTGCTGGTATTTTGGCCCATTCCTCCATGCAGATCTCCTCTAGAGCAATGATTTTTTGGGCCTGTCGCTGGGTAACACAGGCCACTTAAGGAATTTGAAATGCTTCTTACGAAGCCACTCCTTTGTTTGGGATCATTGTCATGTGGAAAGACCATTATCATGACTCCTTAGAGTGGTGGATGAGAGGAAGATCAGGGAAATAATTATTTTCCTGTGGAAAAGTTCCCTAAATTTATTAAAGCAGTACAAGCTGAGAGTTTGCCTGAGAGTCAGGGGGAAGCTTCCCACCTCGAAAGGGCCTAGGGTTTTCTCTGTGGATAATATGCTTATGGACCTAATGAGTAGACAATTCAAGACACTTTTTTCGTTGGACCAGTCCAAATCTAAGGATTGGAGTTCTCCCCCTAAAGTGGATATATCTATTGTGAGGCTTTCTAAAAGAACAATAGTTCCATCAGATGACGGATCAAGTTTGAAGGATCCCATGGACCGTGGTATTGAGGTTGCCTTAAAGCGGTCCTATACTACAGCTGCCAGTCAGAGTTTTATAGGCTTTGCCTCTTTTGAAGTGATTAAAGCTATGAAAGCCTGGCTTACTAGAGTTCAAGATGATATTGACTCTGGTATCAGTAGGGAAGAGATATTAATATATTATTTTAGGTATGGATTACCTTTATGATGCTAACTGTCAACAAGTTAAGCTGTTTGCCCGTAACATGTCTCTCTCATCTGCTGCCAGAAGGGCTCTCTGGCTTAGACCCTGGACAGGAGATAATCTGTCCAAGTATACTCTTTGCAATCTTGAGTATGTATACAAAATGCCAACATCTATGTGTATGTTCCCATACCATGCAAAATTATAACAAAAAAGAAAAACCAAGGTATTCAGGGACACAAATTTCAATCTTTAATGTTTAGCAAAAAAAACATACATTTAAAAACATTTAAAAAAAGGCACAAAATACCAAGATGGTCCTACAAATACACATCCGGAGGTCCTAGAACAAGGGGTTAATCCCCAAAATTACCTGTATATCCAGATAGCTAAAAGAGCCTACTTATAATAACAAAAGTGTCCCAACTAGTGGCTGCACCCAGTAAGGTAATAGCCCTATACATTTGTACACATAGCAAGAGGTTGTTAACTTCACCTTCAAGGGACACACCAGGACCTCCGTCCCCCAACGTTTCGCAATTAAATGCTTCTTCCGGGGCGTAGTTTACTGTGGGTCTGACACCTATTTATACACCTAAATAGCCTATCATATGTGTCTACGTAATATTGCCTCACCTCCGGGTGTGCGTCATCCCTGCTTCCTTATTTCTTGCCTTGTCACATGACCCATCGTGTCATGTGACTACGTATCGCGAGAGTCAAGGAGAGTGATCTCGCTACCTAATATCTAAGTGTCACGGGATTCATTGTACCATCGTGAGATCCTAAAGCCATGTGATGACCCGCTGACTGAGCCGAGGACACGTCAGGTGACCATCCAGGTCACATGACACATCATAGAATCATGAAAAATACGGAGAGCTAGCTCCAAAACCATGGAGACCATATTAGCAACGATCTCCCTCTGTATTTGTATATATTGGGGACTCCAAGTGTAACTACTAACTACAGGTAAATTAAAGGTGAAAATTTAAAGTGAAAAAAGTGCAATAGTTACTGGTACCTTAAACTCGGATATATAAAGCAGTTATTATATACTGCAGATATTATAAACTAAATAACATATGTATATTATCCTGTATATTACACCTAGTGACCTAATAAACACTATTCACCCCTTTCTCCAACAATTCATTGTACATTATGTGAAATTATACAATACCAAGAATAAATTACAATTAGATATTATGTACAGTCACACCCTATATAAAGGACAATAATAGCTTGACACCTATAGAGTTAAGTTAAATGATATGGCTCACACCACAGGTACAATTATACTCATAGTCGAGCCATACCATGTAACACCCAGTGTATAAAGTGAAATAAATGTATATATTTATTTTCTTTTGTTTAAGATGGAGATCAACCCGTCAACGAGACAGAAAGTACTCCAATGGCCATGTGTTGATTATTAAAATGTGTAATATGTGAGTATCATAGTGATCAAAATGAATGTGATTATAATTCCACATATAACATATATCACATACAAGGACATACAGGGCCCACTTTTATACATTTATTACACACATCTAAATCCACCACGTC
Organism: Hyla sarda; assembly: GCF_029499605.1. Classification (NCBI taxonomy): domain Eukaryota; kingdom Metazoa; phylum Chordata; class Amphibia; order Anura; family Hylidae; genus Hyla; species Hyla sarda. Next base: position 162,403,047 of record NC_079195.1, on the reverse strand, counting down.
AAAAACAAACAAACAACACACTAACGGAAATTATATGATAAAACCACCACGTGAAGTGTACATACCGTGACCACCACCATAGTGAGAGGACGTGACATATCTTGTGCTGTACTAAAAGGAAAAGGAATAATTATTTGTGGATTGTGTTCATGTACATGGATATGTTAACATGTTAAAATTCCTATTTTAAATAAGTCACTTAGTATAATAGATAATCCCCATTTGGGAGGAGTAGATTCTGATACTCAGTTCATATTGATACCATATGGAAGGGGGAAAGAAAGGAAAAGAAGAGAGAAAGAAGAGGGGGAGGGGGGAAGAAGGGGGGGGGGGGAAAGAAAGGGGGAAGGGGGGAGAAAAAGGGGGAAAGGGGAGGGGGGATCGGGGAGGGAAAGAGAGAAGGGGTAAAGGGAGGAGAAAGAAAGAAGAAAAGGGAGAAAAAATGAGGAAAAAAGAAAAAGGAGAAAAGGAAGAAAGAGAAAAAAGAGAAAAGAAAAAGAAAGGAAAAAAAGGGGGAAAAAGGAGAAAAAAAGGGAAAAAAAAGAAAAAGAAAAAAGAGAGAGAGAGAAAAAAAGGGGGAGGAAAAAAGAGGGGCAGGAGGAAAAGGAATAAATCACCCCATCATATGGTGAACAAAACATTTGGGTTATGTAGCCCACAGTATATTGCACAAAACCCCATTATGTAGCACCAAAGGTGTATTGCACTTAATCCAGGTCATGTAAAAGAATCCCAATTCACCATGCCATATTATATATTGCACTTAATCCAGAGGATATATATTGCATGAACGTCCCAAATATTCTTCTTGTGATCGCAATTTTATATTTGATCTTGTGCAAGGGATATCCCATAATTCAAGGAACCAGGTGCCACACCATCCAAAGATATTCATTACATTAGGCTAATAACTCAATATTCCTAAGTAAAAAAGGAGGAAGAGCAATGTGTAAATTCAATTAAAAAATTTAAAAAAATTAACTATAAAAAGGTTAAAACCCTATGTCAGAAATCTCCCGTCACACCCAAAGTCTACAGAAAAGGGACAAAGCTGTTAACCTCATTTAGGCCTTGGGGAATCATCGTATCAAGTCGAAATATCCAGCGTGTTTCACGTTGGGCTACCACTTTCTGCCAGTTCCCTCCTCTTGGGCCAACAGGTACATGGTCAATGCCTCTGAATCTCAAGAGGCTAGCGTCACAATCATGTTTAATCTTAAAGTGCCGGGGGATAGTTTTCACACATGGGCGATCTGGTTGTTCTAGGGCCATTCTTATGTCAAGCACATGTTCCCGAACCCTTCTACAGAGAGGGCGTATAGTTTTACCAATATATAATAGCCCGCAGGGACACGTTGCAATGTAGACGACACCTTTGGTTGCACAATTGATGTGATGTCTAATATCGTATGTGTGGGAGTTATTAGAGTTTTGAAAGGTGGTACACCTATCCATGTTTGTGCATGCAACGCAGTTACCACATGGATAGCTCCCCATTTTGGGTCCCCTTGAACCAAAAATGTAGGATTCAGGTCTAATTGTATAGTGGCTCTGTACAAGTTGATCCTTCAAATTTTTAGCACGTCTAAAGGAATGGATGGCCTTTCCCCACGATATTGTTAAGCATTTCATCGTTTTGCAAAATTGGCCAATGTCGGCCCAAGATTTCCCTTACTTCTGAGCTCCGTGAGTGGAAATCAAGTATGCACCTCACCTGTTTAGAAGGTTGGGTGGCAGATTGGGTTGGGAGCAAGCTCTGTGACATCCTCAACAACTTCAGGCCGACGTAACCAGGGTGGTAACCGTCGCCGTATTGACTACAGGCAACACCAAGGGGAGAGACGACAAACTAGACAACAATACAATCAGACCCATATAGGACAGCCGCTAAAGGTAATAAATTTATCTGATAACGTGCTTACACCTACACAGGAACAAATTCTAGGATTGGGGTTATCCTTTTGTCCCGAACCTAACTATGATCTTTTTTCCACAGTAAGGGATATTCATTTATTTGCACGGAAGCTGGTACTCCATAAGTTACATACCAACCGATGCAAAGAACAGGATGATTTTTTAGGAACTATGGACAATGACCAAATTGTTATGAGAGATCTACAATCACTTCTGGATGAACAAGAAATGACACCTAAAGGCAGGTATCCTGAATACCTGCTTCCAAAATGTACTACTTTCCATCATTGTCCTTATTCCCAGAGATAGATATATTTGTTAAAACTGTGATAAGGGAACTGAGGACTATCCCTGAAACCAAGAAATATGATAATTTGACATTCAGCCAGAGGAAGGCGATTAAGGAATTGCAAGAAATGACCAGTATAGTGATAAAACCCTCCGACAAGGGAAGTAACGTGGTACTATGGCCCATGGCTTTGTACGAAAAAGAGATGTATAAACAACTAAAGGACACTCAATGCTATCAGAGACTTACATTTAATCCTTTATCCTCCTTTAGGCAACAATTAGGCCAGATCTTGGATGACGCCAAGGAAAAGGGCATCTTAACTCAGAGACAGATGGCGGGCTTGCTACCTGAACACCCACAGATTCCAACGATCTATTTGCTCCCCAAGATACATAAGGACCCGAATACACCTCCGGGAAGGCCAATAGTATCTGGCAACAATTCTTTAACAGAACCGGCTTGCAGGTTAGTGGACTTTTACCTTAAACCACTAGTGGAGCTATTACCATCTTACATCAAAGACTCCAATGACATCTTAAAAAGGCTGGAGGGGGTACAGTTGGAAGATAACATGTTGTTAGTGACATGTGACGTCGAGTCACTGTATACTTCTATACGTCACTCAGATGGAATAGCAGCAACAAAATTCTTCCTGGAGGCAGACAATACTGATGTGGATTTATGTGCATTTATTATTGAACTACTTACCTTTGCTCTCAGTAAAAATTTCTTTATGTTTAAGGGGGTCCTCTACCTGCAGCGCCAGGGCACAGCGATGGGGGCGTCTTGTGCGCCCTCATACTCTAACCTGTTCCTGGGGCTGTGGGAGAGGACCCTTTTTACGTCGGACATGGCCCCTCACCTCAATAAGGTGATCTCGTGGGGCCGTTATATCGACGATATTCTGATTGTCTGGCAGGGTACAGAAAAGGAACTGGAGGAATTTATAAGTTACCTCAATCAAAATGATTTGAACATACGTCTTACATATAAATGCAATAAAACTAACATTGACTTCTTGGACATCGGTATACAGGTGGCTGAAGATGGCACAGTACAAACTAACTTACATCGAAAAGTAACAGCTGCTAATACCCTACTCCACGCCAAGTCAGCACATCCGGATCACCTTGTAAGGAATATACCAGTGGGACAATTTTTAAGGGCCAGGAGATTATGCTCTGATGATTTTTTGTTTAAACAACAGGCACAGGACATAAAAACTAGATTCCGAGAACGAGGCTACAGCAATCGTGTCATCAACAGAGCGTACTGGCGGGCTAAAAGAAGCAATCGGACCACCTTACTTCACCTACCAAAATCTGCCACCCAACCTTCTAAACAGGTGAGGTGCATACTTGATTTCCATTCACGGAGCTCAAAGTAAGGGAAATCTTGGGCCGACATTGGCCAATTTTGCAAAACGATGAAATGCTTAACAATATCGTTGGGGAAAGGCCATCCATTTCCTTTAGACGTGCTAAAAATTTGAAGGATCAACTTGTACAGAGCCACTATACAATTAGACCTGAATCCTACATTTTTGGTTCAAGGGGACCCAAAATGGGGAGCTATCCATGTGGTAACTGCGTTGCATGCACAAAGATGGATAGGTGTACCACCTTTTAAAACTTTAATAACTCTCACACATACGATATTAGACATCACATCATTTGTGCAACCAAAGGTGTCGTTTACATTGCAACGTGTCCCTACGGGCTATTATTTATTGGTAAAACTATACGCCCTCTCCGTAGAAGGGTTCGGGAACATGTGCTTGACATAAGAATGGCCCTAGAACAACCAGATCGCCCATGTGTGAAAACTATCCCCCGGCACTTTAAGATTAAACATGATTGTGACGCTAGCCTCTTGAGATTCAGAGGCATTGACCATGTACCTGTTGGCCCAAGAGGAGGGAACTGGCAGAAAGTGGTAGCCCAACGCTGGATATTTCGACTTGATACGATGATTCCCCAAGGCCTAAATGAGGTTAACAGCTTTGTCCCTTTTCTGTAGACTTTGGGTGTGATGGGAGATTTCTGACATAGGGTTTTAACCTTTTTATAGTTAATTTTATTTTTATTTTTTTAATTGAATTTACACCTTGCTCTTCCTCCTTTTTTACTTAGGAATATTGAGTTATTAACCTAATGTAATGAATATCTTTGGATGGTGTGGCACCTGGTTGCTTGAATTATGGGATATCCCTTACACAATATCAAATATAAAATTGCGATCACAAGAAGAATATTTGGGACGTTCATGCAATATATATCCTCTGGATTAAGTGCAATATATAATATGGCATGGTGAATTGGGATTCTTTTACATGACCTGGATTAAGTGCAATACACCTTTGGTGCTACATAATGGGGTTTTGTGCAATATACTGTGGGCTACATAACCCAAATGTTTTGTTCACCATATGATGGGGTGATTTATTCCTTTTCCTCCTGCCCCTCTTTTTTCCTCCCCCTTTTTTTTCTCTCTCTATTTTTTTCTTTTTCTTTTTTCCCTTTTTTTCTCCTTTTCCCCCCCTTTTTTCCTTTCTTTTTCTTTTCTTTTTCTTTTCTCTTTTTTCTCTTTCTTCCTTTTTCTCCTTTTCTCCTTTCTCTTTTTTCCTCTTTTTTTCTCCCTTTTCTTCTTTCTTTCTCCTCCCTTTACCCCTTCTCTCTTTCCCTCCCCGATCCCCCCTCCCCTTTCCCCCTTTTTCTCCCCCCTTCCCCCTTTCTTCCCCCCCCCCCTTATTCCCCCCTCCCCCTCTTCTTTCTCTCTTCTTTTCCTTTCTTCCCCCCTTCCATATGGTATCAATATGAACTGAGTATCAGAATCTACTCCTCCCAAATGGGGATTATTTATTATACTAAGTGACTTATTTAAAATAGGAATTTTAACATGTTAACATATCCATGTACATGAACACAATCCACAAATAATTATTCCTTTTCTTTTTAGTACAGCACAAGATATGTCACGTCCTCTCACTATCGTGGTGGTCACGGTATGTACACTTCACGTGATGGTTTTATCATATAATTTCCGTTAGTGTGTTGTTTGTTTGTATTTGACGTGGTGGATTTAGATGTGTGTAATAAATGTATAAAAGTGGGCCCTGTATGTCCTTGTATGTGATATATGTTATATGTGGAATTATAATCACATTAATTTTGATCACTATGATACTCACATATTACACATTTTAATAATCAACCCATGGCCATTGGAGTACTTTCTGTCTCGTTGACGGGTTAGTCTCCATCTTAAACAAAAGAAAATAAATATATAAATTTATTTCACTTTATACACTGGGTGTTACATGGTATGGCTCGACTATGAGTATAATTGTACCTGTGGTGTGAGCCATATCATTTAACTTAACTCTATAGGTGTCAAGCTATTATTGTCCTTTATATAGGGTGTGACTGTACATAATATGTAATTGTAATTTTTTCTTGGTATTGTATAATTTCACATCATGTACAATGAATTGTTGGAGAAAGGGGTGAATAGTGTTTATTAGGTCACTAGGTGTAATATACAGGATAATATACATAGGTTATTTAGTTTATAATATCTGCAGTATATAATAACTGCTTTATATATCCGAGTTTAAGGTATCGGTAACTATTGCACTTTTTTCACTTTTAATTTTCACCTTTAATTTACCTGTAGTTAGTAGTTACACTTGGAGTCCCCAATATATACAAATACAGAGGGAGATCGTTGCTAATATGGTCTCCATGGTTTCGGAGCTAGCTCTCCGTATTTTTCATAATTCTATGATGTGTCATGTGACCTGGATGGTCACCTGACGTGTCCACGGCTCAGTCAGCGGGTCATCACATGACGTTAGGATCTCGCAATGGTACAATGAATCCCGTGACACTTAGATATTAGGTAGCGAGATCACTCTCCTTGACTCTCGCGATACGTCGTCACATGACACGATGGGTCATGTGACACGGCACGAAATAAGGAAGCAGGGATGACGCACACCAGGAAGTGAGGCAATATTACGTAGACACATATGATAGGCTATTTAGGTGTATAAATAGGTGGCAGACCCACAGTAAACTACGCCCCGGAAGAAGCATTTAATTGCGAAACGTTGGGTGACAGAGGTCCTGGTGTGTCCCTAGAACGTGAAGTTAACAACCTCTTGCTATGTGTACAAATGTATAGGGCTATTACCTTACTGGGTGCAGCCACTAGTTGGGAAACTTTTGTTATTATAAGTAGGCTCTTTTAGCTATCTGGATATACAGGTAATTTTGGGGATTAACCCCTTGTTCTAGGACCTCCGGATGTGTATTTGTAGGACCATCTTGGTATTTTGTGCCTTTTTTAAATGTTTTTAAATGTATGTCTTTTTTGCTAAACATTAAAGATTTAAATTTGTGTCCCTGAATACCTTGGTTTTTCTTTTTTGTTATAATCTTGAGTATGTGCCTGGAAAGCTGTTTGGGTCAGAATTGGATAAAATTATGGAAGAACTCTCAATTCTCTAAGAGTTTTCCCCTATCTAATAGATCCTTTCGAGGGGGCTATAATCAGTCAAGACCTGATCGAACACAGCAGAGATCCAGGCAAAGTTGAAACTCTGGATGTGGTAGAGGATCAGGATCTTCTAGAATAGGATCCTCTAGAGCCAGAGGTATCAAGAAGCCAGTCTTCTGACTCTGAGAGCATGCGTATTGGCGGCCGTCTCCTAAATTTTTTTCCAGCTTGGCAAAACACATAAGGAGACATTATAAGGAGAGGATATGCCCTCTCTCTCTTTCATTTCCCAGCCTCCAGAGATATTTGTAATATCCTCCATTCTTAACTCCCCAAAGCAGGACTTTCTGGAGCAGTCAATTCTGGATCGTATTGCTATTGCTGCTGTAGAACCCATTCCTCTATCCAAGAAGGCCAAAGGAGTTTATTCTCCCATGTTTCTTGCGCCCAAGCCAGGAGGGAAATGGAGACTAATTATAGATTTCCGATATCTAAACAGATTCATCGTAAAGAAAAGTCCCGGATGGAGACAATAAAGTCTGTCAAGTCCATTCTACAGAAAGACGATTACATGGCATCCTTGGACCTCAAAAAGGGAAACTTTCACAAACCCATCTTTCTGGACCACTAAAAATTCTGCACTCTATATCAAAAGAGGTTTTTCATAATGTACAGTTTAGAGTTCTTCCCTTTGGAATTACAACTGCCCTGTTTGTCTTCACAAAGGTGGTTTAGATGATTGGCTAGCATTAGCCAGATCTCCGGAAAAACTCCAATTCCACACTAGCCTGACTTTAGACTTACTTCGCAGACTAGGATGGGTGATAAATTGGGAGAAGTCACATTTAGCTCCGAACAAGGTAAGGACCTTTCAGGGTTTCTGTCTGGATTCCCACAACATAAGAGTTTATCTTTCTCCAGCAAGGAAGGAAATTATATCCAAGGGATATCAATTTCTTCAGATTCCTCGCAAAGTGTCTCTGAGGACTGTTCATGAGGTCTCTAGGACTCCTATCATCCTCAGTAGAAGGTGATCCCTGGGCACTATGGCACTTGAGACCTCTTCAAGCGGAAGTGCTGCAGTCCTGGTACAGAAGGATTTTCTCCCTGGACACTCTTCACAAGCTCTCTCCTTCAGCTCGCAGGTCCCTGGTTTAGTGGGCTGTTCCCCAGGAAAGGATGTCTCTTCTAGAGCCACATTGGTTAGTCTTGACAACAGATGTCTCCGGGTCCGGATGGGGGGCTCATCTGCTAGGGAGGAAGGCAGCTGGGAAATGGAGTCAAGAAGAACTACTTTTATTTTCCAATATCAAGGCGTTAAGAGCAATTTAGTATGCGCTGCTTCATTTCTCCCCTGTTCTAATGGGAAAAGCTTTGAAGGTGAGGACAACATGGCGGAAGTTTATTACATAAACAAACAGGAAGGAACAAGATTGACTACAGTTCTTCAAGAAGTGGCAAGGATCTTCGTTGGGCAGAGACCAGGATACTCAGGTTATCCGCTGTCCACATTAAGGGAGTTCAGAACGTCATAGCGGATCGCTTGAACAGAGATCTTACGGATCCCTGGGGAGTGGGCTCTGAACCAGAAAGTTTTCCTACAACTAGTGGATCTCTGGGGTCTTCCAAAAAATAAACCTGATGGCTACAAGAGCCAATCGCAAGCTAGACAGGTTCTGCTCCCTTTATCTGGCGGACATTCCTTCATTGGTAGATGCCATGACAATTCTTTGGAACTTCGGCCTTGCATACATTTTTCTGCCAACTTCCATGATATCCAGGGTATTGATGAATTTTTGGATCGAATATTGGAAACGCTATCTCACTCTAGGAGTGAGGCGACCAATAGGACTTACACCAGAATCAGAAGAAATTTTCTTCCTGGTGTTCTGCCAAGAAGGTTGACCCTTCTTCACCTTCTATTCCATCAATCCTGGAATTCCTACAAGATGGGTTTAACAAGAAAATTTTATGGAAATGGGTTTCTCAAATGAAGGCGCTGGTCGCCGAGTCAAGTATTAAAGTTTTATTTGCAACGCGTTTCGATCCCGGAAAGGGATCTTCATCAGGCATACAGTTTCCATAAAAAAGTATTCATTTCACCGTCTTTTTTTAAGGTAATAGTTGTCTGTCCATGTGTAATTAATATTACACATGGACAGACAACTATTACCTGTAAAAAAAACTGTGAAATCTTTAACATAAATCTTTATCCTGCCAGTCCGATTCTGTAATATATGTATTACAATGCATATGTTCCCTACAATATGTTAGTAGAACAACACAGCCTTTGCATAACAGACTAAACAAACACCGGTACAACATTCGCAATAAATTCCAATTACATGGAGTGTCTAGACATTGTGCCCAATTTCATCCCGATATTGAACATCCAATTAAAATCACACCTCTAGAAGCTATTCCACAGGACTTTCCAATAGATTTGAACAGCTCAAACGAAAAGAAGTATATTGGATTTACCGGATGGAAACCCTGGTTCCGCGTTCCGGGATCGAAACGCATGCAAATAAAACTTTAATACTTGACTTGGGGACCAGCGCCTTAATTTGAGGAACCCAAAATATAGCTATGAAATTGGGCCAGAACCTAAGTATTAACAGCAGTGAACAGCATCAAACCTGTATAAAGGGCTACGTGCATGCCACGAGATACCCCATAAAGTCTGCCAAACAAAATAAGTGCTATATAAGAATGAAGTATAAATGTGCAAAACACCACTATGAATGCTTACAATACATGTAGTAACCAAAGGACCAAAATCTCTCAAATGAATATTGCAAAAGGTCCCGGCCGCAAAATGTATAATCTATAAAAATGTACAATGAGACATGAACTAGATATCACCCAGAGTCAGGGGACCAGCTTGCTCCATGCGTTCCGCCACCCCCACCGGTGGCTTCCTCAGGAGTAACTAAACACCCCCCCTGCCATGTCTTATATATACCAACAATCATAACAAATGATATACACCTGTAGGCATATGACAGTTACCTGTCATTAGGTGAATCCAACATGGCTCCCATTTGTTTTCCCGTTGCAGCATGCAGTTGCCGGAAGCAAGGCCGTGGTACGACGCTGATAGCCCCCGGAAGTGTGGCAGCTCCCAGCTTTCTGCGCATGCGCCCATGTACATCAGCGCGTTTGTATACACCAACTGTGATCGATCCACACACTGTGTGCGGACGTGGTTGCACACACCATCACCAAAAAGATGGTGGCAATCTGTCGCAATGCGCATGCGCCCTGCACATAGTAAAATGTGGGAAGCGAGTGTACGCAATCTGCGTAATTCTGCGCATGCACCTCCCCTGTATCACCAGGGAAGCGTGTGCGCTAGAGAGTACTTGTACTATAATAGTAGTGTTAGTGATTACGTCTAAGGTAAGTATCCCAGAGTTTTGTATAAATGACGTATAAATACAAGTAACCTAAACCAATCTAGGGTCATATCTCCACTTTACTGCGTGCTGCATGGGGAAAACAAACCAAACACGTGTCAGAATTAGAGATGAGCGAACTTACAGTAAATTCGATTTGTCACGAACTTCTCGGCTCGGCAGTTGATGACTTTTCCTGCATAAATGAGTTCAGCTTTCAGGTGCTCCGATGGGCTGGAAAAGGTGGATACAGTCCTAGGAGACTCTTTCCTAGGAATGTATCAACCTTTTCCAGCCCACCGGAGCACCTGAAGGCTGAACTAATTTACGCAGGATAAGTCATCAACTGCCGAGCCGATAAGTTCGTGACAAATCGAATTTACTGTAAGTTCGGTCATCTCTAGTCAGAATCATGAATAATTGCAAAAAATTACAAGAGATTACAAAACCTATATATATACATAATCATGTCTTTATGTCCCTCTATTGGCCATGTCCATGTACAATCATTTTGCCCAAAGAGAATGCATTCTCTGAATGCGTCAAAAAAGACGCATCCATATACCAATCAAGAATTTTCTTCACGTGAAGGTACGGTGAAAGTTCCCTATTCAAGTTGAGGGACAATCATCACAGATAGCGATAGAAAAAATGGATAAGAAAGTTCCTGGAAAAAGGCCAACAAGAAGAAGGGGCCATGAAGAAGAAATTTTTGAGAACGTTACAGTCCTCGCCATAGTACAGTTGATGCTCAGAGCAATAGGGCATCTTGGAGCCATCGTCATGGATCCCTCCAAATTCTTCATTTGGCCCAAAGTCAAAGATGTATCCCATAAGAGTGACCATATATCAGCCGGCACAGCTCAGCAGGTAAGGTAAGATAAGTTGTTATTTCCCAATGTATGGATAATCTAAAAATACTAAAAAAGGGGGAGTTATTTGTGTGTTAAGTCAATTGTACACTAGTGTGTAAATGGAAGTGTACCGTGTCCAAAATATGTGTAAATAACTAATGCTATGTGTGCAAATGAATATATGGTTATGGTGAGCTATGCGCATAGTGATCGATAAAAGTGGAAACTAAATGTGATGGATGACTATGTTGTGTGGGAAAAAAAGGGGGGGGGCATGTGCAAAAAAGGGGTGAGCAAACAGAAACAAAACAAACGGTGCCAAAAAGGTGCACTATGGAGGGGGTGGGGGAGGAAAAATATATATATATATGAAATTAAATAAATAATTTTGTAGATATTTTATTGTTGTTTATTGTTATTTATTGTAGTAGCCCAAGAAAACTGTAAAGGCTATTTTCTCATTGAGGCCGTGTGGCGCAACTGTGTTTAAATCAAAAATCCATTTGGAATCAAGTAGGAGGCCAACCATATCCCCTCCACGAATCCCACACGTTAGTTTTTTAAGCCCCACAACCTTCATACCTCGAGGCTTACCTTGATGTTTAATCCGAAAGTGTGCTGCCACCGAGGTCAAGGTGTGGTCTCTTCTAAAGTCTCTCTCCGCCAGGGATATAGTCGATAGATGTTTCTGGATTAGTTTGTGCAGTTCCTGTGTCGTCTGTCCAATGTAAACCTGTTGGCAAGGGCACACAATGGCATACACCACATTTCACGTTTTGCAATTTATGTAATGCCGTAATTTATGTTGTGAATCATCACCAGGGTTAAGGAATTCCCTGGCTGGTTCCATAAATTGACATAAGGAGCACTCACCACATGGGAACGAGCCCACATACTGACTCTTCTTCTGAGGTGGTCTCGTGAAATGGCTTCTTGTCAGAATGTCTTTCAAGTTCCCTGCTCATCTAGCCATCAGAATTGGTTTAGCGGTCCCCTGCATGCCTTTTAAAGTCATCAACCTGTGTGCAATTATGGCGTATCCGCAGAAACTGGCCAGTTGAAACCCCTCGTCTCGTATGTCCTGGGTGGAAGCTGTTAAAGTGGAGCAAACTATTAGTTGCTGTTTCCTTGGGGAAAAGTGATGTTGTTATATGTTCACCCAGTACCTGCAATTTAAGGTCCAAAAATTCTACCATTTCCTCAGACATCTTTGAAGTCAAGAGTATGTTCAGTTGGTTCCTATTCAGACAATCGATGAATTCCCGGCACTGTTCCTGAGTTCCTGTCCAGAGAAAAAGGATATCGTCGATATACCTATACCATTTAAGAATGTGTTTTTTGTACGCTTCCATCGGGGACACGTGTATCCCCTCCCACCACCCCAAAAAGAGGTTAGCGTAGGAGGGGGCACAACGTGCACCCATGGCGGTCCCCGAGATCTGTCTGTAGTACTTGCCGCCAAACAGGAAATAGTAATGTCGTAGGATGAAATTAAGCAGGTCTATGAGGAATCAATCATGCATACATTCACCATTACCTTGTCCATCCAGAATTTCCGATACTGCTCTGATGCCATCCTCATGGGAGATGTTCGAGTACAGAGACTCCATGTCACAGGTTACAAGTATAAGGCCCCGTGGTGCCTTGATCGTCTGAATCTGTTCCATTAGATGCATTGAGTCTCTCACATAGGACGGTAGATCCTGTCCAGGGGTTGGAGAAAAAAATCCACGTAAGTGCAGGCATGTTCAGTAAGACCTCCTATCCCCGCCACAATCGGTCTCCCCGGTGGTCTCATAAGGTCTTTGTGCACCTTAGGTAACATATCAAAGGTAGGGGTCACTGGTGTTATAACATACAAATAACGGTGTTCTCTGTCTGTGATGATCCTGTACTGTCGAGCGGCATCCAAAAACATTCCCAATTTCTTCTTGAAGATTTCAGTGGGATCCGAAGGGAGGATTGAGTAGTTATCACTGTTCTCCATCTGTTTCTTGGCTTCTGCAGCATATAAATTAATGGGCCATAAGACAATGTTGCCCCCTTTATCGGCCTCCTTAATTACGAAGTCACTTTGCCCCTGCAAGGATTTTATAGCTTGCAATTCCTCTGGGTTAGATTTTTACCAGTAGGAACCAACATAAGTAACTTTTAGATTTCCTTGATCATTACATTAAAAAAGACCTGATTGGGGGGGAAACCAGAAAAGGAAGGTGCGAACTTAGAAGGAGGTCTAGCTGGAAAGCTCGTCATATTACCTGGTTGCTCCTCATTTTCTGTAAGCAGGTCAAACAGATCCCGCAGGACTTGTTGGTCCAATTGTCCATCATGCATGTCCTCCCGATGTGTATAGATCATCCTGAGTGCCAGTTTTCTGCAAAAAAGATACAAATCCTTTACTAACATAAATTTATCAATTTGAGCTGTAGGTGAAAATGAGAGGCCCTTCTACAATACGGACCTCTCTTCTATGCTCAAATTGTATGCAGACAGGTCGATGACTTGTAAAGATTGGGAGGGGCTGTTTACCGATGCCTCCTGGACCGACTCCCGTATGTCGGTGGATAGTTTTAATCTGCTTTCCACTGCCTCCGGTCTATTTTTTTGGGTGGGTGGCGGCATCTGCCCTGCCATGTCCTGTATCTGTGTCGCATGACCCTAAAAAATCACTGGAGCTTGACGTGCCCTGTCCAGAGGCCAATGTTGTATCCTTATGCTCATAGCCACTGTCACGATCCCGGCTGGTAGGAGGTGGATCCTCTGTGCCAGAGAGGGATTGGCGAGGACCGTGCTAGTGGACCGGTTCTAAGTCACTACTGGTTTTCACCAGAGCCCGCCGCAAAGCGGGATGGTCTTGCTGCGGCGGTAGTGACCAGGTCGTATCCACTAGCAACGGCTAAACCTCTCTGACTGCTGAAGATAGGCGCGGTACAAGGGAGTAGACAGAAGCAAGGTCGGACGTAGCAGAAGGTCGGGGCAGGCAGCAAGGATCGTAGTCAGGGGCAACGGCAGGAGGTCTGGAACACGGGCTAGGAACAAACAAGGGAACGCTTTCACTAGGCACAAGGGCAACAAGATCCGGCAAGGGAGTGCAGGGGAAGTGAGGTATAAGTAGGGAGTGCACAGGTGGAAACTAATCAAGGTAATAGGAAGATTGGACCAGGCACCATCATTGGTGCACTGGCCCTTTAAATCGCAGAGACCCGGCGCGCGCGTGCCCTAGGGAGCGGGGCCGCGCACGCCGGGACAGGACCGACGGAGAGCGAGTCAGGTACGGGAGCCGGGGTGCGCATCGCGAGCGGGCGCCACCCGCATCGCGAATCGCATCCCGGCTGGAGGCGGTACCGCAGCGCACCCGGTCAGGAGATCTGACCGGGGCGCTGCAGCAACGAGGATGAGGCGAGCGCTCCGGGGAGGAACGGGGACCCGGAGCGCTCGGTGTAACAGTACCCCCCCCCCCTTGGGTCTCCCCCTCTTCTTGGGTCCAAAGAACCTGAGGAACAAAAACTCAATTCTTTCGTGATGAGGTCCGATGCACATTAGGAGGGGTTCCGTGCGGTAACGCACGGCACAGTCCAAACTTTCATTGTTAACACAATTGATGTAGAGGGGTCTGGCGAGACTGGTCACAGGGATGTTGAACCTGTTGATAAGAGAGGCCAAAAAAATTTTTTCTGCAGATCCGGAATCCAAAAAGGCCATAGTAGAGAAGGAGAAGGTAGAGGCAGATATCCGCACAGGCACAGTAAGGCGTGGAGAAGCAGAGTTGACATCAAGAACTGTGTCACCTTTGTGCGGAGTCAGCGTACGTCTTTCCAGGCGGGGAGGACGGATAGGACAATCCTTCAGGAAGTGTTCGGTACCGGCATAGTACAGGCAAAGATTCTCCATGCGGCGTCGTGTCCTCTCTTGAGGTGTCAAGCGAGACCGGTCAACTTGCATAGCCTCCACGGCGGGAGGCCCAGGAACGGATTGCAGAGGACCAGAGGAGAGAGGAGCCGGGGAGAAAAAACGCCTCGTGCGAACAAAGTCCATATCCAGGCGGAGCTCCAGACGCCATCCGGAAAAACGCATGTCAATGCGAGTGGCAAGATGAATGAGTTCATGTAGGTTAGCAGGAGTTTCTCGTGCGGCCAGAACATCTTTAATGTTGCTGGATAGGCCTTTTTTAAAGGTCGCGCAGAGAGCCTCACTATTCCAGGACAACTCGGAAGCAAGAGCACGGAACTGAATGGGGTACTCGCCAACGGAAGAAACACCCTGGGCCAGGTTCAGCAGGGCAGTCTCGGCAGAAGAAGCTCGGGCAGGCTCCTCGAAGACACCACGGACCTCAGCGAAGAAGGACTGGACTGTGGCAGGATCATTGCGGTCCCAGAGTGGTGTGGCCCCAGACAAGGTCTTTCCAGAAAGGAGACCACGGCAGAGTCTAGAGTCCTCATCAAATTTGTCCGGCAGGGACAAGCAGGGGTTAGGAGCGGCCGGTTGCTGCGGAGGAGTTGCAGGAGCCGGCGGAGGAGATGGTTGTTGCAGCTGCTGTGTCTGAGACTGAAGTTGCTGTAACTGCGGCAGCAGCTGCTGTATCTGTGACTGAAGTTGCAGTGTCACGGAGGTCAAGTATGCCAGCTGGTGATTTCGTTGGGCGATCTTTAGGGCTTGCTGGGCGACCAGTGTGGGGAGGTCGGCGACAGCTGGCAGAGGAACTTCAGCGGGATCCATGGCCGGATCTACTGTCACGATGCCGGCTGGCAGGAGGTGGATCCTCTGTGCCAGAGAGGGATTGGCGTGGACCGTGCTAGTGGACCGGTTCTAAGTCACTACTGGTTTTCACCAGAGCCCGCCGCAAAGCGGGATGGACTTGCTGCGGCGGTAGTGACCAGGTCGTATCCACTAGCAACGGCTCAACCTCTCTGGCTGCTGAAGATAGGCGCGGTACAAGGGAGTAGACAGAAGCAAGGTCGGACGTAGCAGAAGGTCGGGGCAGGCAGCAAGGATCGTAGTCAGGGGCAACGGCAGGAGGTCTGGAACACGGGCTAGGAACAAACAAGGGAACGCTTTCACTAGGCACAAGGGCAACAAGATCCGGCAAGGGAGTGCAGGGGAAGTGAGGTATAAGTAGGGAGTGCACAGGTGGAAACTAATCAAGGTAATAGGAAGATTGGACCAGGCACCATCATTGGTGCACTGGCCCTTTAAATCGCAGAGACCCGGCGCGCGCGTGCCCTAGGGAGCGGGGCCGCGCACGCCGGGACAGGACCGACGGAGAGCGAGTCAGGTACGGGAGCCGGGGTGCGCATCGCGAGCGGGCGCCACCCGCATCGCGAATCGCATCCCGGCTGGAGGCGGTACCGCAGCGCACCCGGTCAGGAGATCTGACCGGGGCGCTGCAGCAACGAGGATGAGGCGAGCGCTCCGGGGAGGAACGGGGACCCGGAGCGCTCGGTGTAACAGCCACCTCTCGTATTACCAGTATGCTTCCACTTATAAGCCGACCCTCTCTCATAGTCACCTTTATCACGTGCAAATTTCAACCTTTTCCCTGCTATAATGTCCTTTTCATATTTGTGCAAAATATCACTCAACCTCTTCTGGAATGGTTCCACCTGTTCCACTTTATCAAAGGAATCAAATGTTGCCTCTAAAACCTGTATGTTCTGTTTGGTCTCCTCTAGTAGCTTCCTATCATTGTCCAACAGCATATTAGTAATAATCCTCGAGCATTGTGCCAGACCGGTTTCCCAGGTCTCCTTAACCCCTTAAGGACCCAGCCCATTTATACCTTAAGGACCCGGCCATTATTTGAACATCTGACCACTGTCACTTTAAACATTAATAACTCTGGGATGCTTTTACTTTTCTTTCTGATTCTGATAATGTTTTTTCGTGACATAGTCTACTTTATGTTAGTGGTAAAATTTTGTCGATACTTGCATCATTTCTCTGTGAAAAATTCAAAAATTTTATGAAAAAATTGAAAATTTTGCATTTTTTTTACTTTGAAGCTCTCTGCTTATAAGGAAAATGGATATTCCAAATAAATGATATATTGATTCACATATACAATATGTCTACTTTATGTTTGCATCATAAAGTTGACATGTTTTTACTTTTGGAAGACATCAGAGGGCTTCAACGTATAGCAGCAATTTTCCAATTTTTCTAAAAATTTTCAAAATCTAAATTTTTTAGGGACCAGTTCAGTTTTGATATGGATTTGAAGGGCCTTCATATTAGAAAATCCTCAAATGTAACCCCATTATAAAAACTGCACCCCTCAAAGTATTCAAAATGACATTCAGAAAGTGTGTTAACCCTTTAGGTGTTTAACAGGAATAGCAGCAAATTGAAGGATAAAATTCTAAATCTTCATTTTTTACATTTGCATGTTCTTGTAGACCCAATTTTTGAAATTTTACAAGGGGTAAAAGGAGAGAAATCTTCCTAAAATGTGTAACCCAATTTCTCTCGAGTAAGGAAATACCTCATATGTGTATTTCAAGTGTTCGGCGGGCGCAGTAGAGGGCTCAGAACGGAAGGAGCGACAATGGGATTTTGGAGAGTGAGTTTTTCTGAAATGGTTTTTTGGGGGCATGTCACATATAAGAAGCCCCTATGGTGCCAGAACAGCAAAAAAAAAATACATGGCATATTATTTTGGAAACTACACCACTCAAGGAACGTAACAAGGGGTACAGTGAGCCTTAACACCCCACAGGTGTTTGACGACTTTTCGTTAAAGTTGGATGTGTAAATGAATTATTTTTTTCACTAAAATGCTGGTTTTCCCCCAAATTTTACATTTTTACGAGGGGTAATAGCAGGGCCGGCCTTTGGGTTGTGCGAGCTCTGCGGCCGCACAGGGTGCCATAGCAACAGGGGCGCCTGGCGGCCGACACATCTCCTTTTTTCTTTTTTTTACCTATTTCTAGGATGCGGGACTCTTAGGAATCATTGCAGGGCCGGTCCATTACACATAGCAGTCATTAGGGAGATGAGGAGCTGTGCATGTATGTTCTCTCTCCCCTGCTGTGGCTTATTGTGACCGTGCAAACTTACGTCCTCCCAAGACAGAGCAGGGGGATGTGAAGGAGCTGTGCACCTACGTCCCCTCCCCCCGCTTTGTGTTTTCCTTTCCCCGTGCAAACTTGAAAGCTCCCGCGGTAGATGATGTCCTGTGGAAACACAGCAGGGGGGAGGGGAGGGAGCTGTGTTTGCCTCTGTAATGCAGAGCTGTGTCCTCCATCGTGTGAGGTGAGATTTCCGAACCCGTGCAGTGACAGGAGTAGATGCAGCCTCACTGCACCGATCCCCGGCAGGGTAAGTGAACTTGCGGGCAGTTGTGGAGGTGATAACAGGGGGGGGGGGGTTATGGGGGCAATGAGAGGTGCAGGGGGGGGGTGTTATGGGGGCAATGAGAGGTGCAGGGGGGGTGTTATGGGGCAATTAGAGGTGCAGGGGGGGTTTAGCGGGGCGACGAGAGGTGCAGGGGGGTTATGGGGCGATGAGAGGCGCAGGGGGGTTATGGGGCGATGAGAGGTGCAGGGGGTTATGGGGGCGATGAGAGGTGCAGGGGGTGTTATGGGGGCGATGAGAGGTGCAGGGGGGTTATGGGGGCGATGAGAGGTGCAGGGGGGTGTTATGGGGGAGATGAGAGGTGCAGGGGGGGTTATGGGGGTGATGAGAGGTGCGGGAGGGTGATGGGGATGATGAGGAGAGGTGCAGGGAGGGGTGATGGGGATGATGAGAGGTGCAGGGGGGGTGATGGGGGTGATGGGGATGATGAGAGGTGCAGGGGGGTTGATGGGGATAATGAGAGGTGCAGGGGGTGATGGGGATGATGAGAGGTGCAGGGGGGTGATGGGGATGATGAGAGGTGCAGGGAGGGGTGATGGGGATGATGAGAGGTGCAGGGAGGGGTGATGGGGATGATGAGAGGTGCAGGGAGGGGTGATGGGGATGATGAGAGGTGCAGGGGGGTGATGGGGATGATGAGAGGTGCAGGGAGGGGTGATGGGGATGATGAGAGGTGCAGGCAGGGGTGATGGGGATGATGAGAGGTGCAGGGAGGGGTGATGGGGATGATGAGAGGTGCAGGGAGGGGTGATGGGGATGATGAGAGGTGCAGGGAGGGGTGATGGGGAGGATGAGAGGTGCAGGGAGGGGTGATGGGGATGATGAGAGGTGCAGGCAGGGGTGATGGGGATGATGAGAGGTGCAGGGAGGGGTGATGGGGATGATGAGAGGTGCAGGGAGGGGTTATGGGGGTCATGAGAGGTGCAGGGAGGGTAATGAAAGTTGCAGGGGGGTTTATGGGGGTGATGAGGAGAGGGGGGCGGTTATAGTAGTGATGAGGAGAAGTTTAACGGGGGGTTATGGGGTGATGAGGACACAGGGGATAAGAGGGGTTGTATATGTATATATGATGTGTATGCATGTATGTCAGAATTATATTCAAGGTACAGTGTATGGCAGTATTCTATTCATGGTACAGTGTATAGCAGTATTATATTCATGGTACAGTGTATGGCAGTAATATATTCAGGGTACAGTGTATAGCAGTATTATATTCAGGGTACAGTGTATGGCAGTATACTATTCAGGGTACAGTGTGTGGCAGTATTATATTCAGGGTACAGTGTATGGCAGTATTCTATTCAGGGTACAGTGTATGGCAGTATTCTATTCAGAATACAGTGTATAGCAGTATTATATTCAGGGTACAGTGTATGGCAGTATTCTATTCATGGTACAGTGTATAGCAGTATTATATTCAGGGTACAGTGTATGGCAGTATTATATTCAGGGTACAGTATATAGCAGTATTATATTCAGGGTACAGTGTATGGCAGTATTATATTCAGGGTACAGTATATAGCAGTATTATATTCAGGGTACAGTGTATGGCAGTATTATATTCAGGGTACAGTGTATAGCAGGATTATTTTTAGTGGGTACAGTGTGTTGTAGCATTATATTCAGGGTACAGTGTGTGACAGTATTATATTTAGTGGGTAAAGTGTATAGCAGTATTATATTCAGGGTACAGTGTGGGGCAGTATTATATTTAGTGGGTACAGTGTATAGAAGTATTATATTCAGGGTACAGTGTGTGGCAGTATTATATTCAGTGAATACAGTGTATAGCAGTATTATATTCAGGGTACAGTGTGTGGCAGTATTATATTCAGGGTACAGTGTGTGGCAGTATTATATTCAGTGGATACAGTGTGGGGCAGTATTATATTCAGTGTACAGTGTGTGGCAGGATTATATTCAGTGGGTACAGTGTATAGCAATATTATATTTAGGGTACAGTTTGGGGTAGTATTTTATTTAGGGTACAGTGTGGGGCAGTATTTTATTTAGGGTACACTTTCTGGCAAGGTTATAATGATTACTGTCTTCATACAGAGGAGAAGGATCTGCTGACAGTGAGGAGCCAATGATGTCTGGATTTCAGACTCTGCAGAGAAGATGGAGCTGGAGGAAGACCTGGTCTCTGGACCAGATGAAGAAGAAAAAATAACAGAGAAGATATCACTCCAGTCAGAAGACGTCACTCAGGTCACTGATATCATTGTGTATTCTCCTGACTGTCCCATCAGAGCTGTAGTCACTTGTAAGTTCTGCAGTGATGATGGGTAAAACTGTGTCCAATCTGTGTCTCTCCAGCTGTTACAAAACTACAAGTCACATTGCCAGAGGCTCTCCAGACATGATGCGAGTTTTAGCTTTCCAACAGCTTTCCAACACTTCAACCGAGGTGATCGGTGGGGGTCTCAGCAGTAAACCAATGCTCGGACCACCCGCGATCTATAACTTATCCTTAAAATTAGGGATGCACCGATATATCGGCGGCCGAAAATAGCTAGTTCGGCAAAATGCCGAAACAACAAAAAATGTGCCGATAATGACCACCTCCCCTGCCCGCTCACAGCACAAGTTACAAACACTGCCAGTGGCAGAGGCACTCGTGGGGGGTGCAGGGGGGGCCGGCCGCAACATCTGGGGGGGGGGGGGTTGCGCTCTCCGGGATAGGATTAGGAATACTTCTTTTTATGTGCCCGGGCCGGCTCCCGTGTGTGGCTGCAGGCGGGGGCCGGCCAGAGCATATAAAAACTAATACTGTATACTAAAAACCAGGGGGCCTCCAGCTGTTGTGAAACTACAACTCCCAGCATGCCCGGACCGGCAAAGTATGTCCGGGCATGCTGGGAGTTGTAGTTTCACAACAGCTGGAGGCCCCCTGGTTTTTAGTATACAGTATTAGTTTTTATATGCTCTGGTCGGCCCCCGCCTGCAGCCACACACAGGAGCCGGCCCGGGCACATAAAAAGAAGTATTCCTATCCCGGACATCCCTGTGTCCCGAAAAATCTTTTCGGGACATAAGGATGTCCAGCGGTCACTCACCATTCCCCGGCGTCCTCCCGCGATCCTCCTTCGGTCCTTCGCTTCTTCGCCTCTATGGTCATACGCACGGGACGTGACTAACGTCCCGTGCGTACAACCATAGAGACGCAGGAGGACCGCAGGATCGTCGCGGGAGAACACGCGCTGACCGGGGCCTGGTAAGTGACGGGCGGCGCGTCATCTTCTTCAGTGTTCCGGTCACCGCTCCTTCGGTCCCGGCACCTACTGCTATGGTCCATGGGCCATAGCAGTAGATGTGACCCTGGGCCGGAAGAGCGGTGACCGGAACACTGTGGGGGCAGCAGTACAGACATACAGCCTCCAGCCATACACTGTATATGGCTGGAAGCTGTATGTCTGTGGGGTGGGGGAACTGCTGACCTAATGTGGGGGGGAGCTGCCTACAAATGTGGGGGGAGCTGCCTAATATTGGGCGGGGGGAGCTGCCTAATATTGGGGGGGGGGGGAGCTGCCTAATATTGGGAGGGAGCTGCCTAATATTGTGGGGGGGGGGAGCTGCCTAATATTGTGGGGGGGGGAGCTGCCTAATATTGTGGGGGGGGGAGCTGCCTAATATTGTGTGTGTGTGGGGGAGGGAGCTGCCTAATATTGTGTGTGGGGGGGGAGCTGCCTAATATTGTGTGTGGGGGGGGGAGCTGCCTAATATTGTGTGTGGGGGGGAGCTGCCTAATATTGTGTGTGTGGGGGGGGGGAACTGCCTAATATTGTGTGTGGGGGGGAGCTGCCTAATATTGTGGGGGGGGGGGAGCTGCCTAATGTTGTGGGGGGGGGGGAGCTGCCTAATATTGTGGGGGGGAGGGAGCTGCCTAATATTGTGGGGGGGAGGGAGCTGCCTAATATTGTTGGGGGGGGGGAGCTGCCTAATATTGTTGGGGGGAGCTGCCTGATATTGTGGGGGGGGGCTGCCTAATATTGTGGGGGAGCTGCCTAATATTGTTGGGGGGAGCTGCCTAATATTGTGGGGGGAGCTGCCTAATATTGTTGGGGGGAGCTGCCTAATATTGTGGGGGGGAGCTGCCTACAAATGTGGGGGGAGCTGCCTAATATTGTGGGGGAACTGCCTATTATTGTGGGGGAACTGCTGACCTAATGTGGGGGGGGGAGCTGCTTACAAATGTGGGGGGAGCTGCCTAATATTGTTGGGGGGAGCTGCCTAATATTGTGTGGGAACTGCCTACTATTGTTGGGGGGAGCTGCCTACTATTGTGGGGGAAATACTGACCTAATGTGGGGGAGCTGCCTACTATTGTGGGGGAACTGCTGACCTAATGTGGGGGGGAGCTGCCTAATATTGTTGGAGGGAGCTGCCTAATATTGTGTGGGAACTGCCTACTATTGTTGGGGGGAGCTGCCTACTATTGTGGGGGAAATGCTGACCTAATTTGGGAACCTGCCTACTATTGTGGGGGAAATGCTGACCTAATTTGGGAACCTGCCTACTGTTGTGGGGGAGCTGCCTACTATTGTGGGGGAGCTGCCTACTATTGTGGGGGAGCTGCCTACTGTTGTGGGGGAGCTGCCTACTGTTGTGGGGGAGCTGCCTACTGTTGTGGGGGAGCTGCCTACTATTGTGGGGGAGCTGCCTACTATTGTGGGGGAGCTGCCTACTATTGTGGGGGAGCTGGCAATCTAATGTGGGGGAATCTAATCTAATGAGCGGAGCGCTGCATTTTACCAGAAGACGGGGAGAAGTCATTTTCGGTATCGGTTTCGGACGGACATTTTTTTTTATTTCAGTTTCGTTTCGGTTCTGAAATTTCCATTTCAGTGCACCTCTACTTAAAATAATATTGGGGGCAGGCCACGGGGGGGGGGGGGGGGGGCACCACAAGGTTAGTTTGCACAGGGCGCCTGAACACCTAAGGCAGGCCCTGGCTAATGCCCCCCACAATTTGTAACCCCATCTATTCTGAGTGTGGAAATATCCCATGTGTGGACGTCAAGTGCTCTGCGGGTGAACTCCAATGCTCAGAAGAGTAGTCATCACATTTTGCTTTTGGAAAGCACATTTTGCTGAAATGGTTTTTGGGTGGCATGTCGCATTTAGGGAGCCCCTATGGTGCCAGAACAGCAATAAAAAAAAAATGGCATACTATTTTGGAAACTACACCCCTCAAGGAACGTAACAAGGGGTACAGTGAGCCTTAACATCCCACAGGTGTTTGACGACTTTTTGTTAAAGTTGGATGTGTAAATGAAAAAAAAAATTTCACAAAAATGCTGGTTTCCCCCTAAATTTTTCATTTTTACAAGGGGTTATAGGAGAAAATGCCCCCCCAAATTTGTAACCCTATCTCTTCTGAGTATGTAAATACCCCATGTGTAGACGTGAAGTGTTCTGCGGGCGCACTACAATGCTCAGAAGAGAAGGAGTCGCATCTGCAAATTTTTCAAAAATGGGGGGGCATGTCGCATTTAGGAAGCCCCTATGGTGCCAGAACAGCAAAAAAAAAAAAAAAAATAACACATGGCCTACTATTTTGGAAACTACACCCCTGAAGGAACGTAACAAGGGGTCCAGTGAGCCTTACCACCCACAGGTGCTTGACTACTTTGGATGTGTAAAAGATTTTTTTTTTTTTGTTTTTTTTACAAAAATTCTGTTTTTCCCCAAATTTTAGATTTTTAGAAGGGGTAATAGGAGAAAATGCCCCCCAAAATGTGTAATCCCATCTATTCTGAGTATGGTAATACCCCATATGTGGACATCAAGTGCACTGCAGGCGCACTACAATGCTCAGAAGAGAAGGAGTCACATTTGAAAATTTTGATGAAATGGGGGGGCATGTCGCATTTAGTGCCAGAACAGCAAAAAAAAATTTTTAATTTGTAAATACATTTCTTTGGAATAAGGACATACCTCATATCTGGACCGGTCACAGAAGAACAGGAGTGCAGTCAGGGGCCTTGAGCTTCGAAATCACTGCCTGTGGAGCCAGAGCAGTCGGACCCCCACTCAAGGGGCATTACATGGGGTAATTAATAAACGTTACATGGGGTAAGTTACTAAAATGGGGTACAGTGGGACATAAAATTATGAAACAGATTATGTTCCCAGAATGATGACCCAGAGCATAGCCAAAACTAAAGAATATGCCCACCCCAAACCCTATGCTCTGAATCCTCATTCTGGGAATGTGATGTGTGTGGCCGTCCCTAACCTGTTGCCTCAAATGCGCACCCCGCTCAGGTGGAGAGAGCGCTGCGCATTTGAGGCAACATAAAAAGTCCCCGATGATAGTGACTCAGTGACCCATGACCCATTTAAAAAAAAAAAAAGAAATACCCCCAGAGGTCTTATCAGTTTTTTGTATTTTTTTCTTTGCAGAAATTTTTTATGGGGTAATTTTGTGGTTTTATGGGGTTAAAATTTGGAATCTACTATGGACTTGGTACATTGGGGTCAAATTATGGAAAATTTAAATGAAAAGGGAAAATTTTGGACCGCATGGAAGTGTGATACTCCCTGAAGCAGTTTTTAATGCAGAGGCCCGGATGATCGGGGCAAGTGTCACATTGATAGGTGGTATCCTTCCGTATCCCCCTCCTGTTACACACTCTGCATCTTTTCTGGGTTTGTCCCTTCTTTCCAGTGTGGGGGATCTCACCTGGAAAGTGTTGGCCTGGGACGATCCTGGCACCTATATTTCCAGTTTCTTGGGAAGTCCGGCCTGTTCTTTCCCGTTCAGCAAAGATCAGGGCCTTTAGGACTTCTTCTTGGAACTGGAGGAATGTCCCCGTGCTGCCAGCGTTCTGGTACAGTACAAAAGAGTTGTACATGGCAACCTGTACCAAGTAGACCACAACTTTCTTGTACCATACACGTGTTTTCCGCATGGCGTTATATGGCTTCAGGATTTAATCAGAAAGATTAACTCCCCCCATATGCTTATTGTAGTCCAGAATACAATCAGGCTTGAGGACCGTTGTTGTGGTACCTCGCACAGGGACAGGTGAGCTGCCATTGCCATGAATAGTGGTCAGCATAAGGACATCCCTCTTATCCTTATACCTGACCAGCAACAGGTTTTCATGGGCAAGGGCACGGGACTCACCCTTGGGCATAGGTGTCTGGATAAAATTTAGAGGGAGGCCTCTCTAATTCTTCTGCACGGTCCCACAAGCGGACGTGGATCTGGCGGCAAGGGATGTGAACAGAGGGATGCTGGTATAAAAGTTGTCCACATACACGTGGTAACCCTTATCCAGCAATGGGTACACAAGGTCCCAAACGATTTTCCTGCTAACACTCAGAGTGGGGGAACAATCTGGGGGTTCAATACGGGAATCTCGTCCCTCATACACCCTAAACTTGTAAGTGTTCCCGGAGGTACTCTCACAAAGTTTATAAAGCTTCACGCCATACTGCGCCCGCTTTGAGGGAATATACTGTCGGAAAACGAGTATCCCCTTACAACTGATAAGAGACTCATCTACAGAGAGCTCCCTGAGCGCTACGTAGGCCTCCAAAAATTTGGCCCCAAAGTGATTGATGACCGGCCTCACTTTATAAAGCCGGTCATAGGTTGGATCACCTCGGGGTGGACATGCCTCATTATCTGCATAATGAAGGCATTTCCGAATGGCCTTGAACCGCTTCCGTGCCATGGGCGGTGATGTATGTAGTGTGCTTGGTGTAACTATTAGATATAACGGTGTGTGATTAAAAATCACACACCGTTATATAGGGGAGGGAAAATATTGCGGTCAAAAAAAAAAGGGGGGGGGGGCAAATACAGTGCCTTGAACCCCTAATAGGGCCCGTGTCACACTGAAAAATTTATGGTGGACCCCTTGGGAACTATTAGGGGGTCGTGAGGGGGATTTTTTTTTTTTTTTTTTACTTTTTTACACTCACTCCTACCTTGCCCTGGAGTGTATTCTTTCCCTGCTCTGTCCCTTCTTTCCTGAGGGGGCTCTGATCGCACAGAGGAGGGGTCCCTGGCACCTCCAAGCAGCTATGCCCGCTGACTGGACTCAGTTACATAGTTAGTATGGTTGAAAAAAGACATACGTCCATCAAGTCCAACCAGGGAATTGAAGGGAAGGGTGTAAGGGGATAAGGGAAAGGGATGTAGTTTTATAATTCTGCATAAGCATTAATGTTATTTTGTTCCAGGAATGTATCTAACCCTGTTTTAAAGCTGTTAATTGTTCCTGCTGTGACCAGTTCCTGAGGTAGACCGTTCCATAAATTCACAGTCCTCTCGGTAAAGAAGGCGTGTCGCCCCTTTAGACTAAACCTTTTCTTCTCCAGACGGAGGGAGTGCCCCCTCGTCCTTTGGGGGGGTTTAACCTGGAACAGTTTTTCTCCATATTTTTTGTATGGGCCATTAATATACATTTATCATATCCCCCCCTTAAACGTCTCTTCTCAAGACTAAACAATTGTAACTCCTTTAATCGCTCCTCATAGCTAAGATGTTCCATGCCCCATATTAGTTTAGTCGCGCGTCTCTGCACCCTTTCCAACTCCGCAGTGTCCCTTTTATGAACAGGTGACCAAAACTGAACAGCATATTCCAGGTGAGGCCGTACCAATGCTTTATAAAGGGGGAGTATTATGTCCCTGTCCCTCGAGTCCATGCCTCTTTTGATACATGACAATATCCTGCCGGCTTTGGAAGCAGCAGCCTGACATTGCATGCTATTCTGTAGTCTGTGATCTACAAGTACACCCAGATCCTTCTCTACCAGTGACTCTGCCAGTTTAATACCCCTAAGACATACGACGCATGCAGGTTATTAGTACCCAGATGCATAACTTTACATTTATCCACATTGAACCTCATTTGCCAAGTGGATGCCCAGACACTTAGTCTATCCAAGTCATCTTGTAACTTATGCACATCCTCTATAGACTGTACCGTGCTACAAAGCTTGGTGTCATCTGCAAAGATAGAAACAGAGCTGTTAATACCATCCTCTATATCATTGATAAATAAATTAAACAGCAGCGGGCCCAGTACTGAACCTTGGGGTACACCACTAATAACCGGGGACCAATCAGAGTACGAATCATTGACCATCACTCTCTGGGTACGATCCATGAGCCAGTGTTCAATCCAGTTACAAACTAAAGTTTCCAAGCCCAAGGACCTTAATGGGCAGAGCTGCGGGAAGATGCAGTTAACCCCTCCCCTGCCGGCTGCTATTGTCCAGCCAATAGCAGCGCTCCTGGGGGGGGTGACGAAATTAAATTTAATTTAATTACTTAAATAACACCTTTTCCCCCTAAAAAAAAACAAGAAAAAACAAAACTCAAAAAGCTGGTGTTAAATTTTTGATGTAAACTGGACTCTCACCCATTTGAAAATATCATGTAAAGTAGACAATATACGTGGACACGCCCACTTTTACAAAACTGACAAGAACAGTGTAAACCGTGGCACAAAGCTCTTTGAAAATGTGGTGGATACTTTTGGTGTGAAATTTATTTTTTTGGCGCTAAATTCTTTAACCCCTTAAGGACCCAGCCATTTTACACCTTAGGACGCGGCCATTTTATGCACATCTGACCACTGTCACTTTAACCCCTGAAGGACCCAGGACGTACTAGAACGTCCTGGCACCCTGGGCTTTAAGGACCAAGGACGTACTAGTACGTCCTGGTGTTTCTCCGGTCTCTGCCATGCCCCGGGCAGAGATCGGAAGCGGATGCCTGCTGAAATGCTTCAGCAGGGATCCAGCACAAACGCCGGTAAAAAAGCGAGGTAAATCGCCCCTGCGATCTGCGGCGATATCGGGCTGATCGGGTCTCTGGGACCCGACCGCCCGGTAATTTTGCATGATCCCGGTTGTCACAGACAGCCAGGATCATGCTGGAGTATAGGAGCGAGGTGGCAAGCCTGCCACCTCCTCCTATCCGAAGCGATCCGTCGGTTAGCTAACCGACCAATCGCAGGGGGGGGCGGTTACTTCCTCCCGCCCTGCCCGGCCCCTGGAAGTCCAGGGAGAACGGGAGGAAGACCGGAGGACGCGGCGGGGGACGGGGGAGTGCTGGGGCCCGGCCCCGGTACTTACCTCGTCCCTGAAGACCCGGATCCCGGCGATGAAGACGGCAGCGGTGGCGACAGGTGAGTTCCTCGTCAGCCGCGGTCGGGCCCTTTACAGCAATGCACGTCGCCGTAAAGCGACATGCATTGCTGTGATGGGGCCCTGTATACTACAACTCCCAGCATGCCCAGACAGCCCTTGGCGTCTGGGCATGCTGGGAGTTGCAGTTTTGCAACATCTGGAGGTCCACAGTTTGGAGACCACTGTGCCCTTCCAGATGTTGCAAAACTACACATCCTCAGCATGCCCTTACTGTCCAGGCATGCTGGGAGTTGTAGTTCTGTAACATCTGGCCCTTCAGATGTTGCAGAACTACAACTCCCAGCATGCCTGGACAGTTTTGGCATACTGGGAGTTGTAGTTTTGCAACATCTGGAAGGGCACAGATTGGGAATCACTGTATTAGTGGTCTGCAAACTGTAGTCCTCCAGATGTTGCAAAACTACAACTCCAAGCATGCTGGGAGCTGTAGTTCGGCAACATCTGGCTCTAAAGATGTTGCCGAACTACTACTTCCAGCATGCCTGAGAATGTTTGGAAGTTGTGGTTTTGAGACAACTGGAGGCACACTGGTTGGGAAACATTGTCTGTTTCCTAACTCAGTGTTTCCCAACCCGTGTGCCTCCAGCTGTTTCAAAACTATAACTACCAGCATGCACTGATAGACTGTGCATGCTGGGAGTTGTAGTTTTGCAACAGCTGGAGTTTCTCCCCCCCCCCCCCCTGTGAATGTACAGGGTACATTCACATGGGCAGGGAGCTTACAGTGAGTATCAGGCTGCAAGTTTGTGATGCAGCAAATTTTGCGCGGCAGCTCAAACTCACAGCGGGAAACCCGCTGTAATCCCCCGCCCGTGTGACTGTACCCTAAAAACACTACACTACACTAACACAAAATAAAAAAACGCTACATATACACATACCCCTACACAGCCCCCCTCCCCATCCCAATAAAAATGAAAAACGTCTGGTACGCCACTGTTTCCAAAATGGAGCCTCCAGCTGTTGCAAAACAACAACTCCCAGTATTGCCGGACAGCCATTGACATTTCGGAAACTACACCCCTCACGGAATGTAATGAGAATTTACACCCCACTGGTGTCTGACAGATCTTTGGAACAGTGGGCTGTGCAAATTAAAAATGTTGTACAGCCCACTGTTCAATAGATCTGACAGACACCAGTAGGGGGTAAATGCTCACTGTACCCCTTGTTACGTTCCTCAAGGGGTCTAGTTTCCAAAATGGTATGCCATGTGGGGGTTATTTTGCTGTCCTGTCACCATAGGGACTTCCTAAATGCGACATGCCCCCTGAGCAAAATGTGCTCTCCAAAAGCCAAATATGACTCCTTCTCTTCTGAGCATTGTAGTTCGCCCGTAGTGCACTTCAGGTCAACTTATGGGGTACCTCCATACTCAGCCGAAAATACCCCCCAAAATTTGTAACCCCATCTATTCTATTAACCCTTGCAAAAATGTGAAATTTGGGGGGACACACACATTTTAGTAAAAAAAAATTTTTTTTTTTACGTATGCAAAAGTCGTGAAACTCCTGTGGGGTATTAAGGCTCACTTTATTCCTTGTTACGTTCCTCAAGGGGTCTAGTTTCCAAAATGGTATGCCATGTTTTTTTTTTTTTTTGCTGTTCTGGCACCATAGGGGCTTCTTAAATGCAACATGCCCTCCCAAAAACCATTTCAGAAAAATGTACTATCCAAAATCCCCTTGTCGCTCCTTCGCTTCTGAACCCTCTACTGCGCCCGCCGAACACTTTACATAGACATATGAGGTATGTGCTTACTCGAGAGAAATTGAGCTACAAATATAAGTATACATTTTCTCCTTTTACCCCTTGTAAAAATTCAAAAATTGGGTCTATAAGAACATGCAAGTGTAAAAAATGAAGATTGTGAATTTTCTCCTTCACTTTGCTGCTATTCCTGTGAAATACCTAAAGGGTTAAAACGCTGACTGAATGGCATTTTGAATACTTTGGGGGGGGGGGGTGCAGTTTTTATGATGCAGCCATTTGTGGGGTATTTCTAATATGAAGACCCTTCAAATCCACTTCAAACCTGAACTGGTCCATGAAAGTTTGGAAATTTTGTGAAAAATTGGAAAATTGCTGATGAACTTTGAAGCCCTCTGGTGTCTTTCAAAAGTAAAAACATGTAAATTTTATGATGCAAACATAAAGTGGACTAATTGTATATGTGAATTAAAAAAATTATTGGGAATATCCATCTTCCTTACAAGCAGAGTGCTTCAAAGTTAGAAAAATGCTAAATGTTCAAATTCTTCATCAAATTTTGGGATTTTTCACCAAGAAAGGATGCAAGTTATCACAAAATTTTACCACTATGTTAAAGTAGAAAATGTCACGAAAAAACAATCTCTGAATCAGAATGATAACTAAAAGCATTCCAGAGTTATCAATGTTTAAAGTAACAGTGGTCAGATATGCAAAAAATGGCCGGGTCCTAAGGTGTAAAATGGCTGGGTCCTTAAGGGGTTAAACATTAATAAGAATGATGCTTTTAGTTATCATTCTGATTCCGAGATTGTTTTTTTGTGACATATTCTACTTTAACATAGTGGTAAAATTTTGTTGTAACTTGTATCCTTTGATGAAAAATTTGAAAATTTTGCATTTTTCTAACTTTGAAGCTCACTTTGAAGAGACTTTGAAGGACTTTGAAGGAGTAAAAGGAGAAAATTTATACTTATATTTGTAGCCCAATTTCTCTCAAGTAAGCACATACCTCATATGTCTATGTAAATTGTTTGGCGGGCGCAGTAGAGGGCTCAGAAGCTAAGGAGCGACAAGGGGATTTTGGAGAGTACGTTTTTCTGAAATGGTTTTTGGGGGGCATGTTGCATTTAGGAAGCCCCTATGGTGCCAGAACAGCAAAAAACCTCCCACATGGCCTATGATTTTGGAAACTAGACCCCTTGAGGAACGTAACAAGGAATAATGTGAGCCTTAATACCCCACAGGTGTTTCACGACTTTTGCATATCTAAAAAAATAAAATAAAAAATTTCACTAAAATGTGTGTTTCCCCCCAAATTTCAAATTTTTTCAAGGGTTAATAGCAGAAAATACCCCCCAAAATTTGTATCCCCATCTCTTCTGAGTATGGAGGTACCCCATAAGTTGACCTGAAGTGCACTACGGGCGAACTACAATGCTCAGAAGAGAAGGAGTCATATTTGGCTTTTTGAGAGCAAATTTTGCTCGGGGGCATGTCTTATTTAGGAAGCCCCTATGGTGCCAGGACAGCAAAAAATACCCACATGGCCTAACATTTTGGAAACTAGACCCCTTGAGGAACGTAACAAGGAATAAAGTGAGCCTTAATACCCCACATGGGTTTCACGACTTTTGCATACGTAAAAAAAATGATAATAATTTCACTAAAATGTGGGTTTCCCCACCAAATTTCACATTTTTGCAAGGGTTAATAGCAGAAAATACCCCCCAAAATTTGTAACCCCATCTCTTCTCAGTATGGAGGTACCCCATAAGTTGACCTGAAGTGCACTACGGGCGAACTACAATGCTCAGAAGAGAAGGAGTCATATTTGGCTTTTTGACAGCAAATTTTGCTCGGGGGGCATGTCACATTTAGGAAGCCCCTATGGTGCCAAGACAGCAAAATAACCCCCACATGGCATACCATTTTGGAAACTAGACCCCTTGAGGAACGTAACAAGGGGTACAATGAGCATTTACCCCCCCCCCCCCCCCCCCACTGGTGTCTGTCAGATCTTTGGAACAGTGGGCTGTACAAAATGTTTAATTTGCACAGCCCACTGTTCCAAAGATCTGTCAGACACCAGTGGGGTGTAAATTCTCACTGCACCCCTCATTACATTCCGTGAGGGGTGTAGTTTCCGAAATGGGGTCACATGTGGGTTTTTTTTTTTTTTGCATTTGTCAAAACCGCTGTGACAATCAGCCACCCCTGTGCAAATCACCTCAAATGTACATGGTGCACTCTCCCTTCTGGGCCTTGTTGTGCGCCCCCAGAGCACTTTGCGCCCACATATGGGGTATCTCTGTAGTCGGGAGAAATTGCATTACAAATTTTGTGGGGCTTTTTTCCCTTTTACCTCGTGTCAAAATGAAAAGTATAGGGCAACACCAGCATGTTAGTGTAAAAAATTTATTTTTTTACACTAACATGCTGGTGTAGACCCCAACTTCACCTTTTCATAAGGGGTGAAAGGAGAAAAAGCCCCCCAAAATTTGTTAGGCAATTTCTCCCGAGTACGGTGATACCCCATATGTGGCACTAAACTGTTGCCTTGAAATACGACAGGGCTCCGAAGTGAGAGAGCGCCATGTGCATTTGAGGCCTGAATTAGGGATTTGCATAGGGGTGACATAGGGGTATTCTATGCCAGTGATTCCCAAACAGGGGGCCTCCAGCTGTTGCAAAACTCCCAGAATGCTTGGACAGTCAATGGCTGTCCGGCAATACTGGGTGTTGTTGTTTTGCAACAGCTGGAGGCTCCATTTTGGAAACAGTGGCGTACCAGACGTTTTTCATTTTTATTGGGGAGGGGGGCTGTGTAGGGGTATGTGCATATGTAGTGTTTTTTACTTTTTATTTTATTTTGTGTTAGTGTAGTGTAGTGTTTTTAGGGTACAGTCACACGGACGGGGGATTACAGCGAGTTTCCCGCTGCGAGTTTGAGCTGCCGCGCAAAATTTGCTGCATCGCAAACTTGCAGCTTGATACTCACTGTAAGCCCCCTGCCCATGTGAATGTACCCTGTACATTAACGGGGGGGGGTGGGGACCTCCAGCTGTTGCAAAACTACAACTCCCAGCATGCACAGTCTATCAGTGCATGCTGGTAGTTATAGTTTTGCAACAGCTGGAGGCACACGGGTTGGGAAACACTGAGTTAGGAAACAGACAATGTTTCCCAACCAGTGTGCCTCCAGTTGTTGCAAGACCACAACTCCCAAACATTTTCAGGCATGCTGGAAGTAGTAGTTCGGCAACATCTTTAGAGCCAGATGTTGCCGAACTACAACTCCCAGAATGCTTTTAGTTGTAGTTTTTCAACATCTGGAGGACTACAGTTTGCAGACCACTAATACAGTGGTTCCCAATCTGTGCCCTTCCAGATGTTGCAAAACTACAACTCCCAGTATGCCAAAACTGTCCAGGCATTCTGGGAGTTGTAGTTCTGCAACATCTGAAGGGCCAGATGTTACAGAACTACAACTCCCAGCATGCCTGGACAGTAAGGGCGTGCTGAGGATGTGTAGTTTTGCAACATCTGGAAGGGCACAGTGGTCTCCAAACTCCAAGGGCTGTCTGGGCATGCTGGGAGTTGTAGTGTAAGGGGACCAGATGGAGCAGTCCAGATCGCTTTACGGCGGTCTGGACTGCTGCAAAGGTCCCGCGCCGCCGCCGAATATCCACTCACCTGTTGCCGCTGTCTCCCCTGCCAGGATCTGGGTCTTCAGGGATGAGTCCAGGGTCTTCAGGGGAAAGTCCAGGGGCCGGGCCCCAGCACTCCCCCGTCCGCCGCCGCGTCCTCTGGTCTTCCTCACGTTCTCTCCGGACTTCCAGGGGCCGGGCAGGGCAGGAGGAAGTAACCCCCCCGCCCCTGCGATTGGTCGGTTAGCTAACCGAGGAATCGCAGGGGATAGGAGGAGGTGGCAGGCTTGCTACCTCGCTCCTATACTTCAGCATGGTCCGTGGCTGCCTGTGACAACCGTGGCTGCCTGTGACACCGGGAAAATTACCTGGCGGTCGGGTCCCAGAGACCCGCTCAGCCCGGTATTGCCGCAGATCGCAGGGGCAATTTCCCTCGCGATTTGCGACGATCACTGACATGGGGGGCTTACATGGCCCCCCTCGGCATTTGCCCTGGATGCTTGCTGAAGCATTTCAGCAGGCATCCGCTTCCGATCTGATTTTACTATTGTGCAGAGTTTTGTTCAGCACACACTGCTGCTCCAGCACTTCTAGCTATGTGAGCAGTTTACCGTGGGAAAATGCCACAGCTTTGTGAAGTGTGCGGTAGAGAAGGAGTGCACAGTAGAGCGAGGGGGGGCGTTTCTATATTTGCACAAAGAGTGCACAACTTTTGTAAATTTTGAGCAAGAGTGTAAATTAAATGAAATTGGAGGTGGGGGGCTCACACTAAATAGGTGATGAATGAGTGTCGAGGTACTGTATGATACACGTTAACCCTACGTGTCTAGGTATAATATAGAAAAATATGTGGAGATACAGACCTCTAGATACTCATATGCTAATAATAATAATCTATGTGGGATGTAATGATGGGATATAGTGATTGCTGGTCTGGTATCGGGATGTGGTGATAGTGTGTTGATGATTGTCTAATACTGACTGGATTAGATTAATGTAGTATTAATATATGAATATTAATATATAAATTATATGTAAAATTAATGCAGGCTAGGTGATAAAAGTAAAATTAATATAGATTTTAATTATTTAGTATTTCGTGTGTGGTTGTGCAGGGCCCTTGCACTAACCACACCTTTAATAACTAATTAAAATAAAGAAAATAAAAATACAATAAATGTAATAAATTAATACAATGAAGGTGATAAAAATTAAAAATTCATGCAATATAAGAACAGCAGTCCCTAATTGCAGCAGCTGGAGATGAAAGAATATTTCTTAATTCCTCAATGATTGTGCACTGTAGCAAAATTCAAAGTGCTATGCAGAGTTCAAAGTACTTGTGTAAAGTTCACTGTAGCATACTAAAGGATAAGGACCATACGACGGATAGGAGCGCAGCAGGGAAGCGGTGAGCGGTGCTGTGCACCAACAACTTTCTTATGTACTTAGATACAGTTGCTACAACTGTCCTCTGTTAAAACTGCTACAATTGCAACAGTAACTTCCTTCTATACATCTACTTACCTAGTGGAGGATTGGAATCATTCTTTGCGTAGCACTTTTGAACTTCCCATTTATTGTATAGCACTTTTGAACTCTGCTCAGCACTTTGAATTATGCTACAGTGAACTTTATATATTTTTCTATAAGAGTGTAAATTAGACAGGGTGTGTAGAGGGGTAGATCTGTGTCTACAATAGACACCTAATGACAAATGTCCCCCAATGTGTGTATGTGTGTATGTATGTGTGTGTATGTTCCAGCATCACGTCCAAACGGCTAAAGATATTAACATGAAACTTTGCACACATGTTACTTATATGTCAACAACAAACATAGGATAGGTAGTTTAACCCTTAATCACCCCCATTTGCCAGGGTCGGGGTTTTTGTTTAAAGTCCCATACAAGTCTATAGGAAATACAAGTTACTGCATAACTTCCAAACGGCTGGAGATATTTCGATAATACTTGGTCACATGTTACTTATATTTCCACTTTAAATAGGTTAGTGAATTTAACCCTTAACTACACCCATTTGTGAGGGTCAGGATTTTTGTTTAACCCCTTAAGGACACAGCCCATTTTCACCTTAAGGACCAGAGCGCTTTTTTGCACATCTGACCACTGTCACTTTAAGTATTAACTCTGGGATGCTTTTACTTATGAATTTGATTCCGACATAGTTTTTTTGTGACATATTCTACCTTAACATAGTGGTAAATTTTCCTCGATACTTGCATAATTTCTTGGTGAAAAATTCCCAAATTTCATGAAAAATTTGAAAATCTTGCATTTTTCTAACTTTGAAACCCTCAGCTTGTAAGGAAAATAGACATTCCAAATAAATGATATATTGATTCACATATACAGTGGGGGATATTTATCAAAGGATTTACACTGGTTTTTCCTGTCTAAATTTGTCGCACAGAAAGTCGCAGTCTAAATATGTGCGACTTTTCTGCGACTTTTGCTCTAGAGGATTTTTAGAACATTATGCATGCTAGTCTATTTTAGACTGAAATGCATTGGAAAAT
This sequence comes from Hyla sarda, assembly GCF_029499605.1. Lineage (NCBI taxonomy): Eukaryota > Metazoa > Chordata > Amphibia > Anura > Hylidae > Hyla > Hyla sarda. Next base: position 162,366,663 of record NC_079195.1, on the reverse strand, counting down.
GCATTGGTGCTGAATTTATCAAAAGCGACTTTTCAGCGACAAGTCGCATAGGCTGAAAGTACGCCGAAATGTCAGACCATGTTGGAGCAGGTTTAAATATAGACTAAAGCATAGATCCCGAAGTCCGTGCGCAGAATTTATCAAGAGCTGTGCACCTTTTGATAAATTAGGCGCACATTAGACCTGCCAAACACTCTGTAGTTTGGTCTAAACTGATGCGGGACATAGACAACTTTGATAAATATCCCCCAATATGTCTACTTTTATGTTTGCAAGTTGACATGTTTTTCACAAAATTTTCTAAATCAGAATTTTTCAGGGACCAGTTCAGATTTGAAGTGAATTTGAAGGGCTTACATATTAGAAATACCCCATAAATTACCCCATTATACCCCATTACCCCAACTGCATTCCTCAAAGTATTTAAAATGACATTCAGTAAGTGTGTTAACCCTTTAGGTGTTTCACAGGAATAGCAGCAAAGTGAAGGAGAAACTTCTAATAGACCCAGTTTTTCAATTTTTACAAGGGGTAAAAGGAGAGAAATCCCCCCCAAAATTTGTAACCCAATTTCTCTCGACTAAGGAAATACCTCATATGTGTATGTAAAGTGTTCGGCAGGGCACAGTAGAGGGCTCAGAAGGAAAGGAGCAACAATGGGATTTTGGAGAGTGAATTTTGGAGAGTGAATGGGGTCACATGTGAAGGGGGGGGTATTTTTCTGGCCCCATTGGGGGCTTTGTAAACACACATGGCCTTCAATTCCAGACACATTCTCTCTCCAAAAGCCCAATGGCGCCCTGTAGTTCGCCCGCAGAGCACTTTACATCCAGATATGGGGTATTTATATACTCAGAAGAAATGGGGTTACAAATTTTACAGTCTTTTTTCCTTTTACTCCTTGTGAAAATGAAATATTTTGGATAACACCAGCATTTTAATGAAAAAATAAAAAAAATTCATTTTCACATCCAAATTTCAAGGCTCACTATACCCCTTGTTACATTCCCCGAGGGTTGTAGTTTCCAAAATGGGGTCACATGTGGGTGTTTTTTTTTTTTGTTTATGTCAGAACCACTGTAACAATCAGCCAGCCCTGTGCAAATCACCTTAAATGTACATGGCTCTCTCATTCCTGAGCCCTGTTGTGCGCCCGCAGAGCATTTTACGTCCACATATGGGGTATTTCCGTACTCAGGAGAAATTGTGTTACAAATTTTGGGGGTCTTTTTTTCCTTTTACCTCTTGTGAAAATGAAAAGTATGGGGCAACACCAGCATGTTAGTGCAAAAATTTTTTTTTTTTTTACAATAATATGCTGGTGTATACCCCAACTTTACCTTTTCATAAGGGGTAAAAGGAGAAAAAGCCCCCCAAAATTTGCTAGGCAATTTCTCCTGAGAACAGAAATAACCCATATGTGACCCTAAACTGTTGCCTTGAAATATGACAGGGCTCCGAAGTGAGAGAGCGGCATGCGCATTTGAGGCTTAAATAAGGGATTTGCATAGAGACGGACCAGGATGCAAGAATTAGACTTGCCTCCAATACCATAAATACCCTATGTCAGTGTTTACCAAACAGGGTGCCTCCAGCTGTTGCAAAACTTCCAGCATGCCTGGACAGTCAATGGCTGTCCGGCAATACTGGGAGTTGTTTTGCAACAGCTGGAGGCTCCGTTTTGGAGACTGTGTCATACGAGACATTTTTTATTTTTATATGGGGGGGCTGTGTAGTGTTTTTACTACACTCACACGGCGAGGGTTTCCAATGAGATTCCCGCTGGTAGTTTGAGCTGCATCTCAAACTTGGAGTGAGAAACTCGCTGTAAACCCGCCCCTTGTGATTGTACCCTGTACATTCAAATGGAGCTGTGCGCCTTTTGATAAATTAGGCGCACATTAGACCTGCCAAACACTCTGTAGTTTGGTCTAAACTGATGCGGGACATAGACAACTTTGATAAATATCCCCCAATATGTCTACTTTTATGTTTGCAAGTTGACATGTTTTTCACAAAATTTTCTAAATCAGAATTTTTCAGGGACCAGTTCAGATTTGAAGTGAATTTGAAGGGCTTACATATTAGAAATACCCCATAAATTACCCCATTATACCCCATTACCCCAACTGCATTCCTCAAAGTATTTAAAATGACATTCAGTAAGTGTGTTAACCCTTTAGGTGTTTCACAGGAATAGCAGCAAAGTGAAGGAGAAACTTCTAATAGACCCAGTTTTTCAATTTTTACAAGGGGTAAAAGGAGAGACATTTTTTATTTTTATATGGGGGGGCTGTGTAGTGTTTTTACTACACTCACACGGCGAGGGTTTCCAATGAGATGTTGCAAAACTACAACTCTCAGCATTACCAGACAGTCCAGGCATGCTGGGAGTTGTATATCTGTAACATCTGGCCCTTCAGATGTTGCAGAACTACAACTCCCAGCATGCATGGACAGTCTGGGCATGCTTTGACAGCCTTTGGCTTTACTGCAGCCTTTACTGCTGCCTCCGCCGCTGATCCCGCCACTGCCTGCCGCCGGTCCCGCTACGATCGCCGGTCCTGGCACCCGCTGCTATCTTCCCCCTGCTCTGCCCCGACATCCAGAGGCGGGCAGAGTGGGGATTTCAACTTTAACCCCCAACTGCCATTGGTCGGTTAGTCCTAACCGACCAATGGCAGTGGATAGGAGGTGGCACTGCTGCCACCTCGCTCCTATCCCTCAGGATGATTGGGGCTGTCTCTGACAGCTCCAATCATCCCTATTTGCCAGGCAATCGGGTCACCAGAGACCCCATCAGCCCGGGACCACCGCAACCTTTTCATTAGTCAGTCACTTACTGACTGGCCAATGACAATGATCAGCAGCAGGGGACTATTCTGATTGGTCCCCAGCTGCATAGTGTCATCGGTCAGCTGTTCAGAACAGCTGCGATGACGTTTCTATCACCATGCCACCAGACATAGTCATAGAAAATACATTGGTCGTTTATGAACATCCATTTGCCTTAAGTGACAGGAAAAATGAACATTCACAAACGTCCATTTGCGAGAAGGGGTTAAAGTACCATGCAAATCAATGGGAAATGTATGTTCCCACATAACATCCGTATGGCTGGAGATATTTCAATAATACCAGGTACACATATTACTTATATGTCACATAAAAATATATGAGTTAAATTAACCCTTACCTACACAATTATATAAAAGATGGGTTTTTGTTTCAAGTCCCATGGAAGTATATGGGACTTCCAGTACCTTACTCCACATACTACGCTCTGCACCTCCGGGTGAATGTGTCAGTCCGGCTTGCAAGCTACACCCCATCTCACAAAAATATGCCCACTGTTTAAGTCCCACCCCTTTTATTCTCTACCCTTTTTGTGCATCGGTCTGGCTTCCAAATCACTCCCAGTCCCACAAAGCCACGTCCCCTTCGATTTTCAGCTTACAGTATCTTCATCACAAATAAGTCCCACCTGAGGACAGGATATGAGGATGGGACATAAGGACAGGATATGAGGTCGAGAAATGAAGACGGGGTGTGAGGACGGGATATGAGGATGGGACATAAGAACGATATATAAGGACAGCATATGAAGACGGGATATGAGGTCGGGATATGAGGACAGGATAGGAGGTCGGGATGAGGTCGGGATATGAGGATGGGATATGAGGATGGGATATGAGGACGAGATAGGAGGTCGGGATATGGGGACGGGATATGAGTTCGGGATAGGAGGACGGGATATGAGGTCGAGATAGGAGGTCGGAATATGAGGACGGGTTATGAGTTTGAGATATGAGGACGGTAAATGAGGTTGAGATATGGGGACAGGATATGACAACAATATATGAGGATAGGATATGAAGTCAAAAGCTTCCTCCTTTGTTGATTTTCCTCCTCAACAAGGATTAGGAAGGAGAAACCGGGCAACGCTGAGATATTTTGATAATACTTGGACACATGTTACTTATATGTAAAATAAAAATATATAATAGTTAAAATAACCCCTAACCTGCCCCCATATGTGAAGTATGGGTTTTTGTTTCAAGTCCCATGCATGTATATAGGACTTCTGGTACTTTACTCCTCAAGCTCCGCTCTGCTTCTCCTAGTGAATGCATCAGTCCGGCTGGTAAGCCACACCCTCCCTGAATGCCATGTCCCATCTCACAAAGACAAGCCCACCTTTTAAGCCACACCCCTTTTATTTTTAGCTTACAATATCTTTACCACAACGCAGCCCCACCTGAGAACAGGATATGAGGATTAGAAATGGTGAATTATACTCACCGATAATTGTATTTCCTGGAAGTCTCCATGACAGCACCCGGAGATTGCCTCCGCCTGATTGGGACAGGAAAAACACTGAGAGTTTAAAACCCCACCCCTTCCTCTCCATTCCCAGTGTATTACAAAGAACATCGAGTAGAAAGGAAAAGTGATCTCCAATGACCAACCAGAAAGAAAAACCAAAGGGTGTGTCATATGGGTGCTGTCATGGAGACTTCCAGGAAATACAATTATCGGTGAGTATAATTCACCATTTCCCAAGTCGTCTCCATGACAGCACCTGGAGATAATACCAAAGAATAGTATTCAGGGAGGGACCACAGCTCTCAAGACCTTGCGTCGGAACGCCATGTCCTGATTAGAAAGAACATCTAATCTATAATGTTTGAAAAATGTATGTAAATTTGTCCATGTGGCTGCACGACAAATCTGCTCCACAGAAGCAGATACTCTTTCTGCCCATGAGGAAGAAACTGCACGGGTAGAATGAGCCTTTAATTCAAGAGAGGGATTTTTTTCCCTTTGCCGAATAGGAGTCTGAGATGGCCATGCGGATCCATCTCGCAATTGAACTCTTGGAAGCCTTTTTCCCCTTGTTAGGACCTGCAAACTGGAGAAAAAGGTTTTTTGTCTTTCCTCCAGGGAAGGGAGGATTCAACATATTGTAACACTGCTCTCCTAGCATCTAAACAGTTGAACGATCTTTCTTGATCATTCTTGGGAGCTGCTACCAAAAATACAGTTTTTAAGGTAAGTAATTTGATAGAGATGGACTATTGGCTCAAAGGGAGGTTCAATGAGGGCTTCCAGGACTACATTAATGATGTGGGGTCACCGTGTTATATCGCAGCACCAGGACCCAGGACGTACCCATACGTCCTGGGTCCTTAAGAGGTTAATAAACCTAGACACCAAACAATCCTCTCCTAATTTAATTTGGAAAAGAGCACTGAGGGCTGAAACCTGGACCTGTAAAGTGTTCGGTGAAAGACCTAAATCAAAGCCATCCTGCAGAAAATTAAGTATCTGAGGAATGTTAGGGGATTCAAGTGAAAAAGAAGACCCACACCAGGAAATTTATTTTTTCCAAACCTTAGAATAGATCTTACAGACTCCAGTCTCACACAGTAATATTAGAGCCTTCTTTACACCACACAAGCTGGAAGCTGAGAGGGGTGATAACTGTGATGTGTACTGTGAAAAAAAAAATAATATTCGTAATTACAAATATATAGTGTTATATTCACGAATATTTGCGAATTCGCGAATATGCGATATTCGTAAAGAAAATTCGCATTGCGAATATTCGCGAGCAACACTAGTGATGAGGATTAACGTACAAGAGTGGATCATCAGCTTGTGTAGTACTCTGGGGATTAGGACTATTGGAGGGAAGGCATATCCCAGGCTGAAGACCATTCTTGAACTAGAGCATCCACTGCCACTGGAGAGTCTCTGGGATTCAGAGAGAAGAAACTTCTCACTTTGCGATTCTTTCTGGAAGCAAATAGATCTGTCAGGATCCGGACTAATAGCGGGAAGCGGTACAGGTGGTGGATCCTCTATGCCAGAGAGGGATTGGCGTGGAGCGTACCGGAGGATTGGTTCTAAGCAGTTACTGGTTTTCAGCAGAGCCCTCCACAAAGCGGGATGGACTTGCTGCGGCGGTAACTACCAGGTCGTATCCTCCGATAGCGGCTCTACCTCACTGGCAGCTGAGACAGGCGAAGTACAGAAGGGGCAGGCAGTGGCGTAGTCAGACATAGCAAAGGTCAGGGCAGGCAGCACGGGTTCTCAGGCGGTAGTCGTTAGCAACGGAATCGGCAACAGGCAAGGATATACACAAAATGCTTTCTCTAGGGCACTGAGACAACAAAGATCCGGCAAGGGCAGGAAGGGGCAGGACACCTTTATAGGAGTGACAAAGAACGGATTGGGCCAGGCACCAATCAATGGTGCACTGGCCCTTTAAATCTTAAACTGTCGGTGCGCGCGCCCTATAGTGCAGGGACACGTGCGCCGGGAGTCACGTGAGCGGGGAGCAGAGGAGAGGGCTGGAGCGGGCATGGGTAAGTGGCGCTGGGATGCGCGCGGGGACATCCTGCAGCGCGGACCGTGTCCCCGATGGGAGCAGAGATGGAGTGTACCCGGTCAGAGAGTCCGACCGGCGCACCCCGCTGGGGCAGACGTTGCGAGTGCTCCGGTCCAGGAACAGGGACCGGAGCGCTCAACGTTACAAGATCTATCTGGGGTAGGCCCCAGGCGTTGACTATTGACGAAAATGCCCAGTCTGCTAGCGTTCATTCCGCCGGATCTATTAAGTGTTGGCTTATAAAGTCTGCTCTTATGTTCCATATCCCCCTGAGATGTACGGCTGAGATGGAAAGTATGTTCTGTTCTGCCCAACAGAATATTTGACCTGCGACTGACTGCAGGGCTGAGTGGCGAGGCCCCCCTTGATGACGAATGAACGCCACTGCGGTTGTGTTGTCTGAGTAAATGAGGACGTGTCTGTCTTTGCAATAAAGTTTCCTGACCTGTTCGCTAGAGCGGGACTCCATTTCCCTTGTACCTGAAAGCATTTCTGAGTGGGCTCCCCAACCCCGAGCACTGGCATCCGTGGTAATGATCCTGGTGTTTGTTTGATGCCAGTGTACACCCCTTACCAGATTTTGGAGGGGAAGCCACCATCTTAGCTGGGTCTTTAATTGTGATGGAAGAGGAAATCTTTTGTCTAAGGAGCTTTGCTTTTTGTCCCATACCATTAGAATGCACTTCTGGAGGGGTCTGGAGTGGAACTGAGCCCAAGCCACCGCCAGGATGGAAGATGTTAACAGTCCTAGGACCGACATGGCAAATCTTAGAGTACAACTTTTCAGAGCAAGAAGTAGACAAATCTGATCCTGTATCTTTTGGATCTTTTCTTTGGGAAGGAAGGACTGTTGGGCTACTGAATCCAAGAGGATCCCTAAAAAGACCTTCCTGCAACTTGGTAGTAAGTCGGATTTGTCTAGGTTCAAGATCCAACCGAGATCCTGAAGGACCTAAGCCGTTCTTTTTATATGTTCTTTTAGATAAAGAACAGAGTCCGCAACAATCAATATGATGTCCAAATAAGGTATTACAAGAATTTTCTCCTTTCTGAGAACTACCACCACCTCCGCTGTCACTTTTGTGAAAATGCGGGGGGCCGAGGAGAGCCTGAAGGGCAGACAAATTGAAATGGCGGACTCTTCCATCCACTGGACTGCGAATCTTAGAAAAAGTTTTGAGTCTATGTGGTTAGGGAGGTGGTAATACGCATCCCTGAGATCTATTGTGGCCATGACTGCCTTGTTTTTTATGAGATGAATGGCTGAGCTCACTGTCTCCATCCTGAATTTCCTGTATGTAAGGGTTTCAGGTTGATGATAGTCCTGAATTTTCCATTTGGTTTCTTGATTAGAAACAGATGGGAATAATGACCTGAAATCCTCTGGTTTCTTGGGACCTCTATGACTGCCCCTAAACTCAATAGATTCTTGACCCCCTGAAGGATTAAGGCTAGGGAACCTGGGGATTTGGTTACCACAAATCTTGGGGAAGGGGGAGAGGAGAACTCTATCCGGTAACCTTCTTGGATAATGTTGACTATCCAAGGGTTGGGAATCATTGATTCCCAAATCGGGGTGAAGGATTACAGTCTCGCCCCTACCGGACATGCGTCATTGTTTACCTCCACCAGCGCTAGACTGGCTGGTGTTAAACAAGAAGCCTCTTTCTCTACCTCCTTTCCCGTGGGACCAACGGCTTGTTTTGCCCTTACGTCCTCTATAGGGCTGATTAGTCTGAGAAAAGAGGCGAAAGGGGGTCTTTTTTGTTTGAGCTTTCTCTTTGGGAAAACCTTTTTTTATTGTCCGAGGCCTTAGCCAGGATATTATCTAAGTCAGCTTCAAAAACAAATTGTCCATGAATTGGAAGGACGGCCAATTTGTTTTTGGAGGTAACATCACCTGTCCAGGATTTCAACCAGAGAACCCTTCTTGAAATATTTCACAGAACAGCAGTGCGGGCACATAGTCTGACAGATTCTGCAGATGTATCCGCAAGAAAATTGGTAGCCATTTTAAGAATAGGGAGACTTGTAATTATATCCTCTTTAGGGGTATCGCTCTGTAAGTGTAGTTGAAGTTGGTCAATCCACACGCCCAAGGTTCTAGCTACACACGTGGAAGCTACATTAGGTCTAAGCAATGTAGATGCTGCCTTCCAAGACTTTTAAAAGAGACTCTCTGTCTTACAGTCCATTGGATCCTTTAACTGAGAGGAGTCTTCAAATGGTAAGGAGGTATTTTTGGCCACCTTGGCTATGGGAGCGTCGAGTTTTGGAATAGTTACATAGTTAGTACGGTCGAAAAAAGACATACGTCCATCAAGTTCAACCAGGGAATTGAAGGGTAGGGGTGTGGTGGGATATTGGGGGAAGGGATGGGATTTTATATTTCTGCATAAGCATTAATGTTATTTTGTTCCAGAAATGTATCTAACCCTGTTTTAAATTTATTAATCGTTCCTGCTGTGACTAGTTCCTGAGGTAGACTATTCCATAAATTCACAGTTCTTATGGTAAAGAAGGCGTGTCGCCCCTTGAGACTAACCCCTTTCTTCTCCAAACGGAGGGACTGCCCCCTTGTCCTTTGAGGGTGCTTAACCTGGAACAGTTTTTCTCCAAATGTTTTGTATAGGCCATTAACCCCTTCATAACCCAGCCCATTTTCACCTTCAGGACCTGGGCATTTTTTGAAAATCTGACCACTGTCACTTTAAACATTAATAACTCTGGGATGCTTTTAGTTATCATTCTGATTCCGAGATTATTTTTTCATGACATATTCTACTTTATGTTATTGGTAAAATTTCACTGATATTTGCATCCTTTCTTGGTAAAAAATCTAAAAATTTCATGAAAATTTTGAAAATTTTGCATTTTTCTAACTTTGAAAGTCTCTGCTTGAAAGGAAAATGGATATTCCAAATAAATTACATATTGATTCACATATACAATATGTCTACTTTATGTTTGCATCAAAAAATTTACAAGTTTTTACTTTTGGAAGACATCAGAGGGCTTCAAAGTTCTGCAGCAATTTTCCAATTTTTCTCAAGATTTTCAAAATCGGACTTTTTCAGGGCCCAGTTCAGGTTGGAAGTGGATTTTAAGGGTCTTCATATTAGAAATACCCCATAAATGACCCCATTATAAAAACTGCACCCCCCAAAATATTCAAAATGACATTCAGTAAGTGTTTTAACCCTTTAGGTGTTTCACAGGAATAGCAGCAAAGTGAAGGAGAAAATTCTAAATCTTCATTTTTTACACTCGCATGTTCTTGTAGACCCAATTTTTGAATTTTTACAAGGGGTAAAAGGAGAGAAAGCACCCTAAAATTTGTAACCCAATTTCTCTCGAGTAAGGAAATACCTCATATGTGTATTTCAAGTGTTCGGCGGGCGCAGTAGAGGGCTCAGAAGGGAAGGAGCGACAATGGGATTTTGGAGAGTGAGTTTTTCTGAAAGGGTTTTTGGGGGGCATGTCCCATTTAGGAAGCCCCTATGGTGCCAGAACAGTGGACCCCCCCACATGTGACCCCATTTTGGAAACTACACCCCTCATGGAATTTAATAAGGGGTGCAGTGAGCATTTACACCCCACTGGCGTTTGACAGATATTTGAAACAGTGGACTGTGCAAATGAAAAATTTTATTTTTCATTTTCACAGACCACTGTTCCAAAAATCTGTCATACGCCAGTGGGGTGTAAATTCTCACTGCACCCCTTATTACATTCCGTGAGGGGTGTAGTTTCCAAAATGGGGTCACATATGGATATTTATTGTTTTGCGTTTGTCAGAACTGCTGTAACTATCAGCCACCCCTGTGCAAATCACCTCAAATGTACATGGCGCACTCTCCCTTCTGGGTCTTTTTGTGCACCCCCAGAGCACTTTGCGCCCACATATGGGGTATCTCCGTACTCGGGAGCAATTGCATTACAAATTAAGAGGGTCTTTTTTCCCTTTTACCTCTTGTGAAAATGAAAAGTATAGGGCAACACCAGCATGTCAGTGTAAAAAATTTATTTTTTTACACTAACATGCTGGTGTAGACCCCAACTTCACCTTTTCATAAGGGGTTAAAGAAGAAAAAGCCCCCCAAAATTTGTAAGCCAATTTCTCCCGAGTACGGCGATACCCCATATGTGTCCCAAAACTGTTGCCCTGAAATACGACAGGGCTCCAAAGTGTGAGAGCGCCATGCGCATTTGAGGCCTGAATTAGGGATTTGCATAGGGGTGGACATAGGGGTATTCTATGCCAATGATTCCCAAACAGGGTGCCTCCAGCTGTTGCAAAACTCCCAGCATGCCTGGACAGTCAATGGCTGTCCGGCAATACTGGGAGTTGTTATTTTGTAACAGCTGGAGGCTCCATTTTGGAAACGTACCAGCGTACCAGACGTTTTTCTTTTTTTTTGGGAAGGGGGGCTGTGTAGGGGTATGTGTATATGTAGTGTTTTTTTATTTTAGGTTAGTGTTAGTGTAGTGTAGTGTTGTTAGGGTACAGTCACATGGGCAGAGGTTCACAGCAAGTTTGCCGCTGGAAGTTTGCGCCATCTCAAACTTGCAGCACTCACTGTAAACCTCCGCCCATGTGAGTGTACCCTGTACATTCACATTGGGGGGAGGGGGCAAACATCCAGCTGTTGCAAACTCCGAGCATGCCCTTTGGCTGTCCGTGCATGCTGGGAGTTGTAGTTTTGCAACAGCTGGAGGCACACTGGTTTGGAAACACTAAGTTAAGTAATAACCTTTCAAGTGTTTTGCAACCAAACTTAGTGTTTCCAAACCAGTGTGCCTCCAGCTGTTGCAAAACTACAACTCCCAGCATGCATGGTCTGTCAGTGCATGCTGGGAGTTATAGTTTTGCAACAATTGCAACAGCTGGAGGCACCGAGGTAGGAAATGGACAATGTTTCCCAACTAGTGTGCCTCCAGTTGTTGCAAAACTACAACTCCCAGCATGCCCAGACTGCCCAGGCATGCTGGAAGTTGTAGTTCGGCAATATCTGAAGGATCAGATGTTGCCGAACTACAACTTCCAGCATGCTTGGGCAATCTGGGCATGCTGGGAGTTGTAGTTTTGCAACATCTGGAGGTCCACAGTTTGGAGACCACTGTATAATGGTCTCCAATCTGTGCTCTTCCAGATGTTAGAGAACTATAACTCCCAGCATGCCTGGACAGACTGAGCATGCTGAGATTTGTAGTTTTGCAAAATCTGGAAGAGCACAGATTGGAGACCATTATACAGTGGTCTCCAAACTGTGGACCTCCAGATGTTGCAAAACTGCAACTCCCAGCATGTCCAGAAAGCCAAAGGCTGTCTGGGCATGCTGGGAGTTGCAGTTTTGAAACTCCCAGAGGCAGCAGTGAGATCGCTTTACGGCGATCTCACTGCTGCCAATGAAGATGCTGCCCTGCTGCCGGAAACTCACCTCCGGGACGCAGCGCCGCCGGGACCGCCTGGAGGACGTCGCTCGCGCCGGGACCGCTCAGGACACCGCATGGCCGGGTAAGTGACGCCGGGGGACAGGTCAGGGACACTTAGCAGAGTGGTGTGTGTCCCGATCCCCGTGATCGGGACTCACACACCGTCCTGCTAAGTATTCTGATAGCGAAACGCTGCTATCAGCTAGTCAGATTTGACCAGCTGATAGCAGCGATCGCTGGGGGGGGGGGTGGGGGATGAAACCCCCCGTGGTCGCATGGTAAGATGGCTGGCTATCAGTGATAGCCACCATCTTACCGGGCACTGCGGAATGCCGCGAGTAGCGGCAAAAATGTTCATGACGTACCTGTATGTCATGGGTCGGGAACACCTTGCCACTCATGACGTACAGGTATGTCATAGGTCGGGAAGGGGTTAATATATTTATATACGTTTATCATATCCCCCCTTAAACATCTCTTCTCAAGACGAAACAATTGTAAGTCCTTTAATCGCTCCTCATAGCTAAGATGTTCCATGCCCCATATTAGTTTAGTCGCGCGTCTCTGCACCCTTTCCAGCAACACAGTGTCCCTTTTATGGACTGGTGACCAAAACTAAACAGCATATTCCAGGTGAGGCCATACCAATGCTTTATAAAAGGGGGAGTATTATGTCCCTGTCCCTCGAGTCCATGCCTCTTTTGATACATGACAATATCCTGCTGGCCTTGGAAGCAGGAGCCTGACATTGCATGCTATTCTGTAGTCTGTGATCTACAAGTACACCCAGATTCTTCTCTACCAGTGACTCTGCAAGTTTAACACCCCCTAAGACATACAATGCATGCAGCTTATTAGTATCCAGATGCATAACTTTACATTTATCCACATTGAACCTCATTTGCCAAGTGGATGCCCAGACACTTAGTCTATCCAAGTCATCATGTAACCTATACACATCCTCTATAGACTGTACTGTGCTACAAAGCTTGGTGTCATCTGCAAAGATAGAAACAGAGCTGTTAATGCCACCCCCTATATCATTGATAAATAAATTAAACAACAGCGGTCCCAGTACAGAACCTTGGGGTACACCACTAATAACCGAGGACCAATCAGAGTACGAATCATTGACCACCACTCTCTGGGTACGATCCATGAGCCAGTGTTCAATCCAGTTACAAACTAAAGTTTCCAAGCCCAAAGACCTTAACTTAACTGTCAGACGTCTATGAGGGACAGTATCAAACGCTTTAGCAAAATCCAGAAACACTATATCCACAGCCATTCCTCTGTCAAGGCTTCTACTCACCTCTTCATAAAAGAAAATTAGATTGGTTTGACAACTTCTATCCTTAGTAACCCCATGCTGGCTATCACTTATAATACAATTATCCCCTATGTATTCCTGTATGTAATCCCTTATAAGTCCTTCAAACAATTTACCCACAATGCACGTTAAACTTACCGGTCTATAATTTCCTGGGGAAGACCTAGAGCCCTTCTTGATGATTGTAATATCACTGAAAAAAACACTAAAACTTTGCTTTTAAAATATATATTCAATTAAAAGGGGAATAAATCCCAAACAGTCCAAAACAAAAATGGCACAAAGCCATAGAGAACAAATCCAATCACGATAGTTTGTCTGTGTCAAAAAATACCTACCCCTGATCAGATTTTATGACAAAGACAAACAGCCAAGTAGATCTATACAACCGGTCCAACAACTACGATCATTAGAAGAAGATTGCACAAAAATAACAAATTCAATATAGTCACCTGTGCTAAAGGTATGGTGTGAGGTAAAGGTAAAAAGGGGGAGTGGGGACTAGGGGACATTAGCCAAGTTTTGACAATAGGCCGCTAGCCTGGTGTCTCCCTAAATCGCTCTCTCTCCCTAGGCCTAGCCCTAGGCGGAGTGTACGCCCTGATAAGGGCGGCCCCGCTCCGGAACCTAAACCTGTCTCTGTTCCTGTATACCCTACAATGAGAGGTATAGAGGGAGGGGGCTCACTGTCTGACTGGGGTACCCTGAATAGCTAGAGGGATAGGATAAGAGATCCCTACTAGTATACCAATGATTGGAGATATAAAGAAGTATTAGTGGGGGGCTGTATAAGTCAACAACCAGAGGTCTATAACAAGGGAGCCACTAAATGAATTGTCTATGTCAGGGGAGCCACTAGATGGATTGACAAGGTATCAGGTGTTTATATATTACATAAAAGATACAATATATATCAATTACAATGGCCCTGAAAGTAGTTTCAAGTGGTAAATATGACACTCAAAACAAAACAAAAGAACTTATTCCTGCCAAGATAACAAACTCAGAAATATATTGAGTTAATAATGAAACAGATATCAGATGGTAGTATTAACATATATATGGTTTGCAAGATGACATATATCTCAATAGCAAAATACAACAGTGCCAGGTGGATATCAACCTGTCAATTATAGTGGCTCAACATGATAGATGACTAGACCAACAAAATAGATAGATAGATATACTTATCACACAAATGAGGACCGGTCTCTAACAAGGATGTCACGAAAAAAGTCCCAAATTGGACTGATATGGAAAATGTCCCAACGCGTTTCACGCCCCCCTGCTCATCAGGGGTCGGTCTGGGGGCCGGGTAGAACTGAGAAGACAATCCTTGGATGGTCAGATAGGGAGCAGTACAGATGGTGACACACTGCTGATGACCATGTGTCTAAATGAAAGTTTCCCGGTTTAAATACAAACAATAGAAACCTCCCCCCTTACTATGATAGCCAACAAGGTATGTTCCCCTGTGAAGGGGCTTACCTTATTGGATGCCGAGGTTCTGCTGAATCCACCTGAACCTCCCCCGTCAGGTAACCGGAACTAACATCAGATGCCGAAAGCATGCGTCTGAGCCGGCTTCAGGAAGACTCAGCGCTATGGGAATAGCGTGTACTTCCGGTCCCGGTGGAGGTCACATGACTCGTGTCATGTGCGTGGACCTCCGATGTAAACAAAAGGTCACATGCGCACACTAGCTGCGCGATCTGTGTGCCTCGCTTCTTTGTGATAACAGCGATGTAGGTATGCAACGCCCAGTGGATATCACATAACAAAGGTCACGTGAATCCACAAATATAAACAAGTGTATACTTTATTGCGGTGGTAACCGCTGCTCTAAAGCAGCGGTTACCACCGCAATAAAGTATACACTTGTTTATATTTGTGGATTCACGTGACCTTTGTCATGTGATATCCACTGTGTAATCTTTTATGATATATATAAACACCTGATACCTTGTCAATCCATCTAGCGGCTCCCCTGACATAGACGATTCATTTGGTGACTCCCTTGTTATAGACCTCTGGTTGTTGACTTATACAGCCCCCCACTAATACTTCTTTATATCTCCAATCATTGGTATACTAGTAGGGATCTCTTATCCTATCCCTCTAGCTATTCAGGGTACCCCAGTGAGACAGTGAGCCCCCTCCCTCTATACCTCTCATTGTAGGGTATACAGGAACAGAGACAGGTTGAGGTTCCGGAGCGGGGCCGTCCTTATTAGGGCATACACTCCGCCTAGGGCTAGAGAGAGGGCGATTTAGGGAGACACCAGGCTAGCGGCCTATTGTCAAAACTTGGCTAATATCCCCTAATCCCCTCTCCCCCTTTTTACCTTTACCTCACACCCTACCTTTAGCACAGGTGACTATATTGAATTTGTTATTTTTTGTGCAATCTTCTTCTAATGATTGTAGTTGTTAAACCGGTCGTATAGATCTACTTGGCTGTTTGTCTTTGTCATAAACCCTGATCGGGGGTAGGTATTTTTTGACACAGACAAACTATCGTGATTGGATTTGTTCTCTATGGCTTTGTGCCATTTTTGTTTTTGATGGTTTGGGGTTTATTCCCCTTTTAATTGAATATATATTAAAAGCTAAGTTTTAGTGTTTTTTTGGTGATATTATTTTGATTGACAGACTAAATAATTTCTGTACGGTGATTTCTTCTTGGATTGGTACCACATTCGCCTTGCACCAGTCCCTTGGCACAATACCAGACACCAGAGAATCTCTAAATATCGTGAACAAGGGTACAGATATTACTGAACTTACCTCTCTAAGAACTCTTGGGTGTAATCCATCTGGTCCTGGAGATTTGCTTACATTTACTTTACTTAACTTACCTTGTACCATCTCTACATTAAGCCGGTTCAGTACATTACATGATGTGTTACCAGCATTGACTGGCCAATGTCAGCTCCTCCTTCTTCCCTAGTATATACAGAACTAAAGAACCCATTCAGTAGCTCTGCCTTCTCTTGATCGCCCGGGACAACCTCCCCATTATTATTATTAAGGGGTCCTACATGCTCTGTCCTTTGTTTTTTTTTGCATTTATATATCTAAAAAATTATTTAGGATTAGTTTTGCTTTCTTTGGCCACCTGTCTCTCATTTTGAATTTTGCAGTTTTTATTACATTTTTACAGATTTTATTAAGCTCTTTGTACTGTTTAAATGTTATAGCTGACCCCTCAGATTTGTATTTTTTGAAGGCTATTTTTTGTTGTTTATTGCTCTTTTAATATTATTTGTCAGCCATGTAGGATTTAGTTTTAATCGTTTATATTTGTTTCCCTTTGGTATATATTTAGCTGTATAGTTATTTAGAGCTGATTTAAAAATTTCCCATTTACCTTCTGTATCAGTATTTGAGAACACCTCCCCCCCCCCCCCCAGTCTATGTCCTGTAGCGCAGCTCTCAGCTGAGGGAAATTTGCCTTTTTAAAGATATATGTTTTTGCCTTCCCCG
Source organism: Hyla sarda (assembly GCF_029499605.1). Taxonomy (NCBI): domain Eukaryota; kingdom Metazoa; phylum Chordata; class Amphibia; order Anura; family Hylidae; genus Hyla; species Hyla sarda. Next base: position 162,350,017 of record NC_079195.1, on the reverse strand, counting down.
TCTGTCTTTGTTTTCTACATTTTAAATCAAAAGTAACTATATTGTGGTCGCTATTACCAAGGTTTTCCCGCACAGTTACATTACCAACCAGCTCTGCGTTGTTGGAAATGATCAGATCCAACAAAGGCATCACTTCTTGTTGGGTCCTCCACAAACTGGCCCATAAAATTATCTTGCAATAAATTTAGGAATTGTCGCCCCTTTGAAGTTTTAGCCAACCCCTGACCCCAATCTATGTCTGGATAGTTAAAATCTCCCATTATTACCACTGTACCGGCCCGGGCAGCCCTCTCTATTTGTTTATACAGCCGACCTTCTATTTCCTCAGTGATAATAGGGGGTCTGTAGATTACACCAAATATAATTTTTTCAGTATTTCCCTCCTTTTGTAATTCTACCCACAGTGATTCCACATCCTCAGAATCATAACTGACTATGGCATCGTTCACACTGACTTTCATACCACTTCTTACATTCAGACAGACTCCACCACCTTTCCTGTTCATTCTATGTTTGCGAAACAATGTAAAACCCTGCAGATTGACAGCCCAGTCATGCGAGGAGTCCAGCCATGTCTCAGTGACCCCAACTATATCAATATGTTCCTCCAGTATCAAGGCCTCAAGCTCCCCAATTTTATTTGCTAGGCTTCTGGCATTTGTGAACATACACTTTACATTTCCATCCTTTATGTTATTGGGGTTAATGGGATTCGAGGGTGTAAGTTTTATTTTCCTATGAAGCCTATTCCTATTAACTATTCTAACCCCTCCCTCCGCTCCACCCCCAGGTACATTAATAATTCCCACCTTTCTATCTACACTATCTTCCCCCTCTTTGCTGTAGGTTCCCTCCCCCCAAGTCCCTAGTTTAAACACTCCTCCACCCTTCTAGCCATCTTCTCCCCAAGCACAGCTGCACCCTCCCCATTGAGGTACAGCCCGTCCCTACGGTAGAGCCGGTAACCGACAGCGAAGTCGGCCCAGTTCTCCATGAACCCAAACCCCTCCTTCCTACACCAGCTTCTGAGCCACTTGTTTACCTCCCTAATCTCCCGCTGCCTCTCTGGTGTGACTCGTGGTACTGGTAGTATTTCAGAAAATACTACCTTGGAGGTCCTTGCCTTAAGCTTGCGGCCTAAGTCCCTGAAATCCTTTTTAAGGACACTCCACCTACCTCTTACTTTGTCATTGGTGCCAATATGTACCATGACTGCTGGGTCCTCTCCAGCCCCGCCCAGCAACCTGTCAACCCGATCCGCGATGTGCCGAACTTGAGCGCCAGGTAGACAACACACTGTTCGGCGATCCCGGTCTTTGTGACAGATCACTCTGTCTGTCCCCCTAATAATTGAGTCCCCCACCACTAGTACCTGTCTGGCCGGCCCTGCACTCCTCCCTCCCTCCTTACTGGAGCGGACACCCCCCTGGCGGTCAGAGGCAGTATCCTGCTGCAGTACTGCTAGCTCTGAAATTGCATCCCCGTCATCTGCCAAGCGGGCAAACTTGTTGGGGTGTGCCAGTTCAGGACTAGCCTCCCTGACACTTTTTCCCCTACCCCGCTTTCTAACTGTAACCCAGCTAGCTGCCTGACTGTCCTGCAACTCCGTCCCACTGTCCTCCCCCACCTCTACCCCTGAGAGTGCCTGCTCAGTGAGTAGGAGACTCCTCTCCGGGTTGTCAATGCATCTCAATGTTGCCAGTTGTTCCTCTAGATCCAGGACCTGGGCTTCCAAACGAACAACTCGCTCACATCTCACACAACAATATTCACCTTCGAACTGCTGCTCAAGGATTGCATACATTGTACAAGACGCACACCAGACTGCATTTTCCAATATGGAGGCCATTCTAGGTTTAGGGATTGCAAAAATATCAGTAAATAAAAGCAAAAAAAAATCTAATATTTCAATTAAACTCCCTGAATTTAAAGTCTCTTAATGTTAAGTCCCTCTCTTTTTTATACCCACACTCACTTGTATACTTGACACTCTTGTATATAGCTCAAAACAATCACAGCTCAAACAATCGCTTGTATACTTACTTTTTATAGTTAGCAGAGACTTCCTTGCTGTTTCACTGCTGGGAGAGATTGGATGCACTGGATGCAACTAGTGTCCCAGTTAGATGAGTCAGCCTCAGTAAAGGGATAACATCTCTTAATGCCCTTAGGAATGAAGGACCCTTTATCTGGCCTAGCCCATTGGTCATTAATTATCTTATGAATGTTAGGATGCACAGGGAAGGAGGGAGATTTACGGTCACCTAGACCTCCGAATAATTCATCCTGAATGGTTTTAACCTCTTGTACCTCCTCAAGATTAAGGGTGGCTCTAACTGCTTTAATTAGCTCCTCAATATCCTCAGTATTAAACAAAAAAATTTTAAAACCCGTATCCTCTTCTTCTTGTGGGCTGTCTACACATTCACCTTCCTCAATGTCCTGATGAGATGTATTATCATCAGAGTCAGAGAAAGAAACCATCTTAGTTTTTGTTTGGATCTTTAGCGATGTAGACGGGACGGCCTGACTTGAAGAAGAGGATTTAGAAGCCTGGATTTTAGACTGAATCATTAATCTAATATTTTTCATAATATCAGGAGTTTCCTCCAAGACAAAATTGGCAACACATCTTTTGCACAGTGTTTTTTTTTTAAGACACATGAGGCTCCTTATTACAGACTACTCATTTCCTTATTTTATATATCTTGTTTTTACAGAAACCATAGGAGTATCTTTTTCTCCCTAAAATATAAAGGGAGGCAAGGATCAGACAGTAGTTCTGAAGATAGGCCAGGGTACAAAACCCTATAGGCCCTCATTACTTACGGTTACTTGGATCTGCACGGGATCAACCTCAGCGGCTTTAACCGGTGTAGACATAGTGGAAAACGACTGTAGCAGCGGAAATTGCTTTGGCTGTGACAGATTGTACCTTCAAGCGAACGGTCATAGAGCTTGAATCCACCATGGTAAAAGAAGCCAAAAAATGACCCAGCACCAGGAGTACTTACAATATATCCTGTAGCGGGTAATAGGACGTAGCAACTGTAGTGCTGTAGCGGGTCCCTGCAGTGTTTTAGCAGCGTCGGCTGTGGTAGAGGAGTGAATTCTTATAGAGCTTACTCTTCTGGAGTAAGCACCTTCTGTGATTTCCATGTGTCCTATATTCATGGGGATTTTGAAATCCCTGCCTCTTTTCCGGCCAGGTGTGATGTCAGACGCCATACATGAAGCCGGAAGCACGCTCCGGAGGACTCCTACGTCACCGGAAGTGACGTTCTTACCATAGAGTCCTCCGGTTTTGCGATGCCGCTGCTTGCTGGTTGGAACGGGACCGGAAGGCAGCACCTGAGGACCACGATCCGGCCCCTATTCGCGTCTCCCCTGCATAAGCCCGCCTGGGTGCCGCAAGGGGAGACAAACAGAAAAAGCGTTTCCCGGCGAGTCAGTAAGTATTTTTATGGGGCAGACTAACCCCCAAAGTTTTCTAGCAGAAGAGCGCTCTTGTCACGATTCGGCAGGCTGGAGGTGGATCCTCTGTGCCAGAGAGGGATTGGCGTGTCCTGTGTCGGTGGACCGGTTCGAAGTTGCTACTGGTTTTCACCAGAGCCCGCCGCAAAGTGGGATGGTCTTGCAGCGGCGGTAGCAACCAGGTCGTATCCATCGGCAACAGCTCAACCTCTCTGACTGCTGAGATAGGCGCGGTACAAGGGAGTAGACAAGAGCAGGGTCGGACGTAGCAGAAGGTCAGGGCAGGCAGCAAGGATCGTAGTCAGGGGCAACGGCAGGAGGTCTGGAACACAGGCTAGGAACACACAAGGAAACGCTTTCACTGGCACAATGGCAACAAGATCCTGCAAGGAAGTGCCGGGGAAGTGAGGTATAAATAGGGAAGTGCACAGGTGAAGATACTGATTAAAACCCATGCGCCAATCAGTGGCGCACCGGCCCTTTAGATCGCAAAGACCCGGCGCATGCGGACGCGAATCGCATCCCGGCTGGGGACATTATCGCAGCGCACCCGGTCAGCAGGTCTGACCGGGGCGCTGCGAACAGGAGAACGCTGTGAGCGCTCCGGGGAGGAGCGGGGACCCGGAGTGCTCGGCGTAACAGTACCCCCCCCCTTGGGTCTCCCCCTCTTTTTAGAACCTGAGAATTTGTGGATAAGGATCTTGTCAAGGATGTTGTCCTCGGGTTCCATTGACCTCTCCTCTGGGCCGCAATTCTCCCAATCTACAAGAATTTTTTTTTTACCTCTAACCGTCTTGGATGCCAGAATTTCTTTAACCGAGAAGATGTCAGAGGACCCGGAAACAGGAGTAGGAGCAACAACCTTGGGAGAGAAGCGGTTAAGGATGAGTGGTTTAAGGAGAGAGACATGAAAAGCATTAGGAATACAGAGAGAAGGAGGAAGAAGGAGTTTGTAGGAGACAGGGTTGATTTGACATTTGATTTTAAAAGGACCAAGATAACGTGGTCCCAGTTTATAACTGGGGACACGAAAGCGGACATACTTGGCGAAGAGCCATACTTTGTGTCCGGGAGAAAAAACAGGGGGAGTTCTTCTTTTTTTGTCGGCATGTTTCTTCATCCGGGATGAGGCCTGTAGGAGAGATTTTTGAGTCTCTTTCCAGATGGTGGAGAAATCCCGAGTCACCTCATCAACAGCGGGCAAACCAGAAGGCATGGGAGAGGGAAGGGGGGGAAGAGGGTGACGGCTGTACACCACAAAAAATGGGGATTTAGCGGAAGACTCAAAGATTCTGAAATTGTACGAGAATTCGGCCCATGGTAGAAGATCGGCCCAGTCATCCTGGCGGGAGGAAACAAAATGTCGCAAATAGTCACCAAGAACCTGATTAATTCTTTCCACTTGCCCATTGGATTGGGGATGATAAGAAGACAAGAAGTTTAATTTGATTTTAAGTTGATTACAGAGGGCCCTCCAGAATTTCGACACAAATTGAACGCCTCTATCCGAGACGATATGCGTAGGAAGCCTGTGAAGGCAAAAAATGTGCACAAAAAATTGTTTCGCCAACTGAGGCGCAGAAGGAAGACCTGGAAGAGGGATAAAATGTGCCATCTTGGAGAACCGATCAACGACCACCCAAATAACTGTGTTGCCATGGGATAAAGGTAAATCAGTAATAAAGTCCATACCAATCTGAGACCATGGTCGCTCAGGAACAGGCAGAGGATGGAGGAGACCGGCAGGCTTCAGGCGAGGGGTCTTGTCCCGGGCACAGACTGTACAAGCCCGAACAAAATCAGCAACATCAGCTTCCAGGGTAGGCCACCAATAGAAATGAGAGATGAGCTGGACGGATTTTTTGATGCCAGCATGGCCTGCGAGGTGTGAGGAGTGTCCCCACTTGAGAATCCTGAGGCGCTGGCGTGGAGAGACGAAGGTCTTCCCTGGAGGAGTTTGTCTGATGAAGGCTGGAGAAGTGGAGATCAGACAGTCCGGAGGCCAGTAGTTCTCGATCATCAATGGAGTAGTTTTTCTCCGCCGGAGAGAAGGTCCTAGAAAAGAAACCACAAGTAACAGCATGTCCGGAGGAATCTTTCTGTAGGAGTACCGCTCCAGCTCCCACCGAGGAGGCGTCTACCTCCAGTGAGAAGGGTTTAGATAGATCGGGTCTGGAGAGTACGGGAGCAGAAGAAAAGGCAGTTTTGAGATGGTTGAATGCCTCTTCCGCTTGAGGAGGCCAGGACTTAGGGTTGGCGTTTTTCTTGGTTAGGGCCACAATTGGGGCCACAATAGTGGAAAAATGTGGAATAAATTGTCTGTAATAATTGGCAAACCCCAAGAAACGGATAGCAAGGAGTCCGGAGGGGCGTGGCCAATCCAATACGGCTGATAGTTTGTCCGGGTCCATTTGGAGTCCCTGGCCAGAGACTAAGTATCCTAGGAAGGGAAGAGATTGACATTCAAAGAGACATTTTTCCATTTTGGCATATAATTGATTGTCCCGAAGTCTCTGAAGAACCATGCGGACATGCTGGCGGTGTTCTTCTAGGTTAGAAGAAAAAATCAAAATATCATCCAGGTAGACCACAACACAGGTATATAGAAGATCACGAAAAATTTCATTTACAAAGTCCTGGAAGACGGCATGGGCGTTGCAAAGCCCAAAAGGCATAACCAGATATTCAAAGTGTCCATCTCTGTTGGACTTCCACCCGTCCCCTCCCTTGAGATTATATGCACCTCTTAAGTCCAATTTGGTAAAGATGTTGGCACCACGTAGGCGGTCAAAGAGTTCTGAGATAAGAGGTAGGGGATAGCGTTTTTTTATAGTGATTTTATTAAGACCGCGGTAATCAATGCAAGGTCGTAAGGAGCCGTCTTTTTTGGAGACGAAGAAAAATCCAGCTGCGGCAGGGGAGGAAGACTTGCGGATAAATCCCCTTTTTAAATTCTCTTGGATGTACTTCGACATGGCTTGTGTTTCCGGAGCGGACAGAGGATAGATTCTGCCCCGGGGTGGAGTAGTACCAGGGAGGAGGTCAATAGGGCAGTCATAAGGCCTGTGAGGAGCCAAAGTCTCTGCTTGTTTTTTGCAAAAAACATCAGTATAGTCCAGATAGGCCTTGGGGAGACCTGGTATCGGAGGAGCCATAGGGTTTTGACTGACAGTACTGGGAGCAGACATAAGACAGTTCTTGTGGCAAGTAGTACCCCAGTTCTTGATCTCCCCGGTGGTCCAATTGAGGGTTGGGGAATGGCGTTGAAGCCAAGGTAGTCCAAGAAGAATTTCCGAAGTGCAGTTACAGAGGACCAGAAATTCAATCTTTTCGTGATGGGGTCCAATGCACATTAAGAGGGGTTCCATGCGGTATCGCACAGTACAGTCCAACCTTTCATTATTAACAGAGGCGATGTAGAGGGGTCTGGCGAGACTGGTCACCGGGATGTTGAACCTGTTGACGAAAGAGGCCAAAATAAAATTTCCTGCAGATCCGGAATCCAAGAAGGCCACAGCTGAGAAGGAGAAGGTAGAAGAAGAAATCCGCACAGGCACAGTAAAACGTGGAGAAGCAGAGTTCACACCTAGAGCTGTCTCACCTTTGTGCGGAGTCGGAGTGCGTCTTTCCAGATGTGGAGGTCGGATAGGACAATCCTTGAAGAAGTGTTCGGTACTGGCACAGTACAGGCAAAGGTTCTCATTGCGGCGGCGTGTCCTCTCTTGAGGTGTCAAGCGAGACCGGTCAACTTGCATAGCCTCCACGGCGGGAGGCACAGGAACGGATTGCAGCGGACCAGAGGAGAGAGGACGCGGGGAGAGAAACCGCCTTGTGCGAACAAAGTCCATATCCTGGCGGAGCTCCTGACGCCTTTCGGAAAAATGCATGTCAATGCGGGTGGCCAGATGAATAAGTTCATGCAGGTTAGCAGGGATTTCTCGTGCGGCCAGCACATCTTTGATGTTACTGGATAGGCCTTTTTTGAAGGTCGCGCAGAGGGCCTCGTTATTCCAGGACAATTCGGAGGCGAGAGTACGGAATTGGATGGCGTACTCGCCAACAGAAGAATTACCCTGGACCAGGTTCAGCAGGGCAGTCTCGGCAGAAGAGGCTCGGGCTGGTTCCTCGAAGACACTTCTAATCTCCGTGAAGAAAGAAAAACCTATAAATACGCCACTACAGCGTATAGGGTAAACCCACCAAGAATAAAAATGTATATAATAAAATAAATAAAAAATATATTAATCTGATAAATCAATAACCATCAAGTTAATAAATATAGTTTTATTTTACAAAAAATACATATATCATACACAAGCAAAAAAGATTGATAAGAATATATAGCTATATAACATACATAAAAATAATTGTCATTAGCGCAATTTGATAATGTGTATAATTATTTAATAAATTTATATATATATATATATATATATATATATATATGTAAATAAATGAACTTAAAAAATGCAAAAGATGGCAGGGACGGGAAAAGGATGTAAAAAATAAAGGAGTAAATGTGGGGGTCAATTGATCACCAATGGATCATAGAAACACCTGTTGCTATAAAATACGTGCAATGTGACACTCTGTTTAAAGCATAAAAAGTGTATTTAACCTTAGAAATATAAATATGCATAAAGTGCAATGTGCAACACAGAAATATAAGTGCATACAATAAATGTAAAAAAAGCAGTGCAAGAAAACAAAACATAATAAGGTGCTAAAAGTGAAGGTGTCAGAATGTAAATACTTGACCCCACATGTAAAAAGAAGGTAAGTTCCACGTCCCTGCAATCACCTCCAACGCATTTCACCGTGACCGGCTTTATCAAGGAGTATGCATATACTGAATAGGAGCAAGGATATATAGGGTATTCAATAAAGAAACTATTAACACACCTGTGGTATCGGGAGGCGCCTCAGCTAACTACCGGAAATGACCTACAACGCCAAGGATCTCTAGTGTCTAGAGTAAAAGAACGCACGGGCTACACCAAAATGGCACCCGACACCGTTCCTGCGCATGCGTATCTACATAAAAAATATATATATATATAGTAGGGGGAACAGAGGCTCTGAAAAAATGGCGTCCATGGTCTATACTGCGCACCATGAGCAGTGGCTACACCAAAATGGCGCCTGACACCGTTCCTGTGGATGCACATCTACATAAGGAATAATAGGGGGAACAGAGGCTCTAAAAAGATGGCGTCCGTGATCTACACTGCGCACCAGGAGCAGCGGGACTAGATGGTTAATTTAATATATACTTATAAACAAAATAAATAATAAATTACAAGCTGAAACTGGACCATAATTCATAAAATAGATATATAATTAAAAATTAAAAACTGGCTCCGTGAAGAAAGAGTGTACAGAGGCAGTGACAGGATCATTGCGGTCCCAGAGCGGTGTGGCCCATGACAGGGCTTTCCCAGACAGAAGGCTGACCACGAAAGCCACCTTTGACCTTTCAGTTGGAAATTGGTCCGACATCATTTCCAAATGCAGGGAACATTGTGAGAGAAAACCACGGCAAAATTTAGAGTCCCCATCAAATTTGTCCGGCAATAATAAACGGAAGTTGGATGCGGCCACTCGCTGCAAAGGAGGTGCAGGAGCTGGCGGAGGAGATGGTTACTGAAGCTGTGTTAGAAGCTGCTGTAGCATCACGGTCAGTTGAGACAGCTGGTGCCCTTGTTGCGCTATCTGTTGCGACTGCTGGGCGACCACCGTGGTGAGGTCAGCGACAACTGGCAGCAGGACCTCAGCGGGATCCATGGCCGGATCTACTGTCACGATTCGGCAGGCTGGAGGTGGATCCTCTGTGGCAGAGAGGGATTGGTGTGGACCGTGTCGGTGGACCGGTTCTAAGTTGCTACTGGTTTTCACCAGAGCCCGCCGCAAAGCGGGATGGTCTTGCAGCGGCGGTAGCAACCAGGTTGTATCCACCGGCAACGGCTCAACCACTCTGACTGCTGAGATAGGCGCGGTACAAGGGAGTAGACAAGAGCAGGGTCGGACGTAGCAGAAGGTCAGGGCAGGCAGCCAGGATCGTAGTCAGGGGCAACGGCAGGAGGTCTGGAACACAGGCTAGGAACACACAAGGAAACGCTTTCACTGGCACAATGGCAACAAGATCCGGCAAGGAAGTGCAGGGGAAGTGAGGTATAAATAGGGAAGTGTACAGGTGAAGATACTGATTAAAACCCATGTGCCAATCAGTGGCGCACAGGCCCTTTAAATCGCAAAGACCCGGCGCACGCGCCCTAGGGAGCGGGGCCGCGCGCCGGGACAGCACAGACGGGAAACGAGTCTGGTAAGCGGGTCGGGATGCGCATCGCGAGCAGGCGCATCCCGCATCGCAAATCGCATCGCGGCTGGGGACATTATCGCAGCGCACCCGGTCAGCAGGTCTGACCGGGGCGCTGCGAACAGGAGAACGCTGTGAGTGCTCCGGGGAGGAGCGGGGACCCGGAGCGCTCGGCGTAACAGCTCTCCTGCACTCTAAGCTTCCTTCCCTAATCGGGACAGGAAAAACACTGGGAATGGAGAGGAAGGGGTGGGGTTTTAAACTCTCAGGGTTTTTCCTGTCCCAATCAGGCGGAAGCAATCTCCGGGTGCTGTCATGGAGACGACTTGGGAAATGAGGATTAGCTATGGGGACAGGATTTGAGGTCGGGATATGGGGTCAGGATATGGGGACAGGATATGAGAACAAAATATTAGGTCGGGATATGAGGAGGGGATATGGGGTCAGGATTTAGGGATGGGATATGAGGACAAAAGCTTCCTCCTTTGTTGCTTTTCCTGCCCCACAAGGATAAGGTAGGAAAAACCGGGCAGCGCCGGGTACTCAGCTAGTTCATCATAAACATATATACATAGTAACATAGTTCATAAGTGTCACGATGCCGGCTGGCAGGTAGTGGATCCTCTGTGCCAGAGAGGGATTGGCGTGGACCGTGCTAGTGGATCGGTTCTAAGTCACTACTGGTTTTCACCAGAGCCCGCCGCAAAGCGGGATGGACTTGCTGCGGCGGTAGTGACCAGGTCGTATCCACTAGCAACGGCTCAACCTCTCTGACTGCTGAAGATAGGCGCGGTACAAGGGAGTAGACAGAAGCAAGGTCGGACGTAGCAGAAGGTCGGGGCAGGCAGCAAGGATCGTAGTCAGGGGCAACGGCAGGAGGTCTGGAACACAGGCTAGGAACACACAAGGAAACGCTTTCACTGGCACGATGGCAACAAGATCCGGCAAGGGAGTGCAGGGGAAGTGAGGTGATATAGGGAAGTGCACAGGTGAACACACTAATTGGAATCACTGCGCCAATCAGCGGCGCAGTGGCCCTTTAAATCGCAAAGACCCGGCGCGCGCGCGCCCTAGGGAGCGGGGCCGCGCGCGCCGGGACAGGACCGAGGGAGAGCGAGTCAGGTACGGGAGCCGGGGTGCGCATCGCGAGCGGGCGCTACCCGCATCGCGGATCGCATCCCGGCTGGAAGCGGAATCGCAGCGCCCCGGGTCAGTGGATCTGACCGGAGCGCTGCAGTGGGGAGAGTGTAGCGAGCGCTCCGGGGAGGAGCGGGGACCCGGAGCGCTCGGCGTAACAGTACCCCCCCCCTTGGGTCTCCCCCTCTTCTTAGAGCCTGAGAACCTGAGGAGCAGACTTTTGTCTAGGATGTTGTCCTCAGGTTCCCAGGATCTCTCTTCTGGACCACAACCCTCCCAATCCACTAAAAAAAAGGTTTTCCCTCTGAACTTTTTAGATGCTAGAATCTCTTTGACGGAGAAGATGTCCGAGGAGCCGGAAACAGGAGTGGGAGGAACAGATTTGGGAGAGAAACGGTTGATGATGAGTGGTTTAAGAAGAGAAACGTGAAAGGCATTAGGAATACGAAGAGAAGGAGGAAGAAGAAGTTTGTAAGAGACAGGATTAATCTGACACAAAATTTTGAAAGGACCAAGATAGCGTGGTCCCAACTTGTAGCTAGGGACACGGAAGCGGACATATTTAGCGGAGAGCCATACCTTGTCTCCAGGGGAAAAAATGGGAGGAGCTCTTCTTTTCTTATCCGCGAACTTCTTCATGCGTGATGAAGCCTGTAAGAGAGAATTTTGGGTCTCTCTCCATATGATGGAAAGGTCACGAGAAATTTCATCCACAGCGGGCAGACCAGAGGGCAAGGGGGTAGGGAGGGGGGGGAAGAGGGTGACGGCCGTACACCACGAAAAATGGGGATTTGGAGGAAGATTCAGAGACTCGGAAGTTATACGAGAATTCGGCCCATGGAAGGAGATCTGCCCAGTCATCCTGGCGGGAGGAAACAAAATGTCGTAAATAATCACCCAAAACCTGGTTAATTCTTTCTACTTGTCCATTGGATTGGGGATGATATGCAGAAGAAAAATTTAATTTAATCTTGAGTTGTTTACAGAGAGCCCTCCAGAATTTAGACACGAATTGGACGCCTCTATCCGAGACTATCTGTGTGGGCAACCCGTGAAGACGAAAAATGTGTACAAAAAATTGTTTAGCCAACTGAGGCGCTGAAGGAAGACCAGGAAGAGGGATGAAATGTGCCATTTTGGAGAATCGATCAACGACCACCCAAATAACAGTGTTGCCACGGGAAGGGGGTAAATCAGTAATAAAATCCATACCAATCAGAGACCAAGGCTGTTCGGGGACAGGCAGGGGATGAAGAAAACCAGCGGGCTTCTGGCGAGGAGTCTTATCCCGGTCTTATATAGTGCAGGCTCGTACAAAGTCCACAACATCCGTCTCCAGAGTCGGCCACCAATAGAAGCGGGAGATGAGTTGCACAGATTTCTTGATGCCCACATGACCTGCGAGATGGGAGGAGTGACCCCATTTGAGGATTCCGAGGCGTTGGCGTGGAGAAACAAAGGTCTTTCCTGGAGGAGTTTGCCTGATGGAGGCTGGAGAAGTGGAAATCAGGCAGTCAGGAGGAATGATGTGTTGCGGAGAGAGTTCAACTTCCGAGGCATCCGAGGAACGAGAGAGAGCATCGGCCCTAATGTTCTTATCGGCAGGCCGAAAGTGAATTTCAAAATTAAATCGGGCAAAGAACAGAGACCACCGGGCCTGGCGAGGATTCAGCCGTTGGGCAGACTGGAGGTAGGAGAGGTTCTTGTGATCGGTGTAAATAATAACTGGAAATCTTGATCCCTCCAGCAGATGCCTCCATTCCTCAAGTGCTAATTTGATGGCTAGAAGCTCTCGATCCCCGATGGAGTAGTTCCTCTCCGCCGGAGAGAAGGTCCTAGAAAAAAAACCACAAGTGACAGCATGCCCGGAAGAATTTTTTTGTAGAAGAACAGCTCCAGCTCCCACTGAGGAGGCATCAACCTCCAATAGGAAGGGTTTGGAAGGGTCAGGTCTGGAGAGCACGGGAGCCGAAGAAAAGGCAGACTTGAGTCGTTTAAAGGCGTCTTCCGCTTGAGGAGGCCAAGACTTGGGATCGGCATTTTTTTTGGTTAAAGCCACGATAGGAGCCACAACGGTAGAAAAATGTGGAATAAATTGCCTGTAATAATTGGCGAACCCCAAAAAGCGTTGGATAGCACGGAGTCCGGAGGGGCGTGGCCAATCTAAGACGGCAGAGAGTTTGTCTGGATCCATTTGTAGTCCCTGGCCAGAGACCAAGTATCCTAGAAAAGGAAGAGATTGGCATTCAAACAGACATTTCTCAATTTTGGCATAGAGTTGATTGTCACGAAGTCTCTGAAGAACCATACGAACATGCTGGCGGTGTTCTTCTAGATTGGCAGAAAAAATTAGGATATCGTCCAGATATACAACAACACAGGAGTATAAAGATCACGAAAAATTTCATTAACAAAGTCTTGGAAGACGGCAGGGGCGTTGCACAGGCCAAAGGGCATGACCAGATACTCAAAGTGTCCATCTCTGGTGTTAAATGCCGTTTTCCATTCATCCCCCTCTCTGATGCGGATGAGATTATAAGCACCTCTTAAGTCCAGTTTAGTAAAGATGTGGGCACCTTGGAGGCGATCAAAGAGTTCAGAGATGAGGGGTAGGGGGTAGCGGTTCTTAACCGTGATTTTATTAAGACCGCGGTAGTCAATGCAAGGACGTAGGGAGCCATCTTTTTTGGACACAAAGAAAAATCCGGCTCCGGCAGGAGAGGAGGATTTACGGATAAAGCCCTTTTTTAAATTTTCCTGGACGTATTCAGACATGGCAAGAGTCTCTGGGGCGGACAGAGGATAAATTCTGCCCCGGGGTGGAGTAGTGCCCGGGAGGAGGTCAATAGGACAATCATAAGGCCTGTGAGGAGGTAGAGTCTCAGCTTGTTTTTTGCAGAAAACATCCGCAAAGTCCATATAGGCCTTAGGAAGACCGGTTACTGGAGGAACCACAGAGTCACGGCAAGGGTTACTGGGAACCGGTTTTAGACAGTCCTTGGAACAAGAGGGCCCCCAACTCTTGATCTCCCCAGTGGACCAATCCAGGGTTGGGAAATGAAGTTGAAGCCAGGGAAGTCCAAGGAGAATTTCAGAAGTGCAATTGGGGAGGACCAAAAGTTCAATCCTCTCGTGATGAGATCCGATACACATTAGAAGGGGCTCCGTGCGGAAACGTATGGTACAGTCCAATCTTTCATTGTTTACACAATTGATGTAAAGGGGTCTGGCGAGACTGGTCACTGGGATGTTGAACCTGTTGACGAGAGAGGCCAAAATAAAATTTCCTGCAGATCCAGAGTCCAAGAAGGCCATGGTAGAGAAGGAGAAGGCAGAGGCAGACATCCGCACAGGCACAGTAAGACGTGGAGAAGCAGAGTAGATATCAAGGACTGTCTCACCTTTGTGCGGAGTCAGCGTACGTTTTTCCAGGCGGGGAGGACGGATAGGACAATCCCTCAGGAAGTGTTCGGTACTAGCACAGTACAGGCAGAGATTCTCCATGCGGCATCGTGTCCTCTCTTGAGGTGTCAGGCGAGACCGGTCGACCTGCATAGCCTCCACGGCGGGAGGCACAGGAACGGATTGCAGAGGACCAGAGGAGAGAGGAGCCGAGGAGAAGAAACGCCTCGTGCGAACAGAGTCCATATCTTGGCGGAGCTCCTGACGCCTTTCGGAAAAACGCATGTCAATGCGAGTGGCTAGGTGAATGAGTTCATGTAGATTAGCAGGGATTTCTCGTGCGGCCAGAACATCTTTAATGTTGCTGGATAGGCCTTTTTTAAAGGTCGCGCAGAGGGCCTCATTATTCCAGGATAATTCTGAAGCAAGAGTACGGAATTGTACGGCATACTCGCCAACGGAAGAATTACCCTGGACCAGGTTCAACAGGGCAGTCTCAGCAGAAGAGGCTCGGGCAGGTTCCTCAAAGACACTTCGGATTTCCGAGAAGAAGGAGTGTACAGAGGCAGTGACGGGGTCATTGCGGTCCCAGAGCGGTGTGGCCCATGACAGAGCTTTTCCAGACAGAAGGCTGAGTACGAAAGCCACCTTAGACCTTTCAGTGGGAAACTGGTCCGACATCATCTCCAGGTGCAGGGAACATTGGGAAAGAAAGCCACGGCAAAACTTAGAGTCCCCATCAAATTTATCCGGCAAGGATAGGCGTAGACCAGAGGCGGCCACTCGCTGCGGAGGAGGTGCAGGAGCTGGCGGAGGAGATGATTGCTGAAGCTGTGGTAGTAACTGCTGTAGCATAACGGTCAGTTGAGACAGCTGTTGGCCTTGTTGCGCTATCTGTTGTGACTGCTGGGCGACCACCGTGGTGAGGTCAGCGACAACTGGCAGAGGAACTTCAGCGGGATCCATGGCCGGATCTACTGTCCCGATGCCGGCTGGCAGGTAGTGGATCCTCTGTGCCAGAGAGGGATTGGCGTGGACCGTGCTAGTGGATCGGTTCTAAGTCACTACTGGTTTTCACCAGAGCCCGCCGCAAAGCGGGATGGACTTGCTGCGGCGGTAGTGACCAGGTCGTATCCACTAGCAACGGCTCAACCTCTCTGACTGCTGAAGATAGGCGCGGTACAAGGGAGTAGACAGAAGCAAGGTCGGACGTAGCAGAAGGTCGGGGCAGGCAGCAAGGATCGTAGTCAGGGGCAACGGCAGGAGGTCTGGAACACAGGCTAGGAACACACAAGGAAACGCTTTCACTGGCACGATGGCAACAAGATCCGGCAAGGGAGTGCAGGGGAAGTGAGGTGATATAGGGAAGTGCACAGGTGAACACACTAATTGGAATCACTGCGCCAATCAGCGGCGCAGTGGCCCTTTAAATCGCAAAGACCCGGCGCGCGCGCGCCCTAGGGAGCGGGGCCGCGCGCGCCGGGACAGGACCGAGGGAGAGAGAGTCAGGTACGGGAGCCGGGGTGCGCATCGCGAGCGGGCGCTACCCGCATCGCGGATCGCATCCCGGCTGGAAGCGGAATCGCAGCGCCCCGGGTCAGTGGATCTGACCGGAGCGCTGCAGTGGGGAGAGTGTAGCGAGCGCTCCGGGGAGGAGCGGGGACCCGGAGCGCTCGGCGTAACAATAAGGTTGAAAAAAGACCATCAATTTCAACCTATATCCTTAATGAGTCCCTACTGAGTTGATCCAGAGGAAGGCAAAAAAAAATCTCATACTAGAGGTAAAAATTTCTTTCCGACTCCAAATATGGCAGTCAGAATAAATGCCTAGATCAACGTTCTGTCCCTATAAATCTAGTATACATAACTGGTGATGTTATTATTCTCCAAAAATATATCCAGACCCCTTTTGAACTCTTTTACAGAGTTCACCATGACCACCTCCTCAGGCAGAGAATTCCACAGTCTCACTGCTCTTACAGTAAAGAACCCCCCATCTGTGCTGGTGTAGAAACCTTCTTTCCTCTAAATGTAGAGGATGCACCCTTGTTATAGATACAGTCCTGGGTATAAATAGATCATGGGAGAGATTTCTGTACTGTCCCCTGATATATTTATACATACTGATTAGGTCACCCCTAAGCCTTCTCTTTTCTAAACTAAATAACCCCAATTCTGTTAAACTTTCTGGGTACTGTAGTCCTCCTATTTCCCGTATTATCCTGGTTGCCCGTCTTTGAACCCTCTCCAGCTCCACTATATCTTATGTGTGGTCTGACTAGTGATTTGTACAGCGGTAGAATTATTTTCTTGTTGTGGGCATCTATGCCCCTATTGATGCACCCCATGATTTTATTTGCCTTGGCCGCAGCTGCCCGACACTGGTCACTGCAACTAAATTTACTGTTAACTAAGACTCCCAAGTCCTTTTCCACGTCAGTCGTCCCAAGTGTGCTCCCATTCAATACATAATCCCAGCCCAGATTTTTCCTCCCCATGTGCATAACCTTACATTTATCAGTACAACACAAAGAGAGAAACACAGCCACACATCCACCATTTGTAATTTGATCTACTTGCTTGCATAATTTCAAAAACTAACAGGTTGTTGGTATACATTTTGATCAAAAAGTACATGCCCACTCGTCACATCAAGGCCACCTAGTTAGAGTGGGTTCCCTAACCTGACACTGGCGTAGCCCCCGGCGGCGACCAATGCCTCTGAGACCCCATGCCCAATGGGGGGACCGACCCAGTGGCTAGGCAGCCCCACTACTGCCCGACCAAGCCCCTGGCTCTGGGCCACTCCACCCCACAGACAAAGCATCACAGAAACAATGGCCGCCACAGAGAACCACACCAGTATGAAACCTACTGTTACGCCGAGCGCTCCGGGTCCCTGCTCCTCCCTGAAGCGCTCGCGGCGTTTCTCTCCCTGCAGCGCCCTGGTCAGACCCGCTGACCGGGAGCGCTGCACTGACATTGCTGGCGGGGATGCGATTCGCATAGCGGGACGCGCCCGCTCGCGAATCGCATCCCAAGTCACTCACCTGTCCCGGTCCCCGGCTGTCATGCTCTGGCGCGCGCGTGCCAGCCCTCTGAGATTTAAAGGGCCAGTGCACCAATGATTGGTGTCTGGCCCAATCACCCTAATTAGTTTCCACCTGCTCCCTGGCTATATTACCTCACTTCCCCTGCACTTCCTTCCCGGATCTTGTTGCCTTAGTGCCTAGAGAAAGCTTCTTCTGTGTTTACCATTACTGTGTTCCTGACCTCCTGTTATTACCATTGACTACGAACCTTGCCGCCTGCCCCGACCTTCTGCTACGTCTGACCTTGCTCTTGTCTACTCCCTTGTACCGCGCCTATCTCAGCAGTCAGAGAGGTTGAGCCGTTGCCAGTGGATACGACCTGGTTGCTACCGCCGCTGCAAGACCATCCCGCTTTGCGGCGGGCTCTGGTGAATACCAGTAGCAACTTAGAACCGGTCCACCGACACGGTCCACGCCAATCCCTCTCTGGCACAGAGGATCCACCTCCAGCCTGCCGAATCGTGACAGTAGATCCGGCCATGGATCCTGCTGAGGTCCCCCTGCCAGTTGTCGCTGACCTCACCACGGTGGTCGCCCAGCAATCCCGACAGATCGCCCATCTAAGTCACCAGCTGTCACAAGTGTCCACCATGTTACAGCAACTTCAGTCGCAGCTACAGCAGCTGCAACAGCAGCCACCATCTCCTGCACCTCCTCCGCAGCGAGTGGTCGCTCCTAACCTCCGCTTGTCCCTGCCGCACAAATTTGATGGGGACTCTAGACTCTGCCGTGGTTTCCTGTCACAATGTTCCCTACATTTGGAGATGTTGTCGGACCAATTTCCTACAGAACGGTCGAAGGTGGCTTTCGTGGTTAGTCTCCTGTCTGGGAAGGCCTTGTCTTGGGCCACACCACTCTGGGACTGCGATGATCCTGTCACTGCCTCTGTACACTCCTTCTTCTCTGAGGTTCGCAGTGTCTTCGAGGAACCAGCCTGAGCTTCTTCTGCCGAAACTGCCTTGTTAAACCTGGTCCAGGGTAGTTCTTCTGTAGGCGAATACGCCATCCAATTTCGTACCCTCACCTCTGAATTATCCTGGAACAACGAGGCTCTCTGCGCGACCTTTAAAAAAGGCCTATCCAGTAACATCAAAGATGTGCTGGCCGCACGAGAAATTCCTGCCAACCTGCATGAACTTATCCATTTGGCCACCCGCATTGACATGCGTTTTTCTGAAAGACACCAGGAACTCCGCCAGGAAAAAGACCTTAATCCCTGGGCACCTCTCTCTCACGGTATCCTTTGCAATCTACCCCTGTGCCTCCAGCCGAGGAGGCTATGCAAGTGGATCGGTCTCGCCTGACTCTTGAAGAGAGGTCTCGCCGTAGGGATAAAAATCTATGTCTGTACTGCGCTAGTACCAAACATTTCTTGGTGGATTGCCCTATTCGTCCTCCACGTCTGGAAAACGCACGCACGCACGCACCCAGCTCATGTGGGTCTGGCGTCTCTTGGTACGGAGTCTGCTTCTCCATGTCTCACTGTGCCCGTGCGGATTTCTCCTTCTGCCAACTCCTCCTTCTCTGCCGTGGCCGTCTTGGACTCTGGTTCTTCTGGAAATTTTATTCTGGCCTCTTTGCTTGATAGGTACTGCATCCCGGTGACCCGTCTCATCAAGCCGCTCTACATTTCTTCGGTCAACGGAGTGAAGTTGCACTGCACTGTGCGTTACCGCACAGAGCCCCTGCTTATGAACATTGGACTACATCATGAGAAAATTGAATTTTTGGTTCTGCCCAACTGCACCTCTGAAGTCCTCCTCGGTCTGCCATGGCTCCAGCATCATTCTCCCAACCTTGACTGGACCACCGGGGAGATCAAGAATTGGGGTCCTGCTTGCCGCAAGAAATGCCTCACGTCTGCTCCCAGCCCCGTCTGTCAAGCCTCAGTGTCTCCTCCTGTGCCTGGTCTCCCCAAGGCCTATCAGGACTGTGCCGTGCCTCCTCATAGCCCCCATCCTGGTGACACTCTGCCCCGCGCCAAGCCTCACCCTCTGCCCCCCCTCCCCATTCCCACTCCTTCTGAACTGTCTGCCGTTCATGAGTATACCCAGGACTTCACTGTCCCCCAGAAGGAGACTCTACAATCGCTCCCAATGTCCTCGTCCCATGTGGAGCGACATCCCGACAAAAAGAGGGGGAGACCTAAGGGGGGGGGGGGGTACTGTTACGCCGAGCGCTCCGGGTCCCTGCTCCTCCCTGAAGCGCTCGCGGCGTTTCTCTCCCTGCAGCGCCCCGGTCAGACCCGCTGACCGGGAGCGCTGCACTGACATTGCTGGCGGGGATGCGATTCGCATAGCGGGACGCGCCCGCTCGCGAATCGCATCCCAAGTCACTCACCTGTCCCGGTCCCCGGCTGTCATGCTCTGGCGCGCGGCTCCGCTCTCTAGGGCGCGCGCACCAGCTCTCTGAGATTTAAAGGGCCAGTGCACCAATGATTGGTGCCTGGCCTAATCACCCTAATTAGTTTCCACCTGCTCCCTGGTATATTACCTCACCTTGCCGGATCTTGTTGCCTTAGTGCCTAGAGAAAGCTTCTTCTGTGTTTACCATTACTGTGTTCCTGACCTCCTGTTATTACCATTGACTACGAACCTTGCCGCCTGCCCCGACCTTCTGCTACGTCTGACCTTGCTCTTGTCTACTCCCTTGTACCGCGCCTATCTCAGCAGTCAGAGAGGTTGAGCCATTGCCAGTGGATATGACCTGGTTGCTACCGCCGCTGCAAGACCATCCCGCTTTGCGGCGGGCTCTGGTGAATACCAGTAGCAACTTAGAACCGGTCCACCGACACGGTCCACGCCAATCCCTCTCTGGCACAGAGGATCCACCTCCAGCCTGCCGAATGGTGACACCTACCATGTGCTCACTGCCAGAGGGCTGGGAGAATGGTAGGAGGAAACACTTATGCAGTTTCCTGCTAATTAAAAACACCTGGGCCAAATGGGTGGAGTGGAGTGCAGACTATGGAAGAAGGGAGAGACTACAAATGTACAACACAAAGAGAGAAACACAGCCGCACATCCACCATTTGTAATTTGATCTACTTGCTTCTCAGCATAATTTCAAAAACTAACAGGTTGTTAGTATACATTTTGATCAAAAAGTACATGCCCACTCGCCACGTCACGGCCACCTCATTAGAGTGGGTCCCTAACCTGACACTAGCGTAGCCCCCGGCGGCGACCACTGCCTCCGAGACCCCATGCCCAATGGGGGGAGCGACCCAGTGGCCAGGCAGCCCTACTACTGCCCAACCAAGCCCCTGGCTCTGGGCCACTCCACCCCACAGACAAAGCATCACAGAAACAATGGCCGCCACAGAGAACTAGGGATTGACCGATATCGTTTTTTTTAGGGCCGATACCGATAATCTGTAACCTTTCAGGCAGATAGCCGATAACTTATACCGATATTTCGGTATAAGTTATTGGCTATTTCAACCCCCGGCGGGGCAGAAGCCGTTGCAGATCAATGACTTAAAGCGGGTGCTTTAAATCAATGAACTACAGCAGCTTTTGCGGTGCCAGAGACCTCCACCGCCGCCCACTTCTCTCCCCCTGCCTGTCCTGAGTCTAACCACCCCAGTTGCCCCATCGCTTCCCCCCCATCCTCTGCCCACATGCCGCCGCCGCTGCCCCATCGCCTCCCCCCTATCCTCTGCCCACATGCCGCCGCCGCTGCCCCATCGCCTCCCCCCATCCTCTGCCCACATACCACCGCCGCCACTGCCCCATCGCCTCCCCCCATCCTCTGCCTACATACCACCGCTGCCGCTGCCCCATCGCCTCCCCCCATCCTCTGCCCACATATCTGCCTTTCCTGGGGGCTTCTGCGGGGTCAGAAACAGTGTATCGAGGTATACATATGCACAGACACGCACCCTCATTTTACCAAGGATATTTGGGTAAAAAACTTTTTATAAACAAATATCCTTGGTGCGTAGCATACCCCGATAAATACGGTAGCCCCTATTAAAGGGTAAAAATGAACGTTAAAAAAATATTTGAAAAAAATTTGAAAAATCCCCTCCCCCAATAAAAATGCAAAATAGCCTTTTCTCCCATTTTAACCCATAAAGTGTATATATAAAAAAAAAAAAAACACATAGTTGGTATCGCCGTGTGCGTAAATGTCCGAACTATTAAAATATGTTATTGATCCCGTACGGTGTACGAGGTGAACGTAAAAAATATAAATAAATAAAAAACACTAAATTGATGCTTTTTTGTCACATTTTATTAAATAAAAAATGTATTAAAGTTTTAAATACACGAATGTGGCATCAATAAAAAGTACAGATCATGGCGCAAAAAATGAGCCCTCATACTGCCGCTTATATGGAAAAATGTAAAAGTTATAGGTTGACAAAATAGAAGGATTTTAAACATACTAATTTGGTTAGAAAGTTTTTTAAAAACTTTTTTTTAAAGAGTAACAATAATAGAAAAGTATAGAATCATGGGTATAATTTTAATCGTATTGACCCACAGAATAAAGAACACATCATTTTTACCGTAAATTGTACTGCGTGAAAACGAAACCTATCAAAATTTGCTAAATTGCGGTTTTCTTTTTAATTTCCCCACACAAATAGTATTTTTTTGGTTACGCCATACATTTTATGGTAAAATGAGATCTGTCATTAGGCAGGACAATTGGTCGCACAAAAAACAAGCCCTCATACTAGTCTGTGGATGAAAATATAAAAGAGTTACAATTTTTAGAAGACGAGGTGGAAAAAACGAAAATGCAAAAATAAAATTGGCCTGGTCCTTAAGGTCAAAATAACCACCCTGTTTCCTATCACTGAGCCAGTTACTTACCCACTTACACACATTCTCCCCCAAGCCCAATCCTTCTCAATTTATGCACCAACCTTTTATGTGGCACCAAATGAAATGCTTTGAAAAAATCCAAGCACAAGAACGCCAGCTCACTTACCTGTTTATTCCATCCAGCAAACGCTACGGCCGGACACAGATCCGTGCCCACCTGTACCCCGCCGGGACCGCTGGAGCAACCACCTCTGGGCCGGAGGCAGCTCTGTGCCAGCTCCGAGCGTCATCACTACCGCAGGACAGCGTGAACTACATCCCGTTGTGGACTACAGGTACCACACTGTATGTACAGCGTTTTCTGAAACTCCTTTAAAACATTGTGAACAAGTCTGGCACTCTATATATCATTACCTGCTGCACAGACATCACTTTATCATAGACTATTTCTCTAGCAAATTGACATTTATTTAAAGGTGGCTGATCGTGATATATAATTTTGCATATCATCATTTTATATATTTTTTATTAGTATATGTTTTTTAACAGTTGTAATACATCTCGTGCAAGGGCCCTGCACTGATGTATATTATTACATTATGAATAAATGTGTTATATCTTTTTCATGTTTCCAACTTTAATTCGGGACTATTAAGGAATATATATATATATATATAATTTTCATCTTTTAATTCACTGCAGTATTATTTTTATCATTTTTAAAAAATTTTATTTCATTCATTTTCATCTCTTTTCTATTTTCTTTCCTATTTTCTCATTTCTTATTTCTACTGGCTCTAGAGGACTGGTTCTTGTATACACTTGTTATACATCCTTTTTCTATATATACCTTTAGGTCTGTGGGGTATAGACCTACCCAGTTAACCTCGAGTCAGCCCCGGCTGAGTGAGCTACACAATTCTTGTTGTATTATTTTCCTTCTCAATTTATGCACCAACCTTTTATGTGGCACCAAATGAAATGCTTTGGAAAAATCCAGATATGCGACATCCAGCGATTCCCCCTGATCCAGTCTGGAGCTGATCAGTAGTGTTGCTCACGAATATTCGCAGCGAATATCGTATATTCGCAAATTCACGAATATTAGGAATTTCGCGCTAAAAATTCGCTATTATGAATATTCGTCTTTTTTTCGAACTGTTTTAAAAACTGAGCACATTGTAGGGATCGCCTTCGACTGATAAATGCAATGCTTGTATCAATAAAGACCCAAGGATGAGACTGTGAGGCGAAAGGTTTATGCATGCGAATATTCGCAATATGAATATTCTTTGAAATTCCGCCCTACTTATGCCTGCGAGCCAATGAGAGTTCTGCAAGCACAGTTGTCAAGCTTAGCAACGTCCCTAGCAACCAATAGAAACTTGCTGGCACGACCAGTATATAACATCACTCCCCACCAGCATTCCTTTGCAGATTCACATGGTGGTTTAGAGAGGAGAGTGTTTCTGTGCTTTTGCTTGCATCCTTTGTGCCTTGTATCCTGTGACAACCAATTGCTTTTTTTAAAGCAGAAGAGAACCCATTTTTTTTTTTAAAAACAGAAGAAGCACAACTGATAACCCAGTGATAACTCTCTGAGTGCAGATAATGTAGTAGATGTAAGATATTGACTTATGCAAGCCATAAAAATAAGGATATAGTCCAGGCGCTGGTCCTCCCAAATGGATGATATCAAGAGTCAGATGTGTAGTAAAATAATGGTTCTTTAATGCAACACAAAAGTTTCAAGTCCTCTGCTGGACTCTTCGTCAGGCATAACATACATAGAATAAGTGGAGTTTAAATATACCAGGCAGACAATCCCTACCGGGTCACAGGTGTCATGATGACGTCAAACCTATCTAAACATAACAATAAAATTTACTTAAAATCATAGATTCAATATCCTGTACCATATGTTATTTGGATTTCACACTAATCCCTTTAAAAATAAAGGAGCTCCTTTATTTGAAAGCGCTGGAGTCCCTCAGTTCGGGGACCCCCCGCGCCGCTTCCACGAGTGAGACCGGTAGCGTGTGTCACGATTCGGCTGGCAGGAGGTGGATCCTCTGTGCCAGAGAGGGATTGGTGTGGACCGTGCTAGTGGACCGGTTCTAAGCTACTACTGGTATTCACCAGAGCCCGCCGCAAAGCGGGATGGTCTTGCAGCGGCGGTAGTAACCAGGTCGTATCCACTAGCAACGGCTCAACCTCTCTGACTGCTGAAGATAGGCGCGGTACAAGGGAGTAGACAAGAGCAAGGTCGGACGTAGCAGAAGGTCGGGGCAGGCAGCAAGGATCGTAGTCAGGGGCAACGGCAGGAGGTCTGGAACACAGGCTAGGAACACACTAGGAAACGCTTTCACTGGCACAATGGCAACAAGATCCGGCGAGGGAGTGCAGGGGAAGTGAGGTATACATAGGGAGTGCACAGGTGAACACACTAATTAGACCAACTGCGCCAATCAGTGGCGCAGTGGCCCTTTAAATCGCAGAGACCCGGCGCGCGCGCGCCCTAGGGAGCGGGGCCGCGCGCGCCGGGACATGACCGACGGAGAGCGAGTCAGGTACGGGAGCCGGGGTGCGCATCGCGAGCGGGCGCCACCCGCATCGCGAATCGCATCCCGGCTGGGGGCGGTATCGCAGCGCACCCGGTCAGTAGATCTGACCGGGGCGCTGCAGTAGCGAGGATGTTGCGAGCGCTCCGGGGAGGAGCGGGGACCCGGAGCGCTCGGCGTAACAGTACCCCCCCCCTTGGGTCTCCCCCTCTTCTTGGAGCCTGAGAACCTGAGGACCAGACTTTTGTCTAGGATGTTGTCCTCAGGTTCCCAGGATCTCTCTTCAGGACCACAGCCCTCCCAATCAACCCAAAAATGTTTTTTCCCTCTGACCGTCTTGGAGGCCAGTATCTCCTTCACGGAGAAGATGTCAGAAGAACCGGAAACAGGAGTGGGAGAAACAAGTTTGGGAGAGAAACGGTTGATGATGAGTGGTTTAAGGAGAGAGACATGAAAGGCATTGGGAATATACGAAGAGAAGGAGGAAGAAGAAGTTTGTAAGAGACAGGATTAATTTGGCACAAGATTTTGAAAGGACCAAGATAGCGTGGTCCCAGTTTGTAACTGGGGACACGGAAGCGGACATATTTAGCGGAGAGCCATACCTTGTCTCCGGGAGCAAAAATGGGGGAAGCTCTTCTTTTCTTATCGGCAAACTTTTTCATGCGAGATGAAGCCTGTAAAAGAGAATTTTGGGTCTCTTTCCATATGGTGGAAAGATCACGAGTCACTTCATCCACAGCGGGCAAACCAGAGGGCAAGGGAGTAGGGAGGGGGGGAAGAGGGTGACGGCCGTACACCACGAAAAATGGGGATTTAGCAGAAGATTCAGAGACTCTGAAGTTGTACGAGAATTCGGCCCATGGTAGAAGATCTGCCCAGTCATCCTGGCGGGAGGAAACAAAATGCCGTAAATAGTCACCCAGGACCTGGTTAATTCTTTCTACTTGCCCATTGGATTGAGGATGATAAGCAGAAGAGAAGTTTAATTTAATCTTGAGTTGTTTACAGAGAGCCCTCCAGAATTTTGACACGAATTGGACGCCTCTATCCGAGACGATCTGCGTGGGCAAACCGTGAAGACGAAAAATGTGTACAAAAAATT
This sequence comes from Hyla sarda, assembly GCF_029499605.1. Classification (NCBI taxonomy): domain Eukaryota; kingdom Metazoa; phylum Chordata; class Amphibia; order Anura; family Hylidae; genus Hyla; species Hyla sarda. Next base: position 162,324,152 of record NC_079195.1, on the reverse strand, counting down.
GTTTTGCCAACTGAGGCGCTGAAGGAAGACCAGGAAGAGGAATAAAATGTGCCATCTTGGAAAATCGATCAACGACCACCCAAACAACAGTGTTGCCACAGGATGGGGGTAAGTCTGTAATAAAGTCCATACCAATCAGAGACCAAGGCTGTTCGGGGACAGGCAGAGGATGAAGGAGACCAGCAGGCTTCTGGCGAGGAGTCTTATCCCGGGCACAGACAATACAGGCCCGCACAAAATCAACAACATCCGTCTCCAGAGTCGGCCACCAATAGAAACGAGAGATGAGTTGCAAGGACTTTTTGATGCCCGCATGGCCTGCGAGGTGGGAGGAGTGACCCCATTTGAGAATCCCGAGACGTTGGCGTGGAGAAACGAAGGTCTTCCCTGGAGGAGTTTGCCTGATGGAGACTGGAGAAGTGGAGATCAGACAGTCAGGAGGAATGATGTGTTGCGGAGAGAGCTCTACTTCCGAGGCATCCGAGGAACGAGAGAGAGCATCGGCCCTAATGTTCTTGTCGGCAGGGCGAAAATGAATTTCAAAGTTAAAACGGGCAAAGAACAACGACCACCTGGCCTGGCGAGGATTCAGCCGTTGGGCAGACTGGAGATAGGAGAGATTCTTGTGATCGGTGTAAATGATAACTGGAAATTTTGATCCCTCGAGCAGATGCCTCCATTCCTCAAGTGCCAATTTAATGGCCAGTAGTTCTCGATCCCCGATGGAGTAGTTCCTCTCCGCCGGAGAGAAGGTCCTAGAAAAAAAACCACAAGTAACAGCATGCCCGGAAGAATTTTTTTGTAGAAGGACCGCTCCAGCTCCCACAGAGGAGGCATCAACCTCCAATAGGAAGGGTTTAGATGGGTCAGGTCTGGAGAGCACGGGAGCAGAAGAAAAGGCATACTTGAGCCGTTTAAATGCGTCTTCCGCTTGGGGAGACCAGGACTTAGGATTGGCATTCTTCTTGGTTAAAGCCACGATAGGAGCCACAATAGTGGAAAAATGTGGAATAAATTGTCTGTAATAATTGGCGAACCCCAAAAAACGTTGGATAGCACGGAGTCCGGAGGGGCGTGGCCAATCTAAGACGGCAGAGAGTTTATCTGGGTCCATTTGAAGTCCCTGGCCAGAGACCAAGTATCCTAGGAAAGGAAGAGATTGACATTCAAACAGACATTTCTCCATTTTGGCATAAAGTTGATTGTCTCGAAGTCTCTGAAGAACCATGCGGACATGCTGGCGATGTTCTTCTAAGTTGGCAGAAAAAATCAGAATATCGTCCAGATACACAACAACACAGGAATATAAGAGATCACGAAAAATTTCATTAACAAAGTCTTGGAAGACGGCATGGGCGTTGCACAGGCCAAAGGGCATGACTAGATACTCAAAGTGTCCATCTCTGGTGTTAAATGCAGTTTTCCATTCGTCCCCCTCCCTGATGCGGATGAGATTATAAGCACCCCTTAAGGCCAGTTTGGTAAAGATGTGGGCACCTTGAAGGCGATCAAAGAGTTCTGAGATAAGAGGTAGGGGGTAGCGGTTCTTTACCGTGATTTTATTAAGTCCGCGGTAATCAATGCAAGGACGTAGGGAGCCATCTTTTTTGGACACAAAGAAAAATCCAGCTCCGGCAGGAGAGGAGGATTTGCGGATAAACCCCTTTTTTAAATTTTCCTGGATGTATTCAGACATAGCAAGAGTTTCTGGGGCGGACAGAGGATAAATTCTGCCCCGGGGTGGAGTAGTGCCCGGGAGGAGGTCAATAGGACAGTCATAAGGCCTGTGAGGAGGTAAAGTCTCAGCTTGTTTTTTGCAAAATACGTCAGCATAGTCCATATAAGCCTTAGGGAGACCGGTTACAGGGGGACCCACAGGGTCACGGCAGGGAGTACTGGGAACCGGTTTAAGACAGTCCTTGAAACAAGAAGTACCCCAGCTCTTGATCTCACCTGTGGACCAATCAAGGGTTGGGGAATGGCGTTGAAGCCACGGTAGTCCAAGGAGAATTTCGGAAGTGCAATTGGAGAGGACCAAAAACTCAATTTTTTCGTGATGAGGTCCGATGCACATTAGGAGGGGCTCCGTGCGGTAACGCACGGTACAGTCCAATCTTTCATTGTTAACACAATTGATGTAGAGGGGTCTGGCGAGACTGGTCACCGGGATGTTGAACCTGTTGATGAGAGAGGCCAAAATAAAATTTCCTGCAGATCCGGAATCCAAGAAGGCCATAGTAGAGAAGGAGAAGGTAGAGGCAGATATCCGCACAGGCACAGTAAGGCGTGGAGAAGCAGAGTTGACATCAAGAACTGTCTCACCCTTGTGCGGAGACAGCGTACGTCTTTCCAGGCGGGGAGGACGGATAGGACAATCCTTCAGGAAGTGTTCGGTACCGGCACAGTACAGGCAAAGATTCTCCATGCGGCGTCGTGTCCTCTCTTGAGGTGTCAAGCGAGACCGGTCAACTTGCATAGCCTCCACGGCGGGAGGCACAGGAACGGATTGCAGAGGACCAGAGGAGAGAGGAGCCGGGGAGAAAAAACGCCTCGTGCGAACAAAGTCCATATCCTGGCGGAGCTCCTGACGCCTTTCGGAAAAACGCATGTCAATGCGAGTGGCTAGATGAATGAGTTCATGCAGGTTAGCAGGAATTTCTCGTGCGGCCAGAACATCTTTAATGTTGCTGGATAGGCCTTTTTTAAAGGTCGCGCAGAGGGCCTCATTATTCCAGGATAATTCGGAAGCAAGAGTACGGAATTGGATGGCGTACTCGCCAACGGAAGAATTACCCTGGACCAGGTTCAGCAGGGCAGTCTCAGCAGAAGAGGCTCGGGCAGGTTCCTCAAGACACTTCGAATTTCCGAGAAGAAGGAGTGTACAGAGGCAGTGACGGGGTCATTGCGGTCCCAGAGCGGTGTGGCCCATGACAGAGCTTTCCCAGACAGAAGGCTGACTACGAAAGCCACCTTAGACCTTTCAGTAGGAAACTGGTCCGACATCATCTCCAAGTGCAGGGAACATTGTGAAAGAAAGCCACGGCAAAACTTAGAGTCCCCATCAAATTTATCCGGCAAGGATAGTCGTAGGCCGGAAGCGGCCACTCGCTGCGGAGGAGGTGCAGGAGCTGGCGGAGGAGATGATTGCTGAAGCTGTGGTAGTAGCTGTTGTAGCATCACGGTCAGTTGAGACAGCTGGTGGCCTTGTTGCGCTATCTGTTGCGACTGCTGGGCGACCACCGTGGTGAGGTCGGCGACAATTGGCAGTGGAACTTCAGCGGGATCCATGGCCGGATCTACTGTCACGATTCGGCTGGCAGGAGGTGGATCCTCTGTGCCAGAGAGGGATTGGTGTGGACCGTGCTAGTGGACCGGTTCTAAGCTACTACTGGTATTCACCAGAGCCCGCCGCAAAGCGGGATGGTCTTGCAGCGGCGGTAGTAACCAGGTCGTATCCACTAGCAACGGCTCAACCTCTCTGACTGCTGAAGATAGGCGCGGTACAAGGGAGTAGACAAGAGCAAGGTCGGACGTAGCAGAAGGTCGGGGCAGGCAGCAAGGATTGTAGTCAGGGGCAACGGCAGGAGGTCTGGAACACAGGCTAGGAACACACTAGGAAATGCTTTCACTGGCACAATGGCAACAAGATCCGGCGAGGGAGTGCAGGGGAAGTGAGGTATACATAGGGAGTGCACAGGTGAACACACTAATTAGACCAACTGCGCCAATCAGTGGCGCAGTGGCCCTTTAAATCGCAGAGACCCGGCGCGCGCGTGCCCTAGGGAGCGGGGCCGCGCGCGCCGGGACATGACCGACGGAGAGCGAGTCAGGTACGGGAGCCGGGGTGCGCATCGCAAGCGGGCGCCACCCGCATCGCGAATCGCATCCCGGCTGGGGGCGGTGGCGCAGCGCACCCGGTCATTAGATCTGACCGGGGCGCTGCAGTAGCGAGGATGTTGCGAGCGCTCCGGGGAGGAGCGGGGACCCGGAGCGCTCGGCGTAACAGCGTGTAACCAGTCAATCACCCTGTGACAAGGGTAAACATCCGGACAAAGCGCTCTTAGATTATGAATGAACTTGCATTCCTCTGGTTGATAGCGAGGCTGATGACGTCCGACCGTCACGCTGCAAAATGTAAACAAATAGAACGGGGCCGTCAGAACGTGCAGTGAGTTATTACTGAGTGTATGTTGAGTATATACAGGCATCATATTAAGTAGAACTAATGTAGGGAAAAGGATGAAAGGAATGTTTATTATGAACCGTGGATTACCAGGCCATTCTATATGATGATTAACTGGGCCGATCATAGTGTATAGATGTTGTAACGATCCGTCTTGGGGATTAGCTCTGGGATCGTCCTGGACCACGCCACAGGATGCGTTTCTTCTCAATAAACCAGCAAACAAACGTTTATAATGCAAATCTGGCACCTTGCCAGTTTTATTAGACAGGTTGCAGGGAAAGAAATAAACAAAAAGCAGGAACAAAACAAAATCCTACACCGTCTGGTCACTGACTAAACAGATCAGCTTGTCCTGATTAACAACCGCTGAGTTTCCCTCAGTCGGTTAAACATATGTCCGCTGCAACCTTCTACTCACAATTCATGTCACTCTTTGAGCCACTGATAGCTCGGGCTGTGTACTCCTCAGCAGGCTCTGTCTCTTCCCTACAGCCCACTTGCTGTCTCCTAGGAAGAGCCCACATTAGACTGAGTCTCCATCTTATATACACACCTCCCTTCCCTCCTGCCTCATTAATTAAGGAGCAGGTGAGAGATACTTCAGGGTGAGCCAAGGAAATACACCCTTTCCTTGCCACCTCATCACATAACCCCCCCCCCCCCCCTTTGCTCAGACCACCGGGAAGGAGCACATGTATTTGAAAGGCAGAAACCATCTGCCTTTCCTTTCTTTTGGACAACTTTTATCCCACATTCTCTGAAGTCCTTGACTTCTTTCTTCCGGACTTTTACCAGCCACCAATTGCAAGTCTCTCGGTCACACCTCTCCAGTACCAGGTTCTTCACCCTGGTGTGGGCAGGGTTCTTGAAATTAAGGACAGAGAGGACCGATGCTTCTAAACTTTGTCTTCTTCTGGCTTGCCGGACCTCTGCCTCTGCTTCGGAGAATCTTTTGGCCTCAGTGGCTTCACCAACCACTGTCTTGTTCTCTGTAGCTTCAGAGGACCTCCGACACGGGTCCATCTCAGTCTCAACTTTAGAGGACTTTCCACCTGGTTTCACCTCAGTCTTGACTTCAGTGGATTTCTCACATGATTTCACCTCATCCCTTCCAGCCTTCTCTTCAGGGGCACCAGCTTCCTCAGGTTTGGCTTCAGAGTCTTTTGCTCCTTCAGATTCTTGTGTAGAATCAGCTTCTACTACCGTTTTGGTCTTCTTTGCAGCTTCTTCAGGCTTCTTCTCTTCACCTGTAGCCTCAGTTGTACCATTTTCTTTACTCACAGCTTTTGAGGTTGACACTGGTTTAGCTTCTGCTTCAGAGGATTTCTCTGCCCCAGCATTACCTTCAGAATTTTTGGTCTGCTCAGGTTCAGAGGATTTCCCGCCTGACTTCTCCTTAGTCTCCACTTCAGAGGATTTCACACCAGGTTTCAGCTCAGTCCTAGCATCAGGGGACTTCTTACAGGGCTTCACCTCAATCTTAGCATTAGAGGACTTTTTACCAGGCTTCAGAGAAAGCATCCCTGTATCCCGTAACTTCTGCCCCAGAAGCCTTTGAGCAAATTCCACCATAGCTTGGTCTCTGCTCTCTTTTAGAACTTCCTGGTCCTCTTCCTTTTTCTCACATTTTCGCAGCTTACACTGGAGTTTAGCGGACTTCATTCTCTCACTGTCAAGTAACTCTGTCAAGTCCCTGACAGTATCTTCCAAAGACAGCAATTGTTTCCTCAACTGTTCATTGTCAGCCAGCACAGCCACCTGCTCGTAGAGTTGCGCTCCCAGCAAAACCAAGGCAGCTACGTGGGACCTTCTGCACGTTTTATTCTGCACTTCCAGGCTCTCTTTTAAGATCTACATGTCATCTTCCAGCTTTATATATTTCAGCTGCTCACTCTTGAGATTTCCAGAGATCATCTTCTCACTGTCCAGCAACTGTTTCTTGGTCTTCTCTAACTCATTGATACATTTTCCACTCTCACCAATCTGTTCAGATAGATCTGAGATCTCCTGTGGCAAATTCTTGTTTTCATGTTGCAGAGTCTCAACTTGTTCCAGGGCCTCCTCATACTGCTCACAGAGCAAGTCATGACAAGCAGATTGAAGAGCATGTGCAAGGGCATTCTTCACCTTGACTTCCTCCTCAAGTTGTCTCTTAGCTTTAGAGACACTCTCCAGATTACTGTCCAGATCATCAACTTCCATCATCATTTCATTCTTCTCTTTTTCAATTTTTTCCATGGCTACCAGCCTAGCCTTGTGATCACTCCGCAGAGCCTGATATGCACCATGTAGAAGACTCACTTCTTCTTCCTGGAATGACATCCGCTTGGCCAGACTCTCCACTTCACTCTCCTTGCTGGTCACAAGACCCTGGGAGTGGGACAGTTCATCCTGCAGAGCCACAAACTCCCTTTTGTGATGCTCCATGACTTTTTCCAGCTGAAGCCTCGCTTCTTGCTCTTTCTTAAAGTCAGCAAGTGATTTGTCCTTCTCCTCTGTCAAGCGATGTACCTCTTTTTCTTTCTCCATCAACCTCACAGAAACCATCTGCAGGGGTTCTTCCAGATTTTGGATCTGCTCCAGTTTTTTTTCAAGGCCAGCTCGTCTTTTCCGAGACCTTTTACTGACAGTGGTCTCCTCACTTTCGCTGTTAGACCTTCAGACATCCTCTGGTCCTCTGCCAGACACTCGACCCAGCTCTTCTCCATCTCTAGATGGTCTCCCCCTTTTTCGAGGTTGCGGCCACTTGTGCCTCAATATTATCACTAACAACAGGTGCCACTGACACCTGGCACTCTTCCTCTCCCACCACGTTGGCAACTCTGGAGACTCTTGCTAAACACTCCAGTCGGACCGGCAATCCCTTGGCGGTAAGTTTGTTGCCCCTAGCAACAACTTCAATGGCTCTTGGCACCAGCGAGTCAGGGTGATTCCTGAACAGTTCCTCTGAACTGTCTCTCGGCTTCTTGGAAGACTTTTCTTTTGTCTTTTCACAGTCTCCTTCACTAAGGACTCTGTCTGTGACCGTAAGCGCAGCCCCAAGCTCCACTGGTACTCTCTTCCGGAGTTTTGTTTTTTCCGCAGCCATCTCCGTAGCTTCTATTCCAGTCACCTCTTTAACTTGACTCGCAGACTGTTCTTCAGCTCCCCTAGTGGTCTGGCACACTTCCACCTGACATATACCTAGGGTCTGCTGACACTCCCCGTCCTCAGCCTCTGCTGAGTTACTGTCCCCTGCTATGTGGTGAAAACCAAGTGTTGTGAGCCTATCAGGTGTTCCTGCTCTAGTCACCTGACTATCTTCCCACAACTGCTGAAAAAACAAAAAATCCTTCCCCAGCATTACTTCATACTCTAAGGTAGTTTCTATTGCAACTTTGTGACTTATGGTACCATAGGGAGTAGAAATACACACATTAACTGTTTTATAACCCCAAATACCGGCTTATATAGACACTATAGCGGGGTCTGGCTTTCTGCAGCTGGTCTTTACCAGACTTATTACACATTTTGGATCTAACAAAACCGTCATCTTTTTACCTTCTATTTCGAGCTCACACAGGTTTTCTTTTGTCCTGCAAGAGGTGGCAACAGTACTCTTTACATCAGAACACATTAACATAAGTTTTTCAAGAAAAACATTATCAGCCTGCATGGGTTCACAATATACAGCACCATTCACACAGTCCAGTAGAGACCCCCCAGTCCTCACTACTTCCGGAACCTTTGTGTGCGAACTCTCAGGTGCACTCTCGGCATCTCACAGCTGCCAGAAATACGGAAAGTCTCTGCCCAGTACAATTTCCACTGTAAGTTCCGCACATATCTCCATCATATGGCTTACTGTCCCAAAACATGTATCAAAGGTAATTTGAACAGTCTTACAAGGCTCCGGGTGGGACTTCACAAATGGAATTATTTCTGGCATAATCCGAGATACAGTCTGGCAACAATCCAAGTCCACCCACAGTGGGATTCCGCCCACCAACAACTCACGGGACCTCGGCTTCATCCTGGCGACCACCGGTTGTGGCCCACGTCGGTTGCTCCCAGCATCGGCCTTTCAAGGTTGTCCCATTTTCTTGAAAAAAAAAATCTCGATCCGTTGCCCCTAGCAACGCTCCTCCACAGACACCAAACTGTGCTTGAACTCCTCTGCTGGGCTCCTCCAACTTGCAATCTTGCAAGGGGTTGCTCCTAGCAACAGCTCCTCTCAAACTCGCACGTTGGTTGCCCTTGGCAACTGGTTGCCCTTAGCAACGGCGTGCCCGCATCCTCCACCAAAATGGGACGATCCGTCTTGGGGATTAGCTCTGGGATCGTCCTGGACCATGCCACAGGATGCGTTTCTTCTCAATAAACCAGCAAACAAACGTTTATAATGCAAATCTGGCACCTTGCCAGTTTTATTAGACAGGTTGAAGGGAAAGAAATAAACAAAAAGCAGGAACAAAACAAAATTCTACACCGTCTGGTCACTGACTAAACAGATCAGCTTGTCCTGATTAACAACCGCTGAGTTTCCCTCAGTCGGTTAAACATATGTCCCCTGCAACCTTCTACACACAATTCATGTCACTCTTTGAGCCACTCATAGCTCGGGCTGTGTACTCCTCAGCAGGCTCTGTCTCTTCCCTACAGCCCACTTGCTGTCTCCTAGGAAGAGCCCACATTAGGCTGGGTTCACACTACGTTTTCTCCCATACGGGAGCGCATACGGCAGGGGGGAGCTAAAACCTCGCGCTCCCGTATGCCTTTGTATGCGCTCCCGTATGTAATTCATATAAATGAGCCGGCCGGAGTGAAACGTTCGGTCGGCTCATTTTTGCGCCGTATGCGCTTTTACAACCGGACCTAAAACTGTGGTCAAGCTCATTGAAATGAATGACACACGGGAGCGCATACGAAGGCATATGGGAGCGCGAGGTTTTAGCTCCCCCCTGCCGTATGCGCTCGCGTATGGGAGAAAACGTAGTGTGAATCCACCCTTAGACTGAGTCTCCATCTTATATACACACCTCCCTTCCCTCCTGCCTCATTAATTAAGGAGCAGGTGAGAGATACTTCAGGGTGAGTCAAGGAAATACACCCTTTGCTTGCCACCTCATCACCCCTACCCCTTAATTCCCTGGTTGAACTTGATGGACATATGTCTTTTTTCGACCGTACTAACTATGTAACTATGTAACAATGTATTTAGCTATATTTAGCAATATTTAGCAGATTGGCAATACACACTGGTCCAGCAGTATAAGTGCCACCCACGTGTGTATCTACCTTATATGAAATTATGACAAGGTATATAAAATTATTAAAATTATAAAAATATAAAAATACAAAAAGTTGCTGAAGAAAAAGGAGGTCTACTGGATGTATAAGTTGTCCACCGTAGCACCCAGAGGCATTAATGAGACTGTTGAAACAATTTTGTTAACATCTGGAAAAATGGAGACCACAAGTGTACTTTCGGTTCCACCCTAAAATATAGATAATATTCATTAAACATGAGGAAACAGAAAACATAGCTAAAATAAAATAATATGATTCATTGCTTTCTGTTACATATAACTACTTTGTTGTTACATATAACCACTTCTATGCAATAACATAGATTTCAACATAGAAAGATTACTGTAACCAAGTTGTAATCAAGTGGGGACATTCACTTGTATCCCTTATCTATTCTATATCATTGAATCTAGGTTCCATTACTGTGTACTTCTTTTTGTTTATGGGCTTAATGCCATGGTTATTATGTATCCGTACAGCTTTACATTGTGTTCCTTTATCACCTTTATAATATGGTTATAATAATTTCACTAGCCTTAGAATTCATTCCTCGGCTAAAGATGGGTATTTTTGTATTTTTATATTTTTAATAATTTTATATACCTTGTCATAATTTCATATAAGGTAGATACACACATGGGTGGCACTTATACTGCCGGACCAGTGTGTATTGCCAATCTGATAAATATAGCTAAATACATCTATACACTATGATCGGCCCAGTTAATCATCATATAGAATGGCCTGGTAATCCACGGTTCATAATAAACATTCCTTTCATCCTTTTCCCTACATTAGTTCTAATTAGTTCTACTTAATATGATGCCTGTATATACTCAACATACACTCAGAGTTATAACTCACCGCACGTTCTGACGGCCCCCTTCTGTTTGTTTACATTTTGCAGCGTGACGGTCGGACGTCATCAGCCTCGCTATCAACCAGAGGAATGCAAGTTCATTCATAATCTAAGAGCGCTTTGCCCGGATGTTTACCCTTGTCACAGGGTGATTGACTGGTTACGTGCTACCGGTCTCACTCATGGAAGCGGCGTGGGGGGTCCCCGAACTGAGGGACTCCAGCGCTTTCAAATAAAGGAATTCCTTTATTTTTAAAGGGATTAGTGTGAAATCCAAATAACATATGGTACAGGATATTGAATCTATGATTTTAAGTTAATTTTATTGTTATGTTTAGGTTTGACGTCATCATCACACCTGTGTCCCGGTAGGGATTGTCTGCCTGGTGTATTTAAACTCCACTTATTCTATGTATGTTATGCCTGATGAAGAGTCCAGCAGAGGACTTGAAACTTTTGTGTTGCATTAAAGAACCATTATTTTACTACATATCTGACTCTTGATATCATCCATTTGGGAGGACCAGCGCCTGGACTATATCCTTATTTTTACGGCTTGCATAAGCCAATATCTTGCATTTTCTGCTGAGTGCCTGTCGCCATTCAGGAAGGATCCGGAGCAGTGGTTACCCTCACCTTCTTCAGCGAGTCTACAGGCTGTTACAGGTGTTGTGCCCTCAGCACAACACCCTTTGGTAAGCTCACATCTTACCTTGCTTGGGGCTTACCGTGTTTAATTTTATTGCACTAGGAGCGCACCTTTTTCTTTTTTGTTTCCTTCTCAATGTAGTAGATGTGACCTGCAGTCCTATGTAACACCACATATAACACAGTGATAACTCTCTGAGTACAGATAATGTAGTAGATATGACCTGCAGTCCTAGGTAATACCACATATAACACAGTGATAACTCTCTGAGTACAGATAATGTAGTAGATGTGACCTGCAGTCCTATGTAATACAACAGATAACACAGTGCTCCAAAGTGAGAGCGCCATGTGCATTTGAGGACTAAATTAGGGAATTGCATAGGGGTGGAAATAGGGGTATTGTACGCTAGTGATTCCCAAACAGGGTTCCTCCAGCTGTTGCTAAACTCCCAGCATGCCTGCACAGTCAATGGCTGTCCGGTAATACTGGGGAGTTGTTTTGCAACAGCTGGAGGCTCCGTTTAGGAAACGGTGCCGTACTAGACGTTTTTCATTTTTATTGGGGAGGGGAGGGGGGGCTGTGTAGGGGTATGTGTATATGTAGGGTTTTTTACTTTTTATTTTGTGTTAGTGTAGTGTAATGTAGTGTTTTTAGGGTACAGTCACACGGGCGGGGGTTCACAGTAGTTTCCCGCTGAGAGTTTGAGCTGCAGCGCAAAATTTGCTTCAGCTACAAACACACTGTAAGCCCCTGCCCATGTGAATGTACCCTGTACATTCACATTGGGGGAGGGGGGGGGATGCAGCGAGTTGCATGCAGGGAGTTGTAGTTTTGCAACAGCTGGAGGCACAATGGTTGCGAAACACAGAGTTTGTTACCTAACTCAGTGTTTCACAACCAGTGTGCATCCAGCTGTTGCAAAACTACAACTCCCAGCAGGCATGGTCTGCCAGTGCATTCTGGGAGTTGTAGTTTTGCAACAGCTGGAGGCACACTGTTGAAACACTGCTATCTGATCTTATATCATAACTTTCAAACTAGTCTAAAATGCAGTTAAATATAATGAAATAACAGTGGTGACATTACTTACACAAATCACCAGTTTTTCCTCACTAGTTGAAAAGTTACTTCCCACCATCTTCGCTTCACAGGGCAGCAGAAAATTGCGATGCGAAAAGCAACTGGCAGAGATCCAGGAAATGATCTCCGTTCTCGCATGATGTCATGCGATGTACTCCAAAATAGCATCTCTCAGAAAACCCTCAAAGAATTTACATACAACTGAGGTTAAACTAACAGGCCTATAATTCCCGGGGTCACCTTTTTTCCCTTTTTTAAATATTGGCACAACATTTGCCATGCGCCAGTCCTGGGGAACAGTCCCTGTTGCTATAGAGTCCCGGAATATTAAAAATGGCTGAATGCCATCTGGACCTGGTGATTTGTCTGTTTTGATTTTTTGTAGGCGGCACTGCACTTCTTCCTGTAAAGGGGAGTTTACCTTATCTCACTGTATTTCACCTGCCATTTCATTTTTCTCGGTGAATACAGTGGAGAAGAATTTGTTTAATACATTTGCTTTTTCCTGATCCCCGTTTATAATTTCTTCCTTATCATTTTTTAAAGGGCCAACACTTTCATTTTTGACCTTTTTGCTATTTATATAGTTAAAGAACATTTTGGGGTTAGTTTTACTCTCTTGGGCAATGAGCCTTTCTGTCTCTATTTTTGCTGCTTTTATCAGTTTTTTACATATTTTACTTTTTCCTCTATAGCTTTTTAATGCTTCTTCACTGTCGTCCTGTTTTAGTAGTTTAAATGCTTTATTTTTGTCATTTATTGCCCCCTTAACATTTTTATTCATCCATATTGTTTTCTTTTATTTCTGACCCTTTTATTCCCATAAGGTATATTCATCTTACAGTGAGAATTTAAGATATTTTTAAAAGTCTCCCATTTAGTGTCAATGTTCTTGTTTTTGAGGACATTATCCCATTTTATATTAAGGTCTTCTCTGCGTTGGTCAAACTTTGCCTTCCTAAAGTTCATTGTTTTTGTGGCCCTTCGAGAGATTCCCTTATTGAAAAACAAGTTATAATGTATTATATTATGATCACTATTTCCCAGGTGTCCTTGTACTTGCACATTAGTTACTCTGTCAGGTCTGTTGGTTAAAGGGGTACTCCGGTGCTTAGACATCTTATCCCCTATCCAAAGGATAGGGGATAAGATGCCTAATCGCGGGAGTCCCGCCGCTGGGGACCCCCGTGATCTTGCACGCGGCACCCCGTTTGTAATCAGTCCCCGGAGCGTGTTCACTCCGGGTCTGATTACCGGCGATTACAGGGCGGGCGGCGTGTGACGTCACGCCTCCGCCTTCATGTGATGTCACGCTCTGCCCCTCAATGCAAATCTATGGGAGGGGGCGTGACCATCAGAATTTTTTTTATTTTTATCTCGATATATTTCTACCCATAATGACTCCGGATTATCGTTTCCCTCCCGTATATCCTCCCGCAGTGCGGCCTTCAGACTGGACTTTACATAAAGACAAAATCCTCCCCCTTTCCGTTTTGTCCGATCCTTCCTGAATAGACTATAACCCTGTATGTTGACCGCCCAGTCACAGCTATTGTCCAACCAAGTCTCTGTTATACCCACTATGTCATAATTCTCCTCAGACAAAAACCACTCCAGTTCATCAGTTTTATTGGACAGACTTCTGGCATTAGTCAACATGCAATTCAATGGTGTATGTTTTTAGCTATTCTATGTATGTATGTATGTATGGTGTATGTATGTTAGCTATTCTAACCCCTCCCTCTGCTCCACCCCCAGGTACATTAATAAGTCCCCCCTCTCTATCTACACTATCTTCCCCCTCTATGTTGTAGGTTCCCTCCCTCCCAGTCCCTAGTTTAACCCCTTAAGGACCATGGACGTACGCGTACGTCTAAGCTCCCTGGTAGTTAAGGACCAAGCACGTACGCGTACGTCCATGGGAATTTCGGTCCCTGCCGCGCGGGGACCAGACCGGGGTGACTGCTGATTTCAATCAGCAGGCATCCCGCGCAAACCCCACCATGTTGGCGATCGCCGGTGAATTCACACCGGCGTTTTGCGCGATTCTGGGTCATATGGGTCTATGGTGACCCGGAAAATAAGGGGGAGCGGGGTTGTCCAAGACACCCACGATCCCCCTGAAGGGATAGGAGTGAGGTGGCAGGGTTGCCACTGCTCCTATACCTGCTATTGGTCATCTATAAGCGATGACCAATAGCAGATCGGGGGCGGGGGGTTAACTTTCGGTTTCCCCGTTCTGCCCACCCACAATAGGTGAGGCAGAACGGGGAAACCGACGGGGACCGGCGCCAGAGTCCACTTACCATGGCGGAGACGACGTTCAGCGGTGGGGATTGGTGGCAGCAGAGGACAGCGATGCGACTCCCTGGATCCTATGGAAGCCGGTGAGTTGCCTAGCAACGTCTGGAGGGCTGCAGTTTGGGACCACTATACAGTGGTCTCTAAACTGTAGCCCTCCAGATGTTGCAAAACTACAACTACCAGGATGCCCAGACAGCTGTTTGGGCATGCTGGGATTTGTAGTTTTGCAACAGCTGGAGGGTCACAGTTTGGAGATCACTGTGCAGTGATCTCTAAACTGTGGCCCTCCAGATCTTGCAAAACTACAACTCCTAGCATGCCCAGACAGCAAACAGCTGCCTCGGCATGCTGGGAGTTGTAGTTGCGTACCTCCAGCTGTTGCATAACCACATCTCCCAGCATGCTCTTGTAGTTTTGCAACAGCTGGAGGCACACTGGTTGGAAAATACTGAGTTAGGTAACAGAACCTAAGTGAAGGTTTCCAACCAGTGTGCCTCCAGCTGTTGCAAAAGTACAACTCCCAGCATGCATGGTCTGTCAGTACATGCTGGGAGTTGTAGTTTTGAAACAGCTGGAGGGGTTTACAGTAAGTTACCTGCTTGAAGTTTGAGCTGTGGCAAATTTTTCGCCACAGCGCAAACTCCTACCGGGAAACTCATCGTAAACGCCCGCCAGTGCGAATGTACCCTAAAAACACTACACTACACTAACACATAATAAAGGGTAAAACACTACATATACACCCCCTTACACTGTCCCCCCAATAAAAAAGTATTGTACGGCAGTGTTTCCAATACAGAGCCTCCAGCTGTTGCAAAACAACAACTCCCAGCATTTCCGGACAGCCACTGACTGTCCAGGCATGCTGGGAGTTTAGCAACAGCTGAAGGCACCCTGTTTGGGAATCACTGGCGTAGAATACCCCTATGTCCACCCCTATGCAATCCCTAATTTAGTCCTCAAATGCGCATGGCGCTCTCTCACTTCGGAGCCCTGTCGTATTTCAAGGAAACAGTTTAGGGCCACATATGGGGTATTTCCGTACTCGCGAGAAATTGCACTACAAACTTGGGGGGCTTTTTCTCCTTTTACCCCTTTAACCAGCCTGTTAGTGTAAATGTTTTTATTTTTTTACACTGACATGCTGGTGTTGCCCCATACTTTTTATTTTCACAAGCGGTAAAAGGAAAAAAAGACCCCCAAAATTCGTAACACAATTTCTCCTGAGTATGGAAATACTCCATATGTGGGTGTAAAATGCTCTGCGGGCACACAACAAGGCTCAGGAGTAAGATGGGAAGTTGGATGGGAAAATAAAAAAATTTCACTTAAAGGCTTGTGTTACCCTAAAGTTTTCATTTTCACAAGGGAAAATAGGAAGAAAGCCCCCCAAAATTTGTAACTCCATTTCTTCTGACTAAGAACATACCCCATATGTGGATGTAAAGTGCTCGGCGGGCGCACTACAATGCTCAGAAGAGAAGGAGCACCATTGGACTTTTGAAGAGAAAATTTGTCCGGAATTGAAGGCCACATGTGTTTACAAAGCCCCCATAGTGCCAGAACAATGACCCCCCCCCCCATGTAACCCCATTTTGGAAACTACACCCCCTAACGGAATGTAATAAGGGGTGCAGTGAGCATTTACACCCAACAGGTGTCTGACAGATTTTTGGAATGCTGGTCTGTGTCATTTGCTCAGCCCACTGTCAAACTCAGATCTGTCAAACCAGTGGGGTGTAAATGCTCACTGCACCCCTTATTATGTTCAGTGAGGGGTGTAGTTTCCAAAATGGGGTCACATGTGGGGGGGGGGTCCACTGTGCTGGCACCATGGGGGGCTCTGTAAACGCACATGGCTCCTGACTTCCATTCCAAACAAATTCTCTTTCCAAACGCTCAATGGCACTCCTTCTCTTCTGAGCATTGTAGTGCACCAGCAGAGTACTTAGATGTCCACACATGGGGTATTTCCATACTCAGAAGAAATGGGGTTACAAATTTTGGAGGTAATTTTCCCCTATTACCCCTTGTAAAAATGTAAAATTTGTGGAAAAAACTGCATTTTAGTGAAAAAATTTTTTTTTTCATTTACACATCCAACTTTAACAAAAAGTTGTCAAACACCTGTGAGGTGTTAAGGCTCCCTGTACCACTTGTTACGTTCCTTGAGGGGTGTAGTTTCCAAAATAGTATATGCCATGTGTTTTTTTTTTTTTTTTGCTTTTCTGGCACCATAGGGGCTTCCTAAATGCGACATGCCCCCCAAAAACCATTTCAGCAAAATTTGCTTTCCAAAATCCAAATGTGACTCCTTCTCTTCTGAGCATTGTAGTTCGCCCGCAGAGCATTTTATGTCCTAACATGGGGTGTTTCCATACTCAGAAGAGTTACAAATTTTGGGGGGCTTTTTCTCCCATTACCCTTTGTAAAAATGGTAAATTTGGGGGGGGGGGGGAATGCACTTTAGTGACAATATATATATTTTTTCATTTACACATCCGAATTTAAAGAAAAGTCGTCAAACACCTGTGGGGTGTTAAAGCTCACTGGACCCCTTGTTACGTTCCTTGAGGGGTGTAGTTTCCAAAATGGTATGCCATGTGGGGGTTTTCTGCTGTTCTGGCACCATAGGGGCTTCCTAAATGTGACATGCCCCCCAAAAACCATTTCAGAAAAACTCACTCTCCAAAATCCCATTGTTGCTCCTTCCCTTCTGAGCCCTCTACTGCGCCCGCTGAACACTTGACATACACATATGAGGTATTTCCTTACTCGAGAGAAATTGGGTTACAAATTTTGAGAGGATTTTTCTCCTTTTACCCCTTGTAAAAATTCAAAAACGGGGTCTACAAGAACATGCGAGTGTTAAAAAAAAATGAAGATTTTGAATTTTCTCCTTCACTTTGCTGCTAGTCCTGTGAAACACCTAAAGGGTTAACACACTTACTGAATGTCATTTTGAATACTTTGAGGGGTGCAGTTTTTTTTATAATGGTTTTTTTTATGGGGTATTTCTAATATGAAGGCCCTTGAAATCCACTTCAAGCTCGAACTGGTCCATGAAAAATTCAGATTTTGAAAAAAATTGGAAAATTGATGCTGAACTTTGAAGCCCTCTGATGTCTTCCAAAAGTAAAAACATGGCAACTTTATGATGCAAACATAAAGTAGACATATTGTATTTGTGAGTCAAAATATAATTTATTTGGAATGTCTATTTTCCTTACAAGCAGAGAGCTTCAAATGTAGAAAAATGCAAAATTTAAAATTTTTTCATCAAATTTTTGAATTTTTCACTAAGAAATGATGCAAGTATCGACAACATTTTACCGCTAACATAAAGTAGAATATGTCACGAAAAAACAATCTCGGAATCAGAATGAAAGGTAAAAGCATCCCAGAGTTATTAATGCTTAAAGTGACAGTGGTCAGATGTGCAAAAAACGCTCTGGTCCTACAGTGAAAATTGGCCTGGTCCTAAAGGGGGTTAAACACTCCTCCACCCATCTAGCCATCTTCTCCCCAAGCACAGCTGCACCCTACCCATTGAGGTGCAGCCCGTCCCTACGGTAGAGTCGGTAACCCACAGCGAAGTCGGCCCAGTTCTCCATGAACCCGAACCCCTCCTTCCTACACCAGCTTCTGAGCCACTTGTTTACCTCCCTAATCTCCTGCTGCCTCTCTGGTGTGGCTCATGGTACAGGTAATATTTCAGCAAATATTACCTTGGAGGTCCACATAATTATATATTCATACATATACATTCTGTTACAATCACATCTCACTAATTGTTTTCCTCCAACTTGCGTTCTACCATCTCTTCTGTTCTGCGCTGCATACACATGTATTTGCACCTGTGATGTCATACTTGTTACCCATCAACATCCATCACTCCATCTTTTTCACTCTGCGCCGTAGCAATTCTACACCTGTCAGGAATTTTCCATTTACCTATGATATATAGGACAGCAAAGTACCATACCTATTTACCCCTGAGGAAGTTTCCTAAAACAACAGCATGTGTGGATTTCCGTTTGGGACCTGTGGGATAGGTATTACTACCCACCCATGTGACATCACTGTGTGCATTAATTAATGTACATTGATGCCACTGTGCTTATTAAACCTGTACTGTACAGGAATAATGTGCACAATGATAATGCAGTACAGGGTTAATATGCACAGTGACATCACAGTACAAGGTTAATATTGACTTTTTTTATTTTAGAAAATTTGCACTTTTATTTACACAGGAAGTTTTGTAGTAACTTTAAAGCAGTGGTAATGGATTTATCAACTGCGACTTGTGGAATTGTTGCCAATTTTTTTGTACTACTTGAAATTTTTTTCCCCAGGACAACAGAAACCACCATAGAAAATCATGTGCACGTACCCTTATTTCACAGCCAGTGATGTCACCATACAGCAGTGGTTCCCAATCTTTTTCGGCTCGGGGCACCCCTCGCAAAAAAAAAAAAAAATAATAATAATAATAATTTGCAGGGCATCCTTACCGAACAATTTTCGACGTGCTACAAAAAAAAAATGGCTAAAAAGGGGCAATGCACAATGGGGGAGATTCATCAAGACCTGTGCTGTGGAAAAGTTACCCAGTTGCCCATAGCAACCAATCAGATTGTTTATTTCATTTTGCAGAGGCCTTTTCATAAATGAAAGAAGTGATTTCATTGGTTGCTATGGGCAACTCAGCAACTTTTCCTCTGGACAGGTTTTGATAAATCTCCCCCCAAAACCTCTATATATCTGTGGGCTATGTAGATTAGAGTGCTGCTGCATGCACCTCACAGATGACATCTTCGGAGATTAGAGTTGTTTACTTTGATTTCTTCCAGCCACAAATTTTCACTGCATAACCTGCAAAACAAACATATTAGGCTCCACACTTTTCCACAAATGCCTCCAGCTTTCTCCCACACACACTACCTCCAACCTCCCCCATATATAATGCCTGCAGCAGTCACACACAAAAATCACACATACACAAAATGCCTTCAGCAGCTTCAAACACACACAAAATGCCTCCAGCAGCTTCAAAAAACACACAAAATGCCTCCAGAAGCCACCCACACACACACACACTGCCTCCAGCAGCGCCACACAAACACACACACACTTAATGCCTCCAGCAACCGCACACACGCAATGGCAGAAATGTATCATTGGATTTACCTTTTTTTTTACGTTAGAAAATTTGCACGTTTATTTACACAGGAAGTTTTGTAGTAACTTTAAAGCAGTGGTATTGGATTTATCAACTGCGACTTTTGTGGATTTGTTGCAGATTTTTTTGTACTACTTGCAATTTTTCCCAGGACAACAGAAACCACCATAGAAAATCATGTGCACCTACACTTATTTCACAGCCAGCCAATGATAAATTCCCCCAATGCCTCCAGCAATCTTACACACAATGCCTTCCACAAAGCAGCCTCCCAGATAGCAGACATCCACCACAAACACCCACCCCCCAGCAAATGCCTTCATAAACTCTCCACACCATAATTCTAACCTGATTTAGTGCTCATCGATTTGACTGAAGGGGTCTTTATCCTTGCGTGGCTGCAAGTGCTCCCCTAAGCATTCTGCATTGTGGGCTGGGGTTGCCACAACTGATGCGTGCTTCTCGCTTTGCGCCATCCTTTCCCTGCAAAAGTTGTCTTCTCAAGAGGAGGAGGGGATGGAGGCAAAAGAAGCAGAGTGGACAAAAAAAAAAAAAAAACACACAAAAAAGGGCCAGCTTTTTCTTACTTATTTATATTCTTTTCACAAACGCCATCTTTGCTGAGAAACCCAGTTGGGAATCACTGCCGTACAGGGTTGCTATATGCACAGTGGCATCACAGTAGTGTCAATATGCACAGTGACATCACAGTACAGTGTTAATATGCACAGTGACATCACAGTACAGTCTTAAATCAGGGGTCTCAAACTGGTGAACAGATATTGCAAAACTTCAACTCTCAGCATGCCTGGACATACCCAGACAGCCATTTGCTGGAGCTAACGGCTGGCGGGAATGCTGGAAGTTGAAGTTTTGCAATATCTGGAGGGCCACCAGTTTGAGACCCCTGGTCTTAATTAACCCTGTACTGTTATGTCAATGTGCATATTAATACTGTACTGTGACATCACTGAGTATATTAACCATGCACTATGACATCACTGTGCATGTTGATTTCACATCACAGTACAGAATATACACAATGCAGTGATGTCACGGTACAGCATGTACTATGTCACTGTACACATGGGGGGCATGACAAGGGGGTAGTAGGAAATCTGGGCATAGCATAGGCCAACAGAGTACAGTTTTTATAATTTTAATTCTTAACCTGTCCTGTCTGCCCGGTAGTCTCTTTACCAGCTGCCACGGCAGATAGAGTGGAGGCTGAGCTTGAGCTGTACCCTGGAGCCGAACACAAACCCACTGAGGCACCAGGAGTGGTAAGGCGACAGTGGCAACTCCTTCTTCTTTCTCCCCTGCGCTTCTCTCTGGTGAGCCGCCAGGGCGGGGTAAGGGCGTAGTAGATGTGCCAGTGCGTGGCACAATTCTTAAGGTGGCAGAGGGGCCGATTAAATAGCAGGAGCCAGAGAGAGTGTCAATAAAGGTATATTTATATTCATACACATCAAATTTCTACTTTCTTATATTTACTTTGTGTGTGCACTATATTTTTGGTACAGGTATTTTCAAAAAGTACTATAGTAGCACTATAGTATGCATTATTTGGTTAAAGGAGTAGTCCAGTGTAGAACAACTTATCCCTATCCTATGAATAGGGGATATGTTTTTGATCGTGTGTGCCCCCGTCATCTCCCGTACAGGACCCCGGCTCGCTGACCGGAGAGCGCGTGTCGACCACCGCACGAAGCTGCGGCTGATATGACCCCTATATACAGCTCTATGGCAGAGCCGGAGATTGCCGAAGGGGCCCGTCGGCCGCCGATTCGTGTGGTGGTTGACACGCACTCTCTGGCCAGCGAGCCGGGGCCCAGTACGGGAGGTCGATCAGTAACTTATCCCCTATCATTAGAATAGGGGATAAGTTGTTCTACACTGGTCTACCCCTTTAAGCCCCCTATTCTTGTATCATCATCAATCTGTTAGGGCACAAAAACTGGTTTGCCCATTGCAACCAATCACAGCTTTGCTTTCATTTTATCAGAGCTTGTTAAAATATGAATGCTGAGCTGTGATTGCTAAGGGCAACTCACAACCATTATTGTCTCTAACAGATTAATAAATCTGGGCCAATGTGTAACCAGTTTACCAAGATTGTGAAAGATTTGACACAGCCACACTGTCTTGTTTGTTTACAAATATGTATTATGAAATCAACACACACATTTAGACCTTAAAACAAGATGATGACAATGTGGGGATTCACTGCAAAGCGGTAGCCCTTTTAGGACATCCCATGTCCGCATGTCAGCTTAATCCTGGGGAGAGGAAGGGTCAGAAAACAGACCCATGATCAGAAACCAGGATGTTCTTCTTTACAAAAACAGGTCCTCCTCTTTAAGGGTGCGTTCCCACGCGGCGTATACGCAGCGTACTTCGCGCTGCGAAAAATTTACGGCAGCAGCAGGAAATACGCTGCATATTCCTTGCTCACTATACACACAGGGTTTTCCGTCGGCAGCCCTATGTGTGCAGTGAGTTTTGGAGGCGGAGCCGCGCGTCTCAGGCACACGCCCCTGTCTCTAAAACTCACTACACTTATAGGGCTGCCGCCGGAAAGCCCTGTGTGTATAATGAGCAAGGAATATGCAGCGTATTTCCCGCTGCTGCCGTAAATTTTGCGCAGCATGAAATACGCTGCGTATACGCCGTGTGGGAATGCACCCTTAAACAGAAGTGCGTATAAGGGGAACTTGGGGGATACTGGACAAAGTACACAATGAATAGGTTGGTAGGTGCTTTATTAAAAGAAAAAAAAAACATGCACAAACCTTTGCCTGGGTTTCTTTACGATAACAGAGTAAAATGAATGGCAAATACAAAAAAGAAGAATGACAAAAAAACTTGCACCTAATAAGTGAAAAATCAAGACTTTAATTAGACTGATCATTTGCTTTCTAAAGCTCACATATTTCACCAAACTATGGTGCAATTTATATATTTTTTTTTTTATTGTATTCAATACATACAGAATACAAAATAGTATGGCATCCAAGAGCCAATCAGAAAGCTCCAGCAGCCAGCTTATATCTTCAAGTAGTCAGAAAGAGGGGGCACTTTTCTAAAAAGGAAACATCTTTAAATGTAAGAGTTTTTTGGCGCTCACGATGCCCAGGGTTACCTATGTGGGCAGAATGACGTTCACTTTTTTTTTTTTTTTAAATATATATATATATTACATACTTTCAGACATGGATTACATTTTTTCTTGATTTCCACATGCCTGAATTTCAACTTGTAACTTAGACTCATTCGGGACACAAACATCTGACAACAGTAAAAGCAGACACACACGTCCAACTCAAAATAAGTTTAACACCCAAACAAGTAAATCAAATCAATTTTTTTTCGTTAGATTTAAAAAGTATACAGGAAGAGTAGGTTTTAATGCTATGGACAGCTTTGCAATCATTTTTGTTATTGCACTATAAGTATTCTATTAAATAAAACATATTTAGAACTAGTTATAGTTAAAAGTTTATAACCATTTATCATCTGCAGCTGTTATGTCTTCGGCTGTGTTCACATTACGGAATGTCCGCATGGAAAATCTTTGTGTGGACATTCTGCAGTCTGCAGGCATCCATACACTAGGACCGCACAGGAATGTGCCATCTTATAGACAGCTATGCATTCTGTGCGGAGTCCGCATGTGCACAGCACAGCAGAATCTAATGATTTTATTGATAAAGCCCCCCTAATGTGCGCATTGCCTAACAATTACATTTATCTTAAAGTGAATCTGTCAGCCATTCTGTATACTATGTGCTGACAGAAAATGGTGCAATAACACAAACTTTTACCTTTTCTAAAGCTTGAGGGGCTTTTATTTCAGGCTGCTGAAGTGCTGCATCATCGCATTTGGCCCCTCCTCCTGGACACCTCAGCCTGGAATATAAGCCCCTCAAGCTTTAGAAAAGGTAAAAATGTGTGTTATTGCACCATTTTCTGTCAGCACATGTCTGCAGCTCACAAAGTGCAGATGGGCTGACTGATTCACTTTAACTTGATGGTAAATATGTCAGCTACAATAAGTGTTCAAGAAAGCAGAAAGATGGGCTAGAGACTGATCTAGCGGTGAGCATGTCTGGTAGAATAAACACTGAAAGTATTATACTGTATGCAGAAGGCAAATGGTTAAATATTTTTAGTGAAAAACAATTGTAAATATGTTTAATTTAATAAAATACATACACTACATTAAAAAAATGTCTGAAATGGTGTCCATAGCCTTTAAGTGCAATGTGTTGAATGGATAACGAGGTTAATGAAAATGTCAAAGTGCAGAGAAAATGGTGCCCAAAAAAAAAAAAAACCCGAGGCGATAAACTGTGCCGAACAAGACAGGCTATGGACTATGTTGTAGCAATGGAACTTAATAAGACTGAAAATGAATGAATACTGTGCAAGTAAAGGGAATTCATGGTTAAGTGCAAGCAGGCAGATGGGATAGTAAATAGGACCAAAAGAACCATTTTAGGCAAACTACCCTCTTTGAATCACTCTAAAGTGCAAAATTTCACTCGTACGAGGGACAAAAATTAACAAGAAAAAATAATATGGACAATGGGTCACAGAGTACAAAGAGACCGCAAGCAGCGCTCTAAGTAACACTAGCAGCTTTGCTTGGGGGAATAGGGCTTCATTTTGAAATAGAACAGCTCCTTTTTATTCTTTAAACATACAGTATATATACAGTGAGAGTGCACAGCACAGCACCTGAGGAGGAAGGTAAGAAGGGACAGGATGGGCGATGGGATTCAAAATAAAAACAAATAAAACCGTAATGCAAGGGCGAAAAGAAGCAAAGAAAAAATGAAAGGATGCCATACCAGAAGACTGGTAAAAACTAAACCAGACAACTTGTAAGATAAAAGGAATTGATTGAGAACATCAGGGTACAAAGCTTTGGGCCCCACATTAGTTATGCAAATATTAAGAAACACAGAAAGAAAGCATTGAAGGGATGAGACAGCCAGCCAGCTGGGGGGAGGGGGACAAGGAAACAGTCTAGGTGCTGTGAAGGGAGAGTATTCTCCTGCTCTAGGGTCCTGCAGAGTCCGAATCCTCAATAAGAACCTCTGTTGTAGCACCCAGTCCTTCTACTGGCGGGACAGAGCAAGCAACTAAAACCTTGGAGCCATGAGTAGAGTGAAAGGTTTGTGGGGGTGCAAGCTCATCTTGCACAACTGAGCCTGTGGTAGCAGGGGTCTCTGTCACCAGCAGTTCATTGTTGGTGGTGATGAGAGAGCCAGAGTTGGCCGCCAGGGCTTCAGCTATAAGAATTTCAGGATGGCTCTTGGCTTTGTGGGCCACAACACTGTCCTTCTTCTCAAACTTCTTTCCACAGATTCCACAAGAAAACTGGTAGAAAGAGTCAGCATCATGTTTCTTCATGTGCCAGTTCAGGGAGGCTTTCTGTCTGCAGGTGAAGCCACAGAACTCACATCTGGAGATAGAGAATGGTGAGAAGCTAATGAACAGATGATGTTATAGGTAAATGGAGAGGGGGAATTTTAGGGTATGACACTTACTGTAAGGGTTTTTCTCCTGTGTGGATCATTCTATGAACAGCCAGGTTGTGAGAGCTCTTGAACGCTCGAGCGCAGTATTCACAGATATAATCCCGCTGGTCTAATAACAGAAGCAGTGTCATAGAAAAGAATACAGATTATCTGGATCTCCCCTTGTAGAAAAAAAAAGAACTCTATGAATTACCTGTATGATGCTTTGCATGTCGCATCAGTTGCTTTTGAAGGCGGAAAAGTCTCCCGCATGAGGGGTGCGGACATACATATTTTTTCTTTAAAAGGTGTTGATATTTAATATGATGCTGTAAAATAAAAGAAATTATTCATTTCACACTACAATGCAGTATTACGCGTGTTCCATTTTAGGCTGAACTCTGCATATCCCCACCATGCTACCCAGAAATTTGCCCTTACTTGTAAGTATCTGGGGTGTGCCAATACTGTGCCACATCCCTCCATCTCACAACGCACATACTGCAGAGGTGGCTTCTTCCTGAAAAGGTCAATTACAAATAAGCTAAATTTAAGTACAATATAAAATAATGGCAACTGCCAAACACATGCTATACACTACATTTTATCAAAATGCTTGACATTTGCTACTAAAATGTGGCCACATTTTATATGAGCATTGAACATTTAACAAATTTTACCAAAATCTATAGTACAAGTGGATACAAAAAACTTAACTATATATCGTATTAGAGAAAAATGCACTGAATTTATTTACCAATACAACCCCTCCTTGCTGAGGGATTAGTGAACATGTTCCCCATGGATGTTTATGGAAGGAAAATGGGGTGTGGAGGTACAGTAAGAGATGAACTGACCGTTAGGTCCAATTTCACACTGAGACTTCCACTTGGAAACCCAGCAGAATCCACTTTACAGAAGCCTCCCATTACTCTCAGTAGGATTCCGTGCTGCAGAGTTTCCACCAAAAGAATAAACATGTTTATGTGCGGACTGTGACAGGACAATTAGACGCAGGACAATGCAGTCCTAGTGCCTGCTGCACCGAGAATTCCTCCTTAAGGGTACTGTCACACACCACGCATCCGCAGTATATTTGACGCTGCAAATGCAATGCCGGCAGTCACAAAGCGACTGCAAAGCAAGCTTCCTGCTGTGGCTGGGTAGATCTGTGTGTCAGTTTGTGACTGCCATTAGAAAATCCGCTGATAAGAGCAGACAGACACACACAGCTACGGGGAGCCTGCTCTGCGACTGTCGGCAGCGCATCCTTCAGCGTCAATTATGCTGCGGACGCGGTGGGTGAGACCCTACCCTAAAAGATCACTGTCATTTTAAAAAACCTTGCATAAATCAATAGTATAGGCAAATAAATAAAACCTTATATACCTTAGCAGAGAAAAATGCTTCTTTCTTCCCCTATCAGGCTCCTTTTCTGCCCCTCACCCTTTCATATTTTACAATTTATTCATCTTAACAAAACGGACTCACAAAAAGTTAGGTTACATGCCGTTTAAACAGGCCTAAGGAGAGGAGAGGTGAGGGCAAGGGCTGAAAATAGCCAGATGCAGACAATGAGGCTAAAGACAGACTGAAGGAGTTTATTGTCCTCAACTGCTCATTACTGCTTTAAAATACCCTTTATGCTGCTGCTTCTTAAGTTGAGCATATAGGAGAGTAGAATCTTTTTCTTCTGTGTGTTAAGTATACAAGATACATTATAGAGGCTTTTCTCAAAATTAAGGATGAAGCATGCAGAGCAGAAATCTGGTGACATGTACAAATAACATAATGGGTAGAATGGGTGCTACTACTCATGCACACACATTACAGCTTATATCCTGAAAAGTTGTCTGAAATAACAGGCATGCTTTCAGTTTCACCCGCACTAACCTGTTGGTACTGATGTGCATTGCGGGTGACACTCATGATAACGTTACTTACCTGTCCATGATCCCGTTGGCCTGCTTTCTTCCTTGCTTGGGCTGGCTAAGTGTGCAGGGATGCTGGAATCATCGCTGCTGGTGCTTATTGGTAGGGTCTGGATGCGAGCAGGCTTAGGAAAGCAGCCGCAGTGACTAGGGGTGTGAATCGCCAATAATTTGGCGATTCGATTCGCGATACCAGGGTGGCGATTCGATATATCGCAATATATCGCAATACTGTCATGTTGGCGATATATCACGATATATCGCGATATTCCCTATTAAAAGCTTGGGAAAACTTATTCTAGCTGAGAAAGAACAAGGTCCCGCGAGAGTTGTCCTGTGAGTGCGTACGTTCTCCTTCCTGTTTGTTCTGAGTCTGCAGTCTCGCGGTAGCAGCCTGCGAGTGGGACAGAGCTGATAACAGGTACACTGCCAACTAGTGGTCAGGAGTTTAAGTGTTATAAAAAAAATAAGACAGACAAATAGGACTGTGACTCAGTGAGTGAAATACAGTAAACGTTAATTATAATAATTTATAAAAAAATCGATTCTCAGAATTTTAAAATCGATTCAGTATCGCGGAACAAAAAATCGCGATAATTGCGCGAATCGATTTTTTCTTACATCCCTAGCAGTGACTGATCGGGGATAGGCAAGTATCGTTATCAGTGTCACCTGCACTACAACCTGTACCAACAGGTTAGAGTGGGTGAAACTGATGACGGTTTCCCCTTAAGTTCATATATGTGAAGACAGAAAAAAAGAAACAGCACAGAACTCTATGTGCCGCTTATCCAGTGTAAACAGCAGTGTGGTAGGTGTCGTGTATTATGAACTCACCTATTAATGTTGCGCTTCAGGCACAACACTGTCTGTAACATGTAGTTAAGCTGGTGTCCCCATGGTCCTTGGCAGGTCCCGCTGGCAGCCTGGTAACCTCCCGCATGTCAAGGTTTGAGTCAGGGATTCATAGAAGCCCAAAGTGGGTGGTTGGAGCAGCACTCAGCAGATCACACAGGAAAGCTGGGTTACTTGCTCAGTTCTCCTCCAGGAGAAAAAATGAACACGGAAGGACGATTCTACTGAATCTTTTCTCCCCGACCTGCACCAAACAAGTAATCCAGCTTTCCAGGGTGATCTGCTGAGCGCTGCTCCAACCACCCACCTCGGACTTCTAAGTTCATATATGTACATAGCATGACATATGTACATACATGACATTTAATGTATTAAGCAGTAATGTAGTAATCTAAAGGACTGTTTGACTGAATAAGGAATTTCCACATGAAATTCAGCTTGAAGCTAACTCCCACTGTCTTAAAGAGAGTATGACACTCCGTGCACACTACAGAAGTTCTGTAGTAAAACTTTCCACATTGAATTGGACTGGAACATTCTCAATCTTCTGGTGGAATCTGCCGGTGAAGTTCCAGTACTGAATGAATGGATTGATGCTTACTGTCCACATTCTGCTGTCTGGAGGAAGCTGGTGTAAGCGGAATATGCCCAGAATTTTTGTAGCGCAAACACAGCCTTATGGAGCTTCTTTACCTTAACTGTATGTTGCAAGTCAGGATTGTTTAACATATTTAGCTCAAGCTTTGAAGATGGCGACTATTATTATCTGCTTCCAGCATAATTAGGGCTTACATTTTCAACGGCTCTTATCCAAATGCTTGCTTGACCAACAGCTACTCTTAATAAACTCTGCACATTCATGCAAGCCAGTATCTGGCTGAGTGTGCAAGTGTTGTTGATGGGGAGAGTGGAATAGGCAGTACCTCTGATAGGTTATTCACTATTGAGAATTAAAGTCAAGGGCAATGAAACCCAACATGACCCCCCTCCCCCCAAAAGAGAAGTCAGAACATTTCTATAAACATAACATAGCTGGCAGGTTCATCTGACCTATGTCTAATGCAGTCAACCTAACTGTGCTGCATACCCTTCATCCATTCATTAAAGTTTACCTCTCTTTAAGACATTTTTAAAAACCTGCATGGTTGACCAACAAGGTGATTTTAGTCCTCTAACGGTTATGGAGATTCTGACAAATCATCCATGGTACTGAGCTATTTCTCATTCTCTCTATAGTGCTATATAAGCAGATATCAAAGAAATATGATAACAAGGAAAGAGTTACCTAAAACACTGAATAGGCTGGCACTGTGTTGGGAGATGCTTTATAAAATGCAATAGGATAGATGGCATGGGGAGTGGGGATGGTTACTGATACATTGGGTTTGCAAGGTGCTATGAGCAGAAATAAAATAAACAGCAGCAGCAAAGCAAGTCAAGGGATAGACCCTGCTGCTGTTAAGATAGGCCTTCATTTACCTTGCACAGACAGTGCAGAGTCTCTGGACACTCACAGATGCAGGTACACAGACTTTTTCTATCTACGCTCTCCAGCACTGATTTTTGCGCTACCAATTCTACTTTATAATGACATCAGTCATTTTACCCAAAAATCTACGTCGAAATGGAAAAAAAAAATCATTGTGGGACAAAATTGAAGTAAAAACAAATTTTTGTAAATTTTGGGGGCTTCCGTTTCTACGCAGTACATTTTTCGGTAAAAATTACACCTTCTCTTTATTCTTTAGGTCCATACGATTAAAATGATATCCTACTTATACAGTGGTCCCTCAACATACGATGGTAATTCGTTCCAAACAAGCCATCGTTTGTCGAATCCATCGTATGTTGAGGGATTCATGCAATGTTAAGTATAGGAAGCTGTACTCACCTGTCCCCGCCGCTCCGGACCTCGTCCCGCCGCTCCCGATGGTGACCCCGGGCCTCCGCTGGGCTCTCCTGGTCTTCTCTGGTCCTCTGCTGGGCTCTCCTGGTCTTCTCCGGTCCTCCGCTGTCTTCCGCAAGGCCTTACTGGGCCTGCGTAGCGACGTCATTACGCCGATGCGTACGCCGTTCCTATTGGATGACGGGACGGCGTGCGCAACAGCGTAGTGACATCACCGGAGAGGGCCGAGAAGACACCGGAGGACCAGCGCTGGACCCGGAGGGCACCCCGGAGCATCGTGGAGGGGTAAGTAATACTCACCGCACCACACGGGAAACATTAAGCTGCTATCCGTTTTGCGCTGCCGGATAGCACTTAATGCGATGGCCCCGACATAACAAAGCATCGTATGTCGATGCTACCATCGACATGCGATGGCCTCTGAGAGGCCATTGTATGTCGATTTGATCATATGTCGGGGCCATCGTAGGTCGGGGGGTCACTGTATAGGTTTGATTTTGTATTACTTCTGAAAAAAATCATAACTACATGCAGGAAAATTTATACGTTTAAAATTGTCATCTTCTGACCCCTATAACTTTTAAATTTTTCTGTGTACGGGAAAATATGAGGGCTCATTTTCTGCACTGTGATCCCAAGTTTTTAGCGGTACAATTTTTGTATTGATCAGACTTTTTGACCACTTTTCATTCATTTTTTTATGGTAAAAAGTGACCAAAAAATACGCTATTTTGGACTTTGGAATTTTTTTTACGCGTACGCCATTGAACATGCGGTTTAATTAACAAATATATTTTTATAGTTCGGACTTTTCTACACGTGCCGATACCACATATGTTTATTTTTATTTACACAGTTTTTTTTTTTTCAATGGGAAAAGGGGTGTGATTCAGACTTTTATTTGTGGAGGGGTTAAAGGGGTAGTCCAGTGGTGAAAAACGTATCCCCTATCCTAAGGATAGAGGATAAGTTTCAGATCGCGGGGGGTCCAACCGCAGGGGCCCCCGGCTCGCTGGCCAGATAGGGCGTGTAGACCACCGCACGAAGAGGCGGCCGACACGCCCCCTCAATACATCGCTATGGCAGAGCCGGAGATAGCCGAAGGCAGCGCTCCAGGCTCTGCCATAGAGTTGTATTGAGGGTGTGTGTCAGCCGCCACTTCGTGCGGTGGTCAACACGCCCCCTTCCCTTGGGCTGTCGGGGCCCCGTACAGGAGATCGCAGGGGGCCCCAGCTGTCGGACCCTCCGCGATCTGAAACTTATCCCCTATCCTTAGGATAGGGGATAAGTTTTTCACCACTGGATATCTCCTTTAAATGATCCTTATTTTTTTTTTCACTTTTTTTATGCAGTGTTATAGCCACCATAGGGGGCTATAACACTGCACACACTGATCTTTTACCGATAGGATAACATTGATCAAGGATTCTGCCTCTTGACTGCTCCTGCCTGGGTCTCAGGCATGGAGCAGTCATTCGGCAATCAGACGCGCAGAAGGCAGGTAAGAAACCCTTCTGCTGCGTCCTAGCTGATCGGGACATGGCGATTTCATCACGATCAGCCCGACTGAGCTGCCGGGGGTGCTTTTTTGCAGCTTTAGATGCGACGATCAACTTTGAACGGGTTAATAGCATGCGGCACCGCAATCGGTGGTGCTCGCTATTAGCCACAGCTGGGCACGACCCGCTATGACGCGGGGCCACGACATGGCCACCGAGTTATAGAAAGGGAGAGGACTAACTTATCCTCTATCCAAAGGATAGCCGCTGCTAGGGACCCCCGCGGTCTAAGCTGCGGCACCCCAGACATCCGGTGCATGGAGCGAACTTCGCTCTGTGCCGGATGACTGGCAATGCGGAGACTCGTGACGTCACGGCCACGCCCCCTAAATGCAAGTCTAGGACGGGGCATGATGTCTGTCAAGCCCCCTCCCATACACTTGCATTGAGGGGGCGTGGCTGTGATGTCACAAGCGGAGTGGCCATGACGTCACGAGCCTCCAGCACTGCAAGCTGCAAAATTATATTTTTGTGTGGAATTTTAAATGAAAACCACAATTTAGCAAATTTTGGAGGGTTTCGTTTTCACACTGTACACTTTACGGTAAAAATTACATGTTTTCTTTTTCTGTGGGTCAATACAATTAAAATGATACCCATGTTACATACTTTTATATTATTACAGCTTTTAAAAAGTCTAAAACTTTTTTCTTTTTACAAAACAAGTATGTTTAAAATCGCCCTATTTTGACCACCTATAACTTTCATTTTTCCGTATATGCGGCTGTATGAGGGCTCATTTTTTGCCCTGTGATCTGTATTTTTATCGATACCACATTTGCGTATATGAAACTTTTAAATTACTTTTTATAAATTTTTTGGGGAATAAGATGGGACAAAAAAGCAGCAATTTGGACTTTTTTTTTTTTTTTAACGTTTACTCCATTCACCATACAGGATCATTAACATTCTACTTTGATAGTTCGGACATTCACGCACCTGGTGATACCAAATATGTTTATAAATGTTTTTGTAATCTTTTTTAAAAATTTTATTGGGGGAGGGTATTTTTCATTTTTTTTTTTACTTTTTTTTTTTAATACACTTTTTATGTACCCATAGGGGACAATTTATAGCAATCATTAGATTGCATATACTGAACAGTGCTATGCATAGGCATAGCACTGATCAGTATTATCGGCAATCTTCTGCTCTGGTCTGCTCGATCTCAGACCACAGCAGAAGACCCCAGGAGATGGACGGAGGCACGTGAGGCAACCCCACGGCGATCATCCATTTATACACGCGCATTGACGCAGATGCCGCGATCTGTATTGATCACGGCATCTGATGGGTTAATGGTGGACATCAGCGTGATAGCTGATGTCCGCCATCACCAGCAGGTCCTGCAGTGCATGACGCAAGAAGTACCGCCGCACAAAGATGTACATTTACGTCCATGGTTGTTAAGGGGTTTAAGATAAACTGACTGAAACCTCACCCACACTAAACTGAACATACAAACACAGTTGGGGGGGGGGAACCTGAATTTACAGATAGAAACAGGGTCACCCGTATGAATGCTACTTACTGAGCCAAAATCGGTGCAGCAGTTAGGCCAAGTTTCTACTTGTTTTTTTGTCCTGCGTTTTTTGGTTTGTGTGGAAATTGCACCTTGGCAGTTTTTTGGGTACCCAAAATTTGTTGTGTACCAAAAAAAAAAATAAAAAAAAAAAGGATGCAGTAGTGATGGAAATTTTTTTATTTAACGTAATTGATATATTTGATATATTTTTAATATAGTGTGTGTTTCACTTTTTTTTTCTACATTTTTTAGGTAGTACTACTACTCCCAGCATGGAACAGTAGTAGTACCTGCACTAATAGACATATCGCCCCCGGTGTCAGACTTGACACCCGATGCGATCGTCCATAATATAGCAGAGATGTGGAGCGGCTCTATACAGCGCTCGTATCTCTGCATTATACTCCAGCCAGTGATGTGAATAGAACATCACTCATGCATATTTTCCGCCCAGAGTGGTGATTGGCCGGATGATTGCAGCCAATCACTGCTCTCTGAGGGAAATATGAATGAGTGATGTTCTATTCACATCACTGGCCGGAGTAGTGCAGAGATGCGAGCGCAGGAGAAAGCCACTCCATCTCTGCAATAGATAGGACGATAACATTGGGTGTCAGTAGTGATACCCGCTGTGATCTGTTCTTACCTGCAGGTACTACTACTCCATGCCGGGAGCTGTAGTACCTGCATTAATAGACAGATCGCAGCACATTTAATTTCTGACACCTGTTGCAGTCTATCTATTAATGCAGGTACTACAGCTCCCAGCATGGAGCAGAGTGTGTTCGATGTTGGGAGTAGTAGATACCTGCAGTTAAGGAAAGATCACAGTGGATGTCACTGCTGACACTCGCTGTGATCCTCCTGTATAATGTATAGATGCAGCTCCCTGCACTGAAGTATATATACACATATTGATATATCCCACAGAGAGCTGGAACCATCTGGCCAATCACAGCTCTCTGCGGGAAATGTGAATAGGTGTATATATACAGCAGTGCACGGGACCATAGAAGAGCAGCCAGCCACATCTATACATTATACAGGAGGATCGCAATGGGCGATCTGTCAATCAGTACAGGTGTTACTACTCCCATCATGGAACAGTGTGTTCCATGCTGGGACTAGTAGTACTACCTAGAAAAATGTAAAAAATAAAGAAAAAAAGTGAAAAACATACACACACTACATTTTTATTATTGTCGGCTACATTTTTAGGTCCCAGCCCGCCCACATAAATTGATCCCTGTTTTAAAAATGAATAAAAATGTTGTTAGGAAAAAGATAAATTTCATTAGATACAATTTTTTCCTTCACTACTGTATCTTTTTTTTTTTTTTTAATGGTACCCTATGAAATTTTATTAAAAAAGGTATCTCCATCACTTCTTTGGATCGCTAAAAAGTCCAAAAAATTAAAACTACCTGCAAAAACGCCAAAGTTAAAACCCACATATCGTTTTTCTTGGTGTTTTTTCACTCCCATAGACTTCTATGGAAGAAAAACACCACAACATGCTGCGATTTTGGAAAACTGCCAAGGAGCTGAAAAACACCAAAAAAGAGTGAAAAAACGCCAAAATAATTTAAAAAACGTCAAAGTGAAAAACACCAAGTGGAATAAGAATTTTGCGATTTCTCATTGATTTACAGCTAACATCTGGCAGCCGCGTTCTTTGGCCGAAAAAAACGCCATGCGGCAGAATTGGCGTTTTTCTTGGCGTTTAAAAAAAAAAAAAAAAACAAGTAGAAACTTAGCCTTAAGGAGATATTCATCTTGGTGCTAATGTAGTAATTTCTTCCTATCTGCTACAGAGGCAGGCTGCTTCTGTAAGTGCACTGCTTTCTCTCACCTGCTCTGGTGATAACCCAGCCCACCTCCTTTGCAGATAAGAAGAAATTACCACATTAGCAACAAGATGAATATCGCCTGCAGCGGCTGCATAAATTTAAGCACTACAAACAGGGTCACCTGCACTTCTTGTATATTGAGGTTAGTGCAGGTGACTCTGATATCAGTTTCAACAATCAGGTTGCCAAGATTTTAGAGCAGTTTTTCTGGGGTAAAAAGTAATTTTTGCTAAAACAAGTAATTACTACAAATGTTAGGAATCACACTGGCTATCACTCTGAAGTGAACAAAGTTTTTAACACGGTTCATAAGGTTGAAAAAAAGACAAATGTCCATCAAGTTTAACCTATATCCCTACTGTGCTGATCCAGAGGAAGGGCAAAAAAAAAAACCTTCCCAACTCCAAATATGGCAATCAGAATAAATCCCTGCATCAACCTTCTGTCTGTATAAATGTAGTATCCATAACCTGTAAAGTTATTATTCTAGTTATGCATACAGGCCCATTTTGAACTCTTCTAATGAGTTCACCATAACCACTTCCTCTGGCAGAGAGTTCCATAGTTTCTCTCAATAAAGCCTATGCTTGTGAAAAAAAAGTTTTTTCTTTTGACGTAGAGAATGTCCTCTTGCTAAAGAGAAGGGTATATAAAGGAAAAAGAAGGAGGGCAGCGCCTCGTATAATCCTGCGAGTAGGTAGGAGTAAGAAGGTGAGCGGCTGTCTTGGAGACTCTCACTGATTATATGTAGGTCTCAGGCACGTAACCCCTGGCAACGGGGTGGTCTTTATGGATGGCAGGCCAACGGAGCTTGACCGGACACTCAGGCCGGAGGTCCGGTAGAACAATGGATAGAGAAACAACAAAAAAAGGACTCCAGACCAAGGACACTATCCCATAATATTCTATTATATTCAATTGATTATTTATTTGCCACCTGGGATAGCGCCTTTGGTCTGGAGTCCTTTTATTGTTGTTTCTCCATCTCTTGCTAAAGATACAGTGTAAATAGATTACGTGAGAGATATCAGTACTACCCCTGATATATTTATACATAGTTATTTTGTCATCCCTGAACTGTCTTTTTTCTAAACTAAATAACCCTTATTTTGAAAATCTTTCTGTGGTCCACCTATTCCCTGTATTACTTCTCTGGTTGCCCGTCTTTGAACCCTCTCCAGCTCCACTATATCTTTCTTGTATACTGATGCCCAGTACTGTACACAATATTCCATGTGTGATCCTAGTGATTTGTACAGTGGTAGAATTATTTCCATGTCATGGACATCTATGCCTCTTTTGATGCACCCTATGACGTTATTTGTATTGGCAACAGACCTTGAAAAAGGTCATCGAAATGTGTCAGTTTTTATATACGTAGAGCTCTGCTTTTTATCATTTCTTTTTATCATGTTTTGGCAAAAAGCTAGATTTTTTACCCTTCATCACTAGTGCCAAATGTTCCTTCCAATGGACTCTTACTGAGGAATTCTATCTGATAGATAGCAGCTGCCTGACATTGGACACTACATTTAAATTTACTGTAGATTAAAACTCCTAAGTCATTTTTCATGTCAGTCATTCCCAGTGCTTTCACATTTAATACATATTCCCAGTCTGGACTTTTAAAAAATAGAGCCCAGAACTGACCCCTGGGGTACCGCACTAGTAACGGTCACCCACTCAGAGTTTGTACCCTCTGTTTTCTATCACTGAGCCACTTACTTACCCACATTTTACCTCAGTACAAGTATTCTCATTTTATGTGGCAACCTTTTTACGCAGCACAGTATCAAAAGCTTTTAAGTTATATGATATCCAGCGATTTGCCAAGATCCAGTTTTGAGCTGACCTCTTCATAAAAGCCTGACAGCACCAATCTCTTATGAACCCAGGCTGATATGGAGTCATAAATTTAGTTTCATTGAGATACACCAATATAGTATCTCTTAAGCAGGGTTCACATTGGGAAATAAGAGGGCATTGTGAAATTCCGAAGGGTGAACTGTGCAGCGGAATCCCATTGGCAGCAATGGGATTATACGTCAACGGAATTTCCAAGCGCAACTTACTTTCAGAAATTCCTTAGTATGAACCCTGCCTTAGAAAACCCTAAAACAATTTACATACAGTGAAGGTTTGATTTACATAGAAGGTAAGTCCTCCCCCCCCCCCAGTGTATTTATTAGCATTTTCCAAAACAGAACAAAACGGAAAACAGAAGACATAAAACAAGGCCCAACAGTGCGGCCAAAAATCACAATCAAATATACATTCAGTGCAAAAAAGAAAAGAGCATAACATAAATGAGAAGCCATAAGGCCTTCCAACATAACAATCCAGTGTCCCGTACAGGCTGAAAGGCCCAGTAATATAGTTTATCACATGCGATATAGGTAGCCAGTGAGAGACGACCCACACATCCCTGAGTAAAGGAAGGAATATAAAAGATCCCCGGGGTATCCCAAATACGAACAAAAATGTGCAGGACAGAGATAATCACATGCATCCAAACAAAAAAGGGTCAGGGCAAGTTGAGGTAACCCAAAGAGCACTTGAGAGCCTCCATATTATACCATTCCATGTACTGGAAGGGCCACAATATGTCAGCTATCTCATGCACATTAAAATGCGTCACTATGAATGATTTCCATTTATGGAAGAACTTTTTGGTGCCAGTCATTTTGTGATGCTCTGCATCTAGCCTACCTACCCCAAAGAAAACCTTAATTTGAGCAATCAGCATGGACAAATCCGGTGTAGGGTCTGAGAGCCAAGTAGCAAAGAGGCAGCATAAAGCCACCAACAAGGCCACATGAACCATCTGAGGGGGCTTCCTTCCCTCCCCATCCTGCCCCTCCAGGGGACGCAACTGCTGGAAGAGCATGCTACTCGGTGTAATCGAGACTCTCACTCTCCAATGGTCATAAATATAACTTGCAACCAACTCCCAGTAGGATCTAGAATGTGTGCATGTCCAGACACCATGATATACATTTGTCAAGAGTGTTTGGCACTTAGGGCAACTGGTAATTCTATCTGGAAAATCCAGAGAGGGGAGAATATTGAATACAAATAGTGCAGCATGAGCCATTTTAAAATAAGTTTCCCTCCATCTCTCATTTATTACACATTTACGTACCACCTTCCATCCGGAGAGGATGACCTTGGTCAATTCCTCATCGCCCTTCCACCTCTCCCACGTACAGAATCATTTTTAGGGTCCAATTTTAGAAACCTGCTTTGACAGGCTTGATAGAGTAACGAGATTGAAGAGCATCTAGGTACTGTACCGATTATATTGTCTAAGGAGTGGGATTGTGATTCAAGTGTGAGATTATGAAGCCTACTATTACAGAATGTATAGGATTGATTGGCAAACAACATATGTGAGGTAGGGAGAGCAAACTTAGATAATTTCTCAGCCGGAGTGTACCACTGACGATCTTCCTTATTCATAAGGTCCCCAACCACTAATATACCTCGGTCCTTCCAGAGGGACAGCCAGGAGGAGGATCTCCCCTGTGGGAATTCAGGATGATGACATAAGGGCATCCTCTTGGAAAGGAGAAAGGGGAGGCCAAAAGCCTTCCGCATCTCCTTCCAAGAGACGATAGTATCACGTAACAAGACCGATCAGTTAATCGTGGGGGGCAGTTTTGAGTAGGCGGTATGCAGAAGGGCTACCAAGTCCCACTGTGCTGCCAGGTTCTGTTCTAGGAACACATTGGAATAGAAAAAGGAACCCTGCAGCCAATCAATTACACTTCCCGAAATAAGCAGACTGTTATAGCCCCTCACATTGGGTAGGTTAATACCACCCTTAGTCTTGCCCAACATCAATTTTTGCAGAGCAATGCGAGGGCGCTTACCCTGCCAGATAAAGCGAGTAACCACTGAATTGAGGCGTTTAACATCATCAAGTTTGAGTAGGGTAGGAAGGGTTTGGACGGGATATAACAGCCTGGGGAAGCTGATCATCTTCAGGAGATGACAACATCCCATGAGAGTTAACAGAAGATTCTCCCATTAGCGCAATTCGGAAATTATTTTAGCAAGGAGGGGAGGTTAATTAAGAAAATCAGGTGTTTTCCCAATCTTGATGCCTAAGAATTGGATGTGAGAGGATGCAACTGCGACCCCTAGATTCCCCGCCTCCGCGAGCCAGCGCAGAGGCGACAAACCCAATGGCAAGAGCTCGCATTTTGACATGTTTATTTTATAGCCTGACAAGCCCCCATAATAAGAAAGAAAATCCAGGACTCGAGGCACGTCCCTAGCAGGGTGACTAAGATATAAAAGAACGTTGACAGCGAAAAACAATATTTTTACTTCAGTGGAACCCACTCTCAACTCCGAGTACAGGTCTGTCGTCAGCAGATGTTGTGCCAACGGCTCAATGGCCAGATCAATCAGAAGGGGCATGAGTATGCTTGCTGGGTTTATATGGGCCAACAGTAGACCTAGAATCGCGCACTCAATCATAACTAGAGTCAGACGAGTGGGAGGCCTGGCTTTGCCGGACCTGAAATTCTACTATTTATCTTCTATAGTATCAGCTCTGAAGGGTTGGTTCACACTAGATGACTCTATACCTTGGATTCAGCTAGAGGGAGCCATGACGTGCCCATTCTCCTTGACAGACTTATTACTGACATCGTTCTGGCATATACCCGCGCCTGCAGATAAGGGTCCTATAGTAAAGGCCTCTCTGACAACTTGGTCGAAATTTCACTTCAAATCGAACGCGAATACACCTCAGATAAAAAATGCCTTACCCTTCACTCTCCTACAAGCTATGCTCCCTGACACTGATTTACGCTCCTGGGCAGACCAGGGGATATTCACGGTGGGAGATCTCATGGACCCTAGTGGCTTTCTAGCATTTTCCCAGATATGTGACAGGTATCCCATCCTGACCTCGGACTTCTTCAAATATCTCCAACTCCGCCATCTGGTGGGGAACCCAATACACTCTTCTTTATGTAGAGACGCAGTTATCTACATACATGTATCTAGCAGCAGGAAGGGGTTGAAAGTCTTATATAATGTTCTCCAACACACAACCTGCTTTCATAAATTCCATTCCCGGAGGAGTTGGGAAAAAGACCTAGGATGTCCGCTTTTAATATGTCCCAGAGGTACCTCAGATGCACTTCTCATATTGAGGCAGTTATAAAAATGACGTTAAGATGGTATTACACGCCAGACAGATTAGCCCTCATATACCCCTCCGTCTCTAATAAGTGTTTGAGGGGCTGTGGTTGTAAAGGCACCCTGTTCCACACACTCTGGACCTGTCCTTTGATACAAAGATATTGGACAAGTTGTAAGCAGCTTCTTAAAGATGTATTACCCTGCTACTATGATTGGTCTCCGCAACAAATACTACCACTGAAATGTAAGGGTCTAATATGTACTATGTGTGCAATAGCGAAAACGATACTTGTGAGACATTGGAAGTCTCCCATAGTTCCTGATGTCCTAGATGTTGTGGCAGCAACCAACCTCACTTGCTCCTATGAAAAAGTAATCTCTCTTGGCAATTCCACTCATCAGGTCTTCCTGAACAAATGGTCAACACGGTTGGCGTTGCGGTACTCAAAAGTGACCCCTCCCCTTTCCCAGTGGCTACTACCCTATCCCCACCTACCCCCCCCCCCTTTCTCCCCTATTTCCAATTCCCCCCCCCCCCCCCATGACAGCTACTTTGGTTACTTACATGTGACCTGTTCGGGCTTGGCAGTACCATCCTTGCCCCTTAATTCTTTCTCTGTGTCCACAGGCTGAGGACTTTTGTTCATACCTTTATGATATGATCAAAGACAGACTTTCTATTGGTTAGTTTTTTTAGGTTGTTAACCTGTATGTTTATTTCCACTGATTTGGTTTCTCTACACCAGGAATGCCCGGCTTATTCTGTATTGCAAAACCTAATAAAAACAATTCTTGAAAAAAAAAAAAAAAAAAAAGAAGGGTTGAGAGTGGGCACCCATGTCTGGTGCCCTTATGGAGAAGAAAGGGAGCTGATGAGATCCCCGGCGTTGCTACCCAAGCCGTAAGATTGTATAGGCAAGATAGGAAAAAGGAAAAGCGTCCACTAATCCAAAATTTCTCTAGCACCATCCTCAGCCAGTCCCAATGTACATTATCAAAGGCCTTCTCGGTGTCTAGGGTCAGCAGGGTCGGGTGAGTGCCTGGCTGAGGCAGAGAACTATCTAGCACTGCTAACAGAAGGTAAGTCATTTAAAGACAGTGTCTATTTTAAGATTATCAACTCTTAAGTTAGACTATGCTCCAAATAAAATAATTTTTGTACTCACCGTAAAATCTCTTTCTCGTAGTCTTCACTGGAGGACACAGGAGACCATGGGTATAAGCTGCTGCCACTAGGAGGCGCTAACACTAAGTAAAAGAGGAAGTAATTCCTCCTGAACAGAATATAAGGCCCAGGCTCTGAGCTAATCAGTTTTGTGCCAAAGCAGTAGAAGTCAACAATAACTGTCTGAAAATAGTGAAAAAGAAACACCCTACAGGAGATCCATGGAAGTAGAAAACAAAATAAGTGGGTGCTCTGTCCAACAATGAAGACTACGAGAAAGAGATTTTACAGGGAGAACAAAAATCCTCTTTTCTTGGTTGTTTCATGGTAAGACACAAGAGACCATGTAATGTCTAAAAGCTGTCCCTAGGGTGGAAGACAACAAATACCAGGCAAAAAAGAATATAGAAAGACGCACCGCTGCTGAAAAGCTACACTGGCGGAACCCTTACACGCCAATGTCCCTTCGACAGAAAGATGGGGGGAAGATGCAAACAGTTTTCACAGTCTGTAGATTCTGAAGAAGGGGAGAGAGACAAAAATGACCTATAGTCTGCTACACCTAGGAATGCTGATGGGGTCACCTGCACATGGTAGCACTTCCCCAAAAGAATCAGATGAAAAGGACTCGGGAGGCTCCAGGGAAGAAAAGCCCAGTTAGCAGACCCACAGAAGAGACAAGCTGAGTATTGGTCCAAAAGGGACTCCTCCTGGAGAAGAAGCCAGCCAGCAATGTCTAGGGGGAAGCAAAATTCTTCCCCTGGCATGAGGGAAGACTAGAAAGGAGAAATCCCAGCAGAAAATCCATGGACCCAGTGACTAGAGGCAGTGAGGAAGAGATCTGTGGTGAGGTGCGAGAAGCTGGACCAGATGGTAGAGCTAAGGCATTGGTAATGTGATGCTATAAACAAACAGAATCCCATGAACCCTGAAGAGAGCAGGAAAGAAATGGACAATGCTGGACCATGGGGCTGCGGAAAAACTTTGAAAGTTCCAAGGAAAATATGGAAGACAAAGTCAAGGGACCAGCAGGTCTGGCACAGGAGTCAGGCATTAATATCTGCAGACAGATTTTTCACCGT
The DNA here is from genome assembly GCF_029499605.1 of Hyla sarda. NCBI lineage: Eukaryota > Metazoa > Chordata > Amphibia > Anura > Hylidae > Hyla > Hyla sarda. Next base: position 162,282,042 of record NC_079195.1, on the reverse strand, counting down.
AGGAGAAAGCAGCAATATGGCAGTCTGAGGACTGTACATAGTGTGAGAAGAATACAATATGTCTGTTGGATAACTATACAGCCTGCTAGTAAGTGACAAACCAATAGGGTAACTAGTAAAGAACATGCATACCACACCTAAAGAGGGGAAAAAGGGTTGCAAGACTGTTGTCTACACTTGCATAGCAATAACAGTTTGTGTAGAAAAAGAAAGCCATACGCTGGAGACAATATTACTCTGTAGGGAACAAACTAATAAGAATACGTCTGTAGAAAGTATAAAGACTGGACAGTGAGGGGGTAGAAAAATGAGGGCTGCCCCAACCTATGAGCTCACATAGAAAGGGGGAAGCAGCCATATGAGCAAGACAGGTGTTCCATAGGGCAATAAATTGTCAATAGCATAAGAACTTAGCTAAGCCTTGTAGAGGAGAAAAAAAGCCCCAGGTTAAAGGAAGTTCCACGATAGAACAAAGACTGCACCTAAAAGATGGGTGCATGTACCTGCTTGCAATACTTCCTTTCTGACAGGGGACTTGGATAATGTTATAGGAGTCCACCATGCCAAGAAGCAGGAGGAGGTCACTTTCCATTCTGTCTGACAGAGACAACTGCAAATCTATAAGAGTGAAAAAACGTCAACGCTATGTGGGTTTGCAGGCAGTTTTTATTCTTTTTTGGACTTTAGCGATCTAAAAAAGTGATGGAGATACCTTTTTTATAAATAATTTTGTAGGGTACTATTAAAAAATTATAATAAAAAAGATACAGTAGTGATGGAAAAAATTGTATTTAACAAAATGTATCTTTTTTATAACAAAATGTTAATACATTTTTAAACAGGGATCAATTTATGTAGGCGGGCAGGGCACTAAAAATGTAGCCGACAATAATAAAAATGTAGTGTGTGTGTGTTTTTCACTTTTTTATTTTTTTTTAGGTAGTACTACTACTCCCAGCATGGAACACACTGTTCTACTCCCAGCATGGAACACACCTGTACTAATTGAAAGATCACCGGGGCCTGTTGCGATCCTTCTGTATAATATATAGATGCGGCCACTCTTCTATGGTCCCCTGCACTGCCGTGTATATACACCTATTCATATTTCCCCCAGAGAGCTGTGATTGGCCAGATGGTTCCAGCCAATCACAACTCTGTGGGAAATATGAATAGGTGTACAGTGGGGATCAAAAGTTTGGGCACCCCAGGTAAAAGTTGTATTAATGTGCATAAAGAAGCCAAGAAAAGATGGAAAAATCTCCAAAAGGCATCAAATTACAGATCAGACATTCTTATAATATGTCAACAAAAGTTAGATTTTATTTCCATCATTTACACTTTCAAAATAACAGAAAAAAAAATGGCGTCTGCAAAAGATTGGGCACCCTGCAGAGTTAATATCTTGTACTGCCGCCTTTGGCAAGTATCACAGCTTGTAAACACTTTTTGTAGCCAGCCAAGAGTCATTCAATTCTTGTTTGAGGTATCTTTGCCCATTCTTCCTTACAAAAGTCTTCCAGTTCTTTGAGATTTCTGGGCTGTCTGTCACGCACTGCTCTTTTAAGGTCTATCCATAGATTTTCAATTATGTTGAGGTCAGGAGAATGTGAAGGCCATGGCAAAACCTTCAGTTTACGCCTCTTGATGTAATCCCCCATGTATTTCGAGGTGTGTTTAGGATCATTATCCATTTGTAGAAGCCATCCTCTCTTTAACTTCAGCTCTTTCACAGATGGCATCAAGTTAGCATCCAAAATTTGATGAAATTTAATTGAATCCATTTTTCCTTCTACTCGTGAGATGTTCCCTGTGCCACTGGCTGCAATACAACCCCAAAACATGATTGATCCACCCCCATGCTTAACAGTTGGTCAGAGGTTCTTTTCATTAAATTCTGTTCCCCTTCTTCTCCAAATGTACCTTTGCTCATTCCGGCCAAAAAGTTCAATTTTAACCTCATCGGTCCACAGAACTTGTTTCCAAAATGCATCAGGCTTGTCTATATGTTCATTTGAAGAGTTCAAATGCTGATTTTTGTGGTGAGGACGTAGAAGAGGTTTCCTTCTGATGACTCTACCATGAAGACCATATTTGTACAAGTATCTCTTTATAGTAGAATAGTGTACCACAACTTCAGTGTCTTCCAGATCTTTCTGGAGGGATTGTGCAGTCAAACGTGGGTTTTGAATTATTTTTCTCACAATCCTGCGAGCTGTTCTGTCTGACATTTTTCTCGGTCTTCCAGATCTTGCTTTAACTTCCACTGTTCCTAATGACTGCCATTTCTTAATTACATTCCGAACAGAGGATATTGACATCTGAAAACGTTTTACTCTCTTCTTATAGCATTCTCCAGCTTTGTGAGCGTCAACTATTTTCAGTTTCAGATTCCTAGACAACTGCTTAGAAGAACCCATGGTGCTGATTGTTGGGGCAAGGTCAGATGAGTCTGGGCATTTAAAACCTTTGAGATTGACATCACCTGGTCTTCCCAGATGATGATGGAGAACAATCCATGACACTGGCAGGTCTCAGCTTTGCAAAGGGGGCAGTGCATGCTATAAATTCTGCAGGGTGCCCAAACTTTTTCAGACGCCATTTTTTTGTTTTCAGTTATTTTGATAGTGTAAATGATGGAAAAAAAATCTAACTTTTATGGACATATTATAAGAATGTCTAATCTGTAATTTGATGCCTTTTGGAGATTTTTCCATCTTTCCTTGGCTTCATTTTGCACATTAATACAAATTTTTACCTGGGGAGCCCAAACTTTTGATCCCCACTGTATATATATATGTCAGTGCAGGGAACCATAAAAGAGCGACCGGCCGCATCTATACATTATACATGAGGATCGCATAGGGTGTCTGGAGTGACTCTCGCTGCGATCTGTCTATTAATGCAGGTACTAAAGCTCCCAGAATGGAGCAGAATGTGCTCCATGTTGGGAGCAGTAGTACCTGCAGTAAGGGACAGATCACAGCGGATGTCACTCCTCCTGACACCCACTGCGATCCTACTGATGTGAATGTCGGGACTCAGCTGTGCTCATGGCTACAAAGCCTGATACTGAGCAGTAGAACTTGTCCAGCAAGAACTTACAGTGAGCCTGCAATGTGTATACAGTATACACATTGCTGGTTTACTTAACCTCTTGCTGAGCTGTGCGCTATGCGCCAGCCCAGCAAGGAAAGAGTTAACTTACACTGCTTGACAGTGTAGGTTATCCCTTTATATACAGCTATATATAGCTATTTTTTTTTCTTCTTCTTGTTTCAGATCCGTGTATGCAGAGAATTACGGCAAATTCGATAGATTACGGCAGATGAACTGGATTTTTTCCCCTTTTAATAAATTGGTTAACGAGTGGCTGTGGGGGAGTGTTTTTTTAATTTAAAATAACGTTTCCAATGTGTCGTCTTTTTTATTTATTTTTATTGAATTTTCAGGCTTAGTAGTGGAAGCCGGTCTTATTGACGGAATCCTTTAATAAGCCAGGGCTTAGCGTTAGCCCCAAAAACAGCTAGCGCTAACCCCCAATTATTACCCCGGTACCTACCGCCACAGGGGTGCCGGGAAGAGCCGGTACCAACAGGCTCAGAGTGTCTAAAATGGCGCTTCTGGGCCTAGGTGGTAAAAGGCTGGCGTTATTTAGGCTGGGGAGGGCCAGTAACAATGGTCCTCGCCCACCCTGGTAACATCAGGCTGTTGCTGCTTGGTTGGTATCTGGCTGAGAATAAAAAGACGGGGAACCCTATGTGTTTTTTTTTAAATAAATAAATAAAATATAAAAAAAACGCATAGGGTTCCCCACACACCAGGAAAAGTGCCAAAAGGCAGAAAAAAGCTGTGGCAGTTTTTCTGGCGTTTTTGCTGGCATTTTTTTAAGTGGAAAATGTTAAGCCTAAATGTTGACATATTTTAGCTATAGTTTTAGTCATCATAATTAAGTTTTTATTTTTGTTTAGTTTTAGTCACTGAAAATAATGCATGGTCAACCAATAATAATTGGTCAACAAAAATAACACTGCTGTTGTGTAGAGAATAATTTGCAGAAGTGATCTCACTGTCACAACAGAGTGGGGTTAGAATAAAAGACAACATTATAGAGCTGGAGGCAGATAACACAGGATCCACCACTGATAATAGGCAATAGTCACAGCTCCTTTCTTTTTTCTTTTTGCTTAACTTACAGAGCATGTTCACAACATTCCAAAAGAATTCAGTAAGCTCAACACCCAATCTGGCTGCTGTAAGGCATATCTATGAATGTTGTTAAAGTAAAGAGCAGAGGCTCAGGCAAGAGGGTTGCCCCCATATTCAAGGAAAACTGAAAAAGAAAAAAATACCTACAACTAGAAAAACAAATTAGAAAAATATATTTGTATGTAGTATTAAAAAAACGAAGACACAAATTCTCTTTATAAAAAGAAAAAGTTTTTGGCACTATCAGGAAATAGTCAGGAGAGGATAAAGCACCTACTTACCGCCTCTTTGGTAGTCTTGGACTTTTATCATCTTTGCGCCGACGACCTCTCCTTTAGAAGAAGAGAAGAAAAAGAAATAAGATGTTACAGCTAAATCATAAAGTAGGGTTTAAATGGAAAGTGCAAAGTACAAAAGGTATAATTTTAGAGCAATAGGCAAGAGATTGTTTTTCCTCCTAACCTGCATTACAGAAATCAAAACTTGATACAGAAACAAAATTTTCGGTTACCCGAGGAACTCTGTGGTTGGGTGCCACCTCTATAACACTTCAGCTGCTAACGAAAAAGGCTCTCCTATTAATTTACAAATTGTGACTAGCAATACTAAATGTTTGGTTAATTTTATCTCTGTAACACCTATCTGCTGTGATCTACAGCTGTGTGCCTGGTATGGAGCTGATAGATTCCGATAAAAGGAATTTAACATGTGACAATTAAGTCAAGCTAAGCCCAATGTAATAGTATACCATGGGGACATTGTGGACAAAGGAACTGTGCCCATGCCATCACTTACAGGTGTAGATGGTGTAAGGTGCAAAACTGCACCCCATGCAATTTTGCGTTGGCCCCTCTCCTCAGCTGGCCGGAGATTTCCGAACATACAGCGAGGGGAGGGGGAAGGCAGAGCTGTGCAGGACGTAGTTCTGCACCTCCCTCAGCCCCATACACAGTTCCCTTCTTGCCCCTCCCTCAGGATGGGAGACATAGATTTTCAAATGCCCGCTCCTGGACGTAGATTTTGACAGCTGTGAAAATCCACGCCCAGGGGGCTGTGCAAGTGGCGCTGTGGGAATCCCTCTCCTCCTGACGGAGGTGCATGAAAATGTATGTCCGGGAGCAGGGCTGTGATAATCCCTCTTCTCCTGAGGGGAAGCCCCACTCACACAGCTGTAAAAAATCTACATCCAGGAGTGGGGCTGCAGGAATCTACGTCCTCCTCTTGAGGGAGGTGCAGAACTGTGTCATGCACAGCTCTGCCTTCCCCCTCCTCTCCTTATATGTTCGGAAATCTCAGGACAGCTGAGGGGAGGGGCCAACGCAAAACTGCATAGGGCGCAGTTTTGCACCTCACACCGGTTTATAAAGCCTACACCATGTTCTAGCAAACAAAATTGGAAATAAAAATCCCAGTTGTTCGACCCCATAGTTGCCACTGTCTATGCTGACTATGACCTCTATAAATGGTCAAACAGAGGTAAGCCAATAGGTCTTCATGCAGCTGGGGGCATGCCTTTTCTATATAAAAAAATTATTAAAATACTACCACAAAGTAGTACTAATAAAAACTACAACTCATGACACAAGAAAACATACACACAGTTCCGTTGAAGAAAAAAATTAATATTTTATAAATATTTAAAAATATTTATTTATGTTTTTTTTTTAAAAGCATGTTTGCTGGGCAAAAATAGTAAAGCATTAACAATATCAGTCGTGTATATGTATTTTATATTGCACAATGAACAATGTAAAAAGAAAATGGCAAAAATAGTCAGAATTGTTGTTTTCTTCCCCCCACCCCCCAAAAAAGGACTTTTTTTTTTACTCATCGTAAAATCTCCTCCTTCTCGCAGACTTCATTGGGGAACACAGGAGACCATGGGTATTATGCTGCTGACACTAGGCAAAAAAAAGAAGTCTGCTCCTCCCAGCAGGATACACCAGTTGTGTCACCAGTTGTGTCACAAAGCAGTAGGAGAAGCCAAACAACAAAGGAGATATGTCCAAAGGACACCAGAAAGTAACAACAGGTATAAAACAACCTGACCAGGCAACCATAAATTGGTGGGTGCTGTATCCCCAATGAAGACTATGAGAAAGATTTTACCGTGAGTACAAAAAAATCTTTTATCAGTAGCTTCATGGGACATCCTAAAGCAGTCCCAGGTGTGGGGGAAAAAAACGAAAAGAGAAGGTCGGTCCAGAGACTGAATTATATCCATTCGCACAGGAATGTGGACGAGGTCCAGAGGAAAACGGAATCTGGAAACCAACCACCTGGAAACCCCAACAAAACATGAGGGGAGAGCTAGGACCCAAAAAAAAAAAAAAGGAACCGTGCAGAGACTGAGGTCTGACAAAATTCGACAAGAAACGGTAGCCCTAGAGGCCTGCCTGCAGGACACCTTCCTGGCCAGAGAGGGGAAACCACCTCCGAAGAAAAGACATAAGACACAGGCCTGTCCAAAAGGTGGAAGAGCGAGTGATAAGAGAACCCCAATTCAGACATTCTTGTAAGCAAGCGAACATGGTGAGGAAACTCCAGCGTCCAGAAGGGAAATGTGCCGGAAAGGCAAGAAGGGAAAGCCCCACCAGGAGGCCAGCTGCAACTGCAGGACCGAGGAAACCGGGTGGAAGAACTCAAAGAGCATGCTGTATCGTCTGGAAGGGAACAAGAGGAACCATCAGAACCAGAGGTTTCCAGTTCCAGGAATAACTTGAGGGACTGCAGAGTCCCACACCAGTAGATTATGAGCAAACCCAAACCTGAGCGATACGCCCCAGGTGACGTGCCCCTAGGCTGAGACAGGATGTGGAGAGGGAGGGAGGGAATGCCTCCCGTAGGGAACAGTGGAGAGGATCGGGATAGGAACCCCGCTAAGGCCAGAGACAACAACCACCCTGGACCCAGGAAACCACCCTTGACATCAAGATGTGTAACAGCCACCTGGAAGACAGCACAATGCAGAATATCGAGGGAGTTCTAAACGAGGCCAGGACCACAAGGGAAGGAGTGATATACCCTTATAGCACGGAACAACTGACACTCACCCAGAAGGAGGATTGACATGCCACAACTGAGATTGATGCGGAACTTCGGGGAGCTATTGGCAGCCTGCACAGAAGAGCCATGAGGAGAAAGGTCTTGAGATACTCCAAGCAGAGAGACCACTGGAGAGTAAGAGCAGAGAACAAACCGAGAGCACCCTCACCGCAAATGGAAAAGAAGTGATGAGACTGATAGAAAACCCAAGCAGAAACCCCACAAGAACCACCAGGATGTCTTTTAAGCAAGAGCTACCCCAAAAGAGAATGCAACCTGAGGGTTGGAATAACCAGATTTGCAACAATGCCAGGATCGCCAGCACTCCACCCAGAAAAAGGGGGAGGGCTAAGGCAGGAACCACCCCAGCAGTGCCAACAAGGAAGGCAACGTGAACGCCAGGACAGCAACAGCTTTAACTACGCCAAATCCTGCCGCACTCCACCGAAGGGGGAGTATGATGGTATGGATAGGAAGATTAAGAACCAAATAAATAAACCATCCGATACTAGGGGGCCAAAGGACAACGGCTGCAAGAACAAAAACAGGAACCGTACAAGACCTGAATTACTCCCTCTAGGAAGGGGAAGCGGAATGGCTGAAATCCCGATAGCAGACAGCCCACAGAAAAAAATGTGAATTCAAAGTGTAAATCACCCTTCTTTTCCTATTCTTCAAATAAAATAATGTAAAAAAATTGCATGGTAATTATGGTATTGTCGCATGTGGAAATTTCTGAACTATTAAAATACAATGTTAAGGAAATCGCACAGTAAATGGCGTAAAATACCAGAAATGTACAGAAAAACCAGATCTGTCAATTTTTGTTGATTTCATATACCAGAGAAATTTATAAAAAGCAATAAAAAAAAGGCTCATCAAAACAAAAATGGTATCGATAAAAACTACAGATCAAAAAATTAGCCCTCATACAGCCAATATAAAAAAGTGTTATAGGGGGGTAGAAGAGGACATTTTTAAGAACATTCATTTTCTTACAAAACTTTATAATTTTTAAAAAGTAGCAATATAAAACAACCTATATAAATTGGGTATTGTTGTAATTGTATTGACCTACAGAATAAAGATAACTAATTTTAACAGTAAAGTGCACTGCATAGAAACCCTCCTGGAAGTTGCAAAATTGCATTTTCTTTTAATTTTGCTTCACAAATGACTTTGTTTTGGCCTCACCATAGATTCTATGGTACAATAAGTGATGTTATCACTTAGTTAGTATAATTGGTCCAGCATAAAACAAGCCCTTATGTGGCCCCATAGGTGGAACATTAACCCCTTAAGGACCAGGCCCATTTTGGCCTTAAGGACCAGGCTAATTTTATTTTAGCATTTTCGTTTTTTCCTCCTCGCCTTCTAAAAATTATAACTCTCTTATATTTCCATCCACAGACCCATATGAGGGCTTATTTTTTGCGTCACCAATTTTCTTTGTAATGACATCACTTATTTTACCATAAAATGTACAGCGCAACCCAAAAAAATATTGTTTATGTGGGAAAATTGAAAAGAAAACCACAAATTTTGGAAACTTTTGTTTTCACGGTGTACACTTTATGGTAAAAATGACATGTTTTCTTTATTCTGTGGGTTAATACAATTAAATGATACCCATGATATATGCTTTTCTATAATTTTACCGCTTACATTTTTTAAACAAAATTAGTATGTTTGATATTGCCCTATTTTGACCACCTATAACTTTCTAATATTTCCGTATATGGGGTGGTATGAGGGCTCATTTTTTGTGCCGTTATCTGTAGTTTTTTATCGGTACCACTTTTGCTTAGGTTATACTTTTTATACATTATTCATTTTTTTAAAATAAAATGTGACAAAAATCCAGCAATTTTGGACTTTTAATTTTTTTTTTACGTTTATGCCATTCACCGTACGGGATATTTAACAATATATTTTGATAGTTCAGACTTTTATGCACACAGCGATACCAAATATGTTTATGAAATTTTTTTTAATGCTATTTTGGGGGTAAAATGGGAAAAACGGATGATTTACGTTTTTATTGGGGAGGGGATTTTTCAATTTTTTTTTACTTTTTATTATTTACATCTTTATACTTTTTTTTTTTTAACACTTTAATAGTCCCCATAGGGGACTATTTATAGCAATCATTTGATTGCTAATACTGTTCAGTGGTATGCACAGGGCATAGCACTGATCAGTGTTATCGGTGATCTTCTGCTCTGGTATGCTCGATCTCCCAGGTAAGGAGACCTCTGTCCGTCATTATGGATGATGGGATCCCCGCGGCAGCGCTGCGGGGGCAATCTGATTATCCCTTTAACAACTTAACGACAATGGACGTAAATGTACATCATGGTGCCGTGGGACTTAACGCACCATGACATACATTTACGCGCCGCCATGACCGCGAGCACCGGACCAGTGCTCGCATCATGAGCGGCAGATCCCGGCTGCCATCTGCAGCCAGGAACCCGCCGATAATGGCGGACATCCGCGATCGCGCGGATGTCCGCCATTAACCTCTCAGATTCCGTGATCAATACAGACCACGGCATCTGCGGCAGTGCGGTACTTTGAATGGATAATCGGATCGCCCGCAGCGCTGCCGCAGGGATCTGATCATCCAGCATGGCAGCTGGAGGTCTCCTCACCTGGCTCTGGCTGTCTCCCGGGGTCTTCTGCTCTGGTCTGAGATTGATCAGTGCTATGCTCTCTATGGGGACTATTAACGTGTGAAAAAAAAAAAAAAAAAAAAAAAAAAAATGTAAACTAAAAAAGTAAAAAAAATGTGAAAAATCATCTCCCCAATGAAAAAGTAAAACGTCAGTTTTTCCCATTTTACCCCCAAAAAAGCGTTAAAAAAAATTATTAATACACATATTTGGTATCGCCGCGTGCATAAAAGTCTGAACTAATAAAATATATTGTTAATTATCTCGTACGGTGAACGGCGTAAACGTAAAAAAAAAATTTTAAGTCCAAAATTGCTGCTTTTTTGTCACATTTTATAAAAAAAAAAATTTATTAAAAATGTATAAAAAGAAAACCTAAGTAAAAATGGTACTGATAAAAACTACAGATCAATACAAACTACAAACGAGTCCTCATACCACCCCATATACGGAAAAATTAGAAAGTAATAGGAGGTAAAAAATAGGGCAATTTCAAACATACTAATTTTGTTAAAATGGTTTGAGATTTTTTTTAACCAGTACAATTATAGAAAAGCATATAACATGGGTATCATTTTAATCGTATTGACCCACAGAATAAAGAAAACATGTCATTTTTACCGGAAAGTGTACAGCATGAAAATAAAACCTTCCAAAATTTGCTACATTGCGGTTTTCTTTTCAATTTTCCCACATAAATAATATTTGTTTGGTTGCGCCGTAGATTTTATGGTAAAATAAGTGATGTAATTACAAAGTACAATTGGTGACGTAAAAAACAAGCCCTCATATGGGTCTGTGGATGGAAATATGAAAGCGTTATGATTTTTAGAAGGCGAGGAGGAAAAAACTAAAATACAAAAATAAAATTGGTCTGGTCCTTAAGGCCTAAATGAGCCTAGTCCAAAAGGGTCACTCTCATTAAAACAAAATGTTTGCTATTGCACTCCTTATGGTAAATGAAAAATATTTGTAATATACTTTGTTTAAAAAAATTAAGTTTTCTATGTTTTATTTGTGCTCAAAAAAGCTCAAGAGCACATTTTCCCCCAACTCATACACAGACTTGGGACCAAAGTCCGAACACAGGAAGTGCTGCCTGGAGTGCTGAGAGAGGGGGGGGGGGGTCCAGCCTCATCCAATCATAGCTCCTCTCACACATAACTGCCATATGCTGTTGGTTGGACACCTACCCCGCCCTCAGCACTCCAGGCGGCACTTCCTGTGTTTAGACTTTGGTCCAAAGTCTGTGTATGAGTTGGGGGAAAATGTGCTCGAGCTTTTTTAAGCACAAATAAAACATAGAAAACTTCATTTTTTTTTAAACAAAGTATATTAGAAATATTTTTCATTTACCATAAGGAGTGCAATAGCAAATTTTTTTTTAATGAGAGTGCCCATTTAAGGGGATAAAGTACCGCACTGTCACAGATGCCGTGATCTGTATTGATCACGCCATCTGAGGGGTTAATGGCAGACATGAGCGCGATCCCGGATGTCCGTCAATACCGACGGGTCCCTGGCTGCTCCTGGCTGCTGCGTTAAGTACCATGGCACCATGACGTCCATTAACGTCCATTGTCGTTAAGGGGTTAAAAGACTTATGGCTAGCAAAAGAAGGAGAAAAAAACAAACCCAAAAGTGAAAATTTCCCCAGTGATTAAATAGGCACTGTCAGATCTAGAAACTTTTTATATATTATTCAACTAAGCAAAACACAATATACTTCATAAAAAAATGTTATTTCCTTTTTTATAGAAATCACGACTGTGCTGCCTACTCAGACCTCAGATTTGGACTGACCTTAATTATTCTCTGCCATTGCAGGTACTATATTCTGGAATTTTAGGCAATTATTTTATTGTTTTTGTTCCGGTTACTGGGTTTTCTATACTAGAATAAAGGGAAGTCACTTCCCAGGTTACATAATAACCCAGCCTAGCCATGGAACATGCAAGAACTAATTCCATTGCTGCACTCATGCAGCAACTAGCTGCCATGAAACATGCCAGATGCAAGCAAGCCAAGAAGCTCTGTTACAAAGGGGAACAAGGCCGTGAAAAGAGAGCGTCAGAGGCTATGGACTTGCCTACTTCCCCACTTACACAGCCTCCTAACTTTCTTGATGTAGCTACACCTGAACCTACCATAGCTATGCCTGACAAGTTTACTGATAAACGTGCTGAGTGCCGGGCATTCATCACGTCATGTGAACTACTATTCACTCTGAAACCACGTACTTATATTTCAGAATATGTTAAGATACATACTGCCATCTCCCATCTTGCTAGTCCCCCCCAAACCTGGGTAAATCAACTGGTTCACAGCGACAGCCTAATTCTAAGCCTTTGTGGCAGCAATGAACTCCATTCATCAATCCATTACATTCCTCTACTACTCGTACTGCCCTCTGTTCTCTGCTTCAAGAAAGCCTCCTGTGGAGGAATAAACCATGGAGTCCCAAGAATTACTGCCCAATATAGCCCTGAATTATGTGAAACATGGGGAACCTATGCAGACAGGCTTAGTAGGCAGGGATGGGATAGGAGGACGGGATAGGAGGTCGAGATAGGTGTTCGTGATAGGAGGTCGTGATAGGAGGACGGGATAGGAGGACGGGATAGGAGGACGGGATAGGAGGACGGGATAGGAGGACGGGATAGGAGGACGGGATAGGAGGACGGGATAGGCGGTCGGGATAGGAGGACGGGATAGGAGGACGGGATAGGAGGACGGGGAAAGGAGGTCGAGATATGAGGACGGGAAAGGAGGACGGGATAGGAGGACGGGATAGGAGGACGGGATAGGCGGTCGGGATAGGAGGACGGGATAGGAGGACGGGATAGGAGGACGGGATAGGAGGACGGGGAAAGGAGGTCGAGATATGAGGACGGGAAAGGAGGACGGGATAGGAGGACGTGATTGGAGGACGTGATTAGAGGTCGGGATAGGAGGACGGGATAGGAGGACGGGATAGGAGGATGGGAAAGGAGGACGGGATAGGAGGACGGGAAAGGAGGACGGGATAGGAGGACGGGAAAGGAGGACAGGAAAGGAGGTCGAGATATGAGGACGGGAAAGGAGGACGGGATAGGAGGACGGGATAGGAGGACGGGATAGGAGGACGGGATAGATGGACGGGAAAGGAGGACGGGAAAGGAGATCGAGATAGGAGGACGGGAAAGGAGGTCGAGATAGGAGGACGGGAAGGGAGGACGAGATAGGAGGACGGGAAAGGAGGTCGAGATAGGAGGACGGGAAGGGAGGACGGGAAAGGAGGACGGGAAAGGAGGTCGAGATAGGAGGACGGGAAAGGAGGTCGAGATAGGAGGACGGGAAAGGAGGTCGAGATAGGAGGACGGGAAAGGAGGTCGAGATAGGAGGATGGGAAAGGAGGTCGAGATAGGAGGATGGGAAAGGAGGTCGAGATATGAGGACGGGAAAGGAGGACGTGATTGGAGGACGTGATTGGAGGACGGGATAGGAGGTCGGGATAGGAGGTCGGGATAGGAGGTCGGGATAGGAGGTCGGGATAGGAGGTCGGGATAGGAGGTCGGGATAGGAGGTCGGGATATGATGACGGGATAGGAGGTCGGGATATGATGACGGGATAGGAGGTCGGGATATGATGACGGGATAGGAGGTCGGGATATGACAACAATATATGAGGACGGGATATGAAGTCAAAAGCTTCCTCCTTTGTTTATTTTCCTCCCCAACAAGCATTAGGAAGGAAAAACCGGGCAACGCCGGGTACTCAGCTAGTTTATGATAAATAAGCAAAATCAATGCAAAATCAATGCAAAATCAATGGGCAGAAAAATCTGCTGCAGTATATCTGCAGCAAAAATAAGCAAGTATAAACTGACCCTAAACAGTTTTTTTCTCAGCATGGGCAGCCTAACGGACGTGATAGTATCCCTTTAGAACAGGGGTCTCAAACTGGTGGCCCTCCAGATGTTGCAAAACTTCAACTCCCAGCATTCCTGACAGCGGTTAGCTGCAGGAAATGGCTGTCTGGGCATGCCGCTGGGAGTTGAAGTTTTGCAACATCTGGATGGCCACAAGTTTCAGACTCCTGCTTTTAAACGACTACTTAAATCCTTAAGGATACAGGACGTACATGTACGTCCTAGTGTATTGGTACTTAAAGGACATCTGTAGTGAAAGACAACTTATCCCCTATGCACAGGATAATGGATAAGTGTCTGATTGCAGGGGTGGTCCGACCGCTGGGACCCCCCACGGTCTCCCAAACGAGGGCCCCGCATTGCCGCTCTATGTGAGCGGCTAATGCGTGTAGCGTTGACCTCTCTGATACAGTTCCCCATATGCCCCCCATAGTACTCCCATAGAGATACATGGAGGAGGCTTGTCGGCCGCAACTTCATACTGCGGCCGGCACGCTTCCTGCACGGGAGAGCCATGGCCCCGTGCAGAAGATCGCGGGGGGGTCACAGCGGTCGGACCCCTCGTGATCAGACACTAATCCCCAATCCTGTGGATAGCGGATAAGTTGTCTTTTTCTGCAGATTTCCTTCATTTACGTCCTGTACATGACGCAAGCATTGGACAGGTGCTCTCATCATGCACAGCAGGTGCTAGCTGCAATCAGCAACCAGGGACCCGCCGGTAACGGAGGACATCAGCGATCAGCATGATGTCTGCCATAACCCCTCGGATGCAGTAGCATAGTAACATAGTTTATAAGGTTGAAAAAAGACCAGAGTCCATCAAGTTCAACCTATAACCTTAATGAGTCTCTACTGAGTTGATCCAGAGGAAGGCAAAAAAACCTCATACTAGAGGTAAAAATTACTTCCCAACTCCAAATATGGCAGTCAGAATAAAATGTAGAAACCTTCTTTCCTCTAGACGTAGAGGGATGCCCCCTTGTTCTAGATACAGTCCTGGGTATAAATAAATCATGGGAGAGATCTCTGTACAGCCCCCTGATATATTTATACATAGTTATTAGGTCTCCCCTAAGCCTTCTTTTTTCTACACTAAATAACCCTAATTCTCATAATCTTTCTGGGTACTGTAGTCCTCCCATTCCCCGTATTACCCTGGTTGCCAGTCTTTGAACCCTCTCCAGCTCCACTATATCTTTCTTTTACACTGGTGCCCAGTACTATGTGTGGTCTGACTAGTGATTTGTACAGTGGTAGAATTATTTCTTTGTCATGGGCATCTATGCCCCTATTGATGCACCCTATGATTTTATTTGCCTTGGCAGCATCTGCCCAACACTGGTCACTACAGCTAAATTTACTGATAACTAAAACTCCCAAGTCCTTTTCCACATCAGTCGTCCCAAGTGTGCTCCCATTTAATACATAACCCCAGCCCGGATTTTCCCCCCCATGTAAATTACCTTACATTTATCAGTGCTGAACCTCATCTGCCACTTCCCAGCCCAAGCCTCCAACCTATCCAGATCAATTTGTAACAGTGCCCTGTCCTCTATTGTGTTTACTGCTTTACAGAGTTTAGCATCATCTGCAAAGATTGCTACTTTACTATTCAAGCCCTCTACAATGTCATTAATGAATCTATTAAATAGGACAGGACCCAATACTGACCCTTGTGGTACCCCACTAGTAACAGTCACCCAATCAGAATAAGTACCATTAATAACCACCCTCTTTTTCCTATCACTGAGCCAGTTAATTACCCACTTACACACATTCTCTCCCAGCCCGATCCCTCTCATTTTATGCACAAACCTTTTATGTGGCACTGTATCAAATGCTTTGGAAAAATCCAGATATACAACATTCAGCGATTGTGACTGGTCCAGTCTGGAGCTCACCTCCTCATAAAAGCTGATCAGATTAGTTTGACAGGACCGATCCCTCATAAAGCCATGCTGATATGGGGTCATACATTTATTTTTATCAAGATATCCCAAAATAGCATCTCTTAGAAAATCCCCAAACAATTTACATACAACAGAGGTTAAACTAACAGGCCTATAATTCCCGGGGTCACTTTTTGTCCCCTTTTTAAATTGTTGCAGATGCCGTGATCTGTACTGATCCGCACGATCGTGGATGTTGGCCATTAGCGGTGGGTCCCTGCACTGTATGACGCAAGCACGACAGATCACAGCATCTGCGGCGGTGCGGGCGTTTGAAAGGATGATCGGACCACGGCACTGCCCCAGGGATCCGATCATCCAACATGACGGTCAGAGGTCCCTTTACCTGTTTCGGCCGTCATCCTGGGATCTTCTTCACTGGTCTAACATCGAGCAGATCAGAGAAGAATATCACCGATAATACTGATCAGTGCTATGCCTATGCATAGCACTGTTCAGTATCTGCAATCTAAGGATTGCTGTAAATAATCGCTCCCCAATCATAATTTAAATGGCCCCTTTTTTCCATTTTATCCCAAGAAGTGTAAAAAAATAAATTAATTAATAAACATATTTGGTATCGCCGCATGCGTTAATGTCCAAACTATCACTATATAATGTTGATAAAAACTAAAGATCATTGCAGTGCAAAAAATGAGCCCTCATACAGCCCTGTATATGGAAAATTTGGAAAGTTATAGGTGGTAAAAATAAAGTGATTTTAAACATACAAATTTTGTTAAAAAAGTTTGATATTTTTTTAACCCCTTAAGGACGCAGGACGTAAATGTACGTCCTGGTGCGGTGGTACTTAACGCACCAGGACGTACATTTACGTCCTAAGCATAACCGCGGGCATCGGAGCGATGCCCGTGTCATGCGCGGCTGATCCCGGCTGCTGATCGCAGCCAGGGACCCGCCGGCAATGGCCGACGCCCGCGATCTCGCGGGCGTCCGCCATTAACCCCTCAGGTGCCGGGATCAATACAGATCCCGGCATCTGCGGCAGTGCGCGATTTGAATGAATGTTCGGATCGCCCGCAGCGCTGCTGCGGGGATCCGATCATTCATAACGCCGCATGGAGGTCCCCTCTCCTGCCTCCGTCCGGCTCCCGGCGTCTCCTGCTCTGGTCTGTGATCGAGCAGACCAGAGCAGAAGATGACCGAAAACACTGATCTGTTCTATGTCCTATACATAGAACAGATCAGTATTAGCAATCATGGTATTGCTATGAATAGTCCCCTATGGGGACTATTCAAGTGTAAAAAAAAATGTAAAAGTAAAAGTAAAAAAAAAGTGAAAAATCCCCTCCCCCAATAAAAAAGTAAAACGGCCGTTTTTTCCTATTTTACCCCCAAAAAGCGTAAAAATTTTTTTTTATAGACATATTTGGTATCGCCGCGTGCGTAAATGTCTGAACTAATAAAATAAAATGTTAATGATCCCGTACGGTGAACGGCGTGAACGGAAAAAAAAAAGGCAAAAATTCCTACTTTTTTAATACATTTTATTAAAAAACTAAAATTATAAAAAATGTATTAAAAGTTTTTTATATGCAAATGTGGTATCAAAAAAAAGTACAGATCATGGCGCAAAAAATGAGCCCCCATACCGACGGAAAAATAAAAAAGTTATAGGTCATCAAAATAAAGGGATTATAAACGTACTAATTTGGTTAAAAAGTTTGTGATTTTTTTTAAGTGCAACAATAATAGAAAAGTAGGTAATGATGGGTATCATTTTAATCGTATTGACCCTCAGAATAAAGAACACACGTCATTTTTACTATAAATTGTACGGCGTGAAAACGAAACCTTCTAAAATTAGCAAAATTGCGTTTTTCGTTTTAATTTCCCCACAAAAATAGTGTTTTTTGGTTGCGTCATACATTTTATGATATAATGAGTGATGTCATTACAAAGGACAACTGGTCGTGCAAAAAACAAGCCCTCATACTAGTCTGTGGATGAAAATATAAAAGAGTTATGATATGAAAAAATGAAAACGTAAAAATTAAATTGTCTGAGTCCTTAAGGCCAAAATGGGCTGAGTCCTTAAGGGGTTAAAGCAGTACAAAAATAGAAAAGCATGTAACCATGGGTATCATTTTAATCGTATTGACCCACAAAATACCGTGAAGGCTATAGCATGAAAACAAAGCCTTGCAAAACTACGGTTTTCTTTTCAACTTCCCCACACAAATACGACATTGACATGGCCTAACGTCACAAGGGGGTGTGGCCGTGACATCACAATCACGGCCTCCGGCTACGAGCATTCTGAACAAAATGTTCAGAACGCTGGAGCACCGGAGTACCCCTCTAAAGGGGAATTCTGGTGGAAATTTTTTTTTGTTTTTTTTTATCAACTGGTGCCAGAAAGTTAAACAGATTTGTAAATTACTTCTATTTAAAAATATTAATCCTTCCAGTACTTATCAGCTGCTGTATGCTCCACAGGAAGTTCTTTTCTTTTTAAATGTATTTTCTGTCTGACCACAGTGCTCTCTGCTGACAGCTTTGTCCATGTCAGAACTGTCCAGAGCAGGAGATGCTTGCTATGGGGATTTGCTCCTACTCTGGGGTTTGGAGTCTCTAAGGCTGCATTAACATCTCGTTTTGCAATACGGTTCCCCTATCAGGTTTTTTGTAAAAAAATAAATAAATAAATTTTAAAAAAAAATATGTCTCAAAACTGGACCGAGCCGCATACAACCGCATAGACCTCGGTACGGTTTTAAACCGTATACGGTTTGAAAACGGATGTCCGGTTGTATACGGTTTAATACGTTTTTTGAAAAAAAAAAAAACGGAGACGGTTTTAGGTTTGTCCTTAACCCCTTAACGACGCAGGACGTATATTTACGTCCTGCGCCGGCTCCCGCGATATGAAGCATCGCGTCGATCCCGGCGCTCATCAACGGCCGGGACCCGCGTCTAATACCACACATCGCCGATCATGGCAATGTGCGGTATTAACCCTTTAAAGGCGGCGGTCAAAGCTGACCACCGATTCCAAAGCGAAAGTATCCCGGCTAGTCAGTCGGGCTGTTCGGGACCGCCGCGGTGAAATTGCGGCGTCCCGAACAGCTTACAGGACACCGGGAGGGCCCTTACCTGCCTCCTCGTTGTCCGATCGACGAATGACTGCTCCGTGCCTGAGATCCAGGCAGGAGCAGTCAAGCGCCGATAACACTGATCACAGACGTGTTAATGCACGCCAGTGATCAGCATAGGAGATCAGTGTGTGCAGTGTTATATATGCAGTGTTATAACACTGCAAAAAAAAAGTTAAAAAAAGTCTTAATAAAGGTCCTTTAACCCCTTCCCTAATAAAAGTTTGAATCACCCCCCTTTTCCCATAAAAAAAAAATAAAACAGTGTAAATAAAAATAAACATATGTGGTATCGCCGCGTGCGTAAATGTCCGAACTATAAAAATATATCGTTAATTAAACCGCACGGTCAATGGGGTACACGTAAAAAAATTCCAAAGTCCAAAAAAGCGTATTTTGGTCACTTTTTAGACCATTAAAAAATGAATAAAAAGTGATCAAAAAGTCCGATCAAAATAAAAATCGTACCGATAAAAATTTCAGATCACGGCGCAAAAAATGAGCCCTCATACCACCCTGTATGTGGAAAAATAAAAAAGTTATAGGGGTCAGAAGATGACATTTTTAAACGTATAAATTTTCCTGCATGTAGTTATAATTTTTTCCAGAAGTACGGCAAAATCAAACCTATATAAGTAGGGTATCATTTTAACCGTATGGACCTACAGAATAATGATAAGGTGTCATTTTTACCAAAATATGCACTGCGTAGAAACGGAAGCCCCCAAAAGTTACAAAATGGCGTTTTTCTTCGATTTTGTCGCACAATGATTTTTTTTTTCTGTTTCACCGTCAATTTTTGGGTAAAATGACTAACGTCACTGGAAAGTAGAATTGGTGATGCAAAAAATAAGCCATAATATGGATTTTTAGGTGGAAAATTGAAAGGGTTATGATTTTTAAAAGGTAAGGAGGAAAAAAACGAAAGTGCAAAAACGGAAAAACCCTGAGTTCTTAAGGGGTTAATTAAAGTTCTTCTTGTTCTATTTGTGGGAAGAACTTTCGGCGTGCACTGCACATGTGCAAACTGCAAAACCGTATTTTGCAAACCGGATGGAACAGTACACACATACGGTTCAGTAGGGTTCCCATAGACCACCATTTAAAAAAAAAAAAAAAAAACGTAT
This sequence comes from Hyla sarda, assembly GCF_029499605.1. Taxonomy (NCBI): domain Eukaryota; kingdom Metazoa; phylum Chordata; class Amphibia; order Anura; family Hylidae; genus Hyla; species Hyla sarda. The sequence goes on along the minus strand of NC_079195.1, from coordinate 162,262,007 downwards.
ACGGGTTGTATTCGGTTTTTCACCCGGACATAAAGCTGTAGTAAACTACGGTTTTGTGTACAGGAAAAAAATGGATAAAACCGTAAATAATGCAAAACGTACACAACCGGATGCTACGGTTGGCAAACGGTTTTCTATGAAATGTCTATACATACGGTTTGCAATACGGTTCCATACGTTTTTTTCACTGAAACCGGATACGGGAACCGTATTGCAAAAACGATATGTCAATGCAGCCTTAGTATGGCTTGACTGTGTGGAGGGATAGTCTGCTGTGTTACGGAATGTTCTGCTGCAGCTCTTGGTGGGGAACTAGCAGGAGTTCTGTGGGAGGGGAGGGAGAGAAGACAATTCTGGGAATTGTAGTACTGAGCAATTGCTTAGCCAGGAAGTACATTGATTATCTGAAATGGAAAGAGAGAGACCCCCAAAAATAGATTCTAATGGACACTAATGGATTCTTAGTGGGTTCAGAACTGGACAGACAGGTAAGTAATGCTTCTGCAGCATTATTATTTTTATGATATTGGAATACTCCTTTAATCTCCTTTATTCATTTGCTTTCTAGTGATAGTTGATGTTCTCCTTATGTTAGCAGGGATGTGGAACTCCCTCACATTCATAAGCTGACATTTTTGAAGCTGAAGGGGCAGTTCCATATTTCTGCTGGCATGTGGAAATAAGTTAAATTGTGGGATCGTTGCAAGGCCTGGGAAGTTAACAGAGACAGAGTTTACAATAATTTACAAATTATCACTAACTTGTTTGTAAGCAGTCACTCAAAAACAGAGAATGAATAGACATTTAAATTGGACAATAAATCACAATAGAAGATTGTATTGTATATATATTTATACACAACTGGTTAGTAATACTATAGGGACACAATACAGTTAGTCTACCCCTTCCCTGAAATGGATGATAATATGGAAAAAAGGTACAAAGTGCATAGCAGACAATAAATCAGATGAATTATGCTCAGTGTCATTATGTTTGTGGATGATCTATGTGTCAACATATTTAGGTTACATAACCCCTTGGATCTTGACTTTCCCTTTAACCCCTTAAGGACCAATGCAAATAAACCTGTACGCCCCTGAAAGACCAGGCCTGTTTTTTCAAATCGGGGATGTCTGTCTTTATTAGAGAATAACTCTGGTAACGTTTTGCCAATCACGATAATTCTGACATTGTTTTTTTGTCACAAGTTGTCCTTCATGTACATAGTAAAAGTAAGCCGCTATCATTTGTAGTTTTTTTTTTACAATGCAAAAAATCATGAAATTTTTACAAAAAATTATGATTTTTTGCTATTTTAACACTAATAGGTTGCATATATTTATACTTACTGACCAAATAGTTTATGAAACTTATACTTTCAGATGTCTACTTTATTTTGACGTCATTTTTTAGTTTTTAATTAACATTTTAAATTAGTTAGAAGCCTAACAACTTGTGCTATGCAAGGTTTGCAGAAATTAAAAGGTAGTAGAACATAGGACCCCCCCCCCCCCCAAATGACCCCATTTTAAAAACTAGACCCCTCAAGGTATTCGCTAGGGGGTACAGTGAGTATTTTAACACCATAGTTTTTTGGCAGGAATTATTACAAAGTCAGTGTTAAAAATTCAAAATTTGCAATTTTTCACAAATGCATCATTTGGGGGGCATATTTTTTGTACATCACTTCAGATATTGAAAGAAATGCACCCTATATTTTATTTAGCTGCTTGTCCCATGTTCGGAAATACCCCCGATTTGGCCATATATGGTTCCTTGGCCGCGTGGTAGGACTCAGAAGGAGAGGAGCGCCATTTGGCTTTCAGGGCAGAACAGTACCCCCACCCCCACAAGTGACCCCATTTATATACCACACCCCTACAAGTTATTGGCTGGACAAGGGACCTCTCTGATTGGTCCTTGGTCGGCTGGCAGTATAACGCGTCTGTCTGTGACAGTTAAGGCTCCTGATGGATATATCCGCCATGTTGTGGGAATAAGCACCCGCTCATGGCGAATATATCCATCACTGCTGCGGCTGGGTAGCTCAGTGTGTCCGCTCATGACTGCTGGCGGGAAATCCGCCGTTATGAGTGGACACACAAAGCTACCCAGCCGCAGCAGGGAGCTCATTACCGTGACTGCTGCATAATGTGTAGGATCACATGGTGAACATCCGCAGCATATTACATGCTGCGGATGTCCGCCAATGCGATCCTACACATTATGCATTTTTTTTATTAGATTCATTTAATAAATGTATTTTTAATATTTTTTTTATAATTATTATTTTTTTACACTTTTATTACATTTTTAGTTATTTTTACACTTTTGTTTTATTTATTTATTTATTTATTTTTTTACACTTTTTAATGCTTTGGAATACTTAGTATTCCAAAGCATTGCAGTTATATGCTGCCTGCCAGTTTTCACAAGCAGGCAGCATAATAGGACGTGCCTCTGGCACGTCCTACAGGCAATACCCAGGGCAGACCTGGGGGTCTTTGTAGGACATCCCGGCTGCCCAGGTATGCAGCAGCACCCCGCGATGCTCCGGGGTGCTGCAGGAGAGACAGAGGGAGCCCCCTCCCTCTGTCAGAACTCCTTACAGCGCGCGGTCACTTCTGACCGCGGCTGTAGGGGTTAAACTGTCAGGAGTGAAGTGAACTTCACTCCCGGCTGTGCGGCCACACACAGCACCCCGCGATCGCGATGCGGGGTGCTGCAGAGGAGACAGAGGGAGACCCCTTCCTCTGTCAGAACTCCTTACAGCGCGCGGTCACTTCTGACCGCGGCTGTAAGGGTTAAACTGTCGGGAGTGAAGTGAACTTCACTCCCGGCAGTGCGGCAGGCCCCGGCCAGCCACGTATTACACACAGCACCCCGCGATCGCGATGCGGGGTGCTGCAGAGGAGACAGAGGGAGCTCCCTCTGTCATAACACTTACAGCCCGCGGTCATTTCCGACCACGGCAGTAAGGGTTAAAACTGCCGGGACCGAAGTTTACTTCGGTCCTGGCAGTGCAGCAGGGTCCCGGCTGTGTGATACAGCCGAGTCCCTGCTGCGATCTCATGCACTGGGCAGCACCCACGAGAATAATGGACGAGTATAGACGTCCAGGTGCGGGAACGGCCGCCAACCTGGACGTCTATACTCTTCCATGGTCGTTATCGGGTTAATAGGCATGATTCTTTTCATCGACACACTTATATGAGGGCTTGTTTTCTGCAGGACCAATTGTACTTTGTAATGACTTCCTTTATTTTTCCATAACACATGCTTCGAAACAAAAACAAAAAATGTTAGGTGGAATGAAAATGGTGAATTATACTCACGGATAATTGTATTTTTTGGAAGTCTCCATGACAGCACCCTGAGATTGCCTCTGCCTAATTGGGACATGAAAAACACCTGAGAGTTTAAAACCCCACCCTTCCTCTCCATTCCCAGTGTATTACAAAGAACACAGAGATCAAAAGGGAAAAAACTGATCACCGAAAGGACCAAACCAGAAAGAAAAGAAAACCAAAAAGGGTGGGAATTATGGGTGCTTTCATGGAGACTTCCAAGAAATACAATTATCGGTGAGCATAATTCACCATTTCCCCTGTCGTCTTCATGACAGCACCCTGAGATAAATATCAAAGAATAGTATTTTAGGGAGGGACCACAGCACTCAAGACCTTGCGTCCGAAAGCCATGTCCTGTTTAGAAAGAACATCTAATCTATAATGTTTGGAAAACGTCTGTACATTTTTCCATGTCGCTGCACGACAAATCTGCTCCACAGAAGCAGATGCTCTTTCTGCCCATGAGGAAGAAACTGCACGGGTAGAATGAGCCTTTAATTCAAGAGGGGGATCTTTTTCCTCTTGCTGAATAGGCTTCTGAGATGCCCATGCGGATCCATCTTGCAATATAACTTTTGGAAGCCTTTTTCCCCTTGTTGGGACCTGCAAATTGGAGAAAAAGGTTTTTGTCTTTCCTTCAGGAATGAGAGGATTCAACATACGGTGGTCCCTCAACATACGATGGTAATTCGTTCCAAACGAGCCATCGTTTGTCGAATCCATCGTATGTTGAGGGATCCGTGCAATGTAAAGTATAGGAAGCTGTACTCACCTGTCCCCGCCGCTCGAGATGGTGTCCCCGCTGCTCCCGATGGTGACCCCGGGCCTCAGCTGGGCTCTCCACTGTCTTCTCCGGTCCTCCGCTGTCTTCTCCGGTCCTCTTCTGTCTTCTCCGGCCCTCTGCTTTCTTCCGCAAGGCCTTACTGTGCCGCTGCGTACACCATTCCTATTGGATGACGTGCGCAGCAGCGTATTGACGTCATCGGAGAGGGCCGAGAAGACACCGGAAGACCAGCGCTGGACCCGGAGGGCACCCCGGAGCATCGTGGAGGGGTAAGTAATACTTACCGCACCATACAGGGAACATTAAGCTGCTATCCGGCAGCAGCTTAAGCATTTTGTGCTGCCGGAGAGCACTTAATGCGATGGCCCAGACATAAAAAAGCATCGTATGTCGATGCTGACATCAACATGCGATGGCCTCTGAGAGGCCATCGTATGTCGATTTGATCATATGTCGGGGCCATCGTAGGTCGGGGGGTCACTGTACTGTAAAACAACTCTCCTTACATCTAAGCAGTTGAACAATCTTTCCTGATCATTTTTAGGAGCTGGGCAAAAGGAAGGAATAATAATATCCTGTGACCTATGAAAAGAGGAAGAAACTTTAGGCAAAAAATGTAGGTCTAGTTTGAGGATAATTTTATCATCCCTGACCATAAAGAAAGGCTTTAAGGTAGAGAGGGCCTGAATATCACTGACTCTACGTGCAGATGTTATTGCTACCAAAAATACATAATTTTAAGGTAAGGAATTTAATAGAGATGGACTCCAATGGCTCAAAGGAAGGCTAAGCAAGGGCTACAAGGACTACATTAAGGTTCCAAGGAGGACAGAGGTTAGTAACCCTAGGCCTAAGTTTTTCAGTGGCTTTAATAAACCTAGAAACCCAACAGTCATCTCCTAATTTAATTTGGAAAAGAGCACTGAGAGCTGAAACCTGAACCTTTAAAGTACTCAGAGAGAGACCTAAATCAAAGCCATCCTGTGGAAAATTAAGCATATCAGGAATGTTAGAAGAGTCAAGTGAAAAAGCAGACCCACACCAAGAAATGTATTTTTTCGAAACTTTAGAATAGATTTTACAGGTGAAAAGTTAATTACTAGAGATGAGTTAACTTTTCAAAAAATTAAGTTCGGACGATTTGCCGAATTTTTCAAAAAAGTCTGTTTCGGGTTGAATAAATTTGCGGCAAAACTGTATTAAAAACGGCTATTTCTGGCCTACAGAGAGCCCCAATAGGGGGTGTAGAACACTTTGCCTTGCTTTAACACGCATAGGAAGTGTGCCAGGTAAGTGAAATCATACTGTTATTCACTTTGGCATGCAGATTACAGGCACTGCCATTAGAATCACCGCTACAAAGCGTCTATGTGGCAGCAGGGAGACTATAAGTTGTCAAAATTGAAGAGGATAAAGAGATCTTTTATGTCATATTTCATGTCATTTGATGTGAGATACCACCTGTTCCAAACCTTGCCTCTCAGTTCCTGATTATGAAAGTACGAATGTTTCATTTAATCAGTTATGGTTCATTGCTATTGCTCCATCATGTTTCATTGGATTCTTGTGATAATTCCACAGGTCATATGACGTCGAGGGCCAAAGGGCCTCAGTCTTGAAAAAATTACAACCCCTAAGATTAAAAGATGAATATTGAAATCTCTATTGAAGATGTATGTTAGCTAGTGCTACCACCAAAAATGTTTTGGCCCAGGCCAAGCAGCAACAGTAAGTCAAGTAGGTCCTGAAACACAGTGGAGCAGGAAGCAGCATGAGTTCACAAGAGGGGGTTCACAACCCCTACCATTAAAACTGTGAATGTTTAAATATCTATTGAAGATGCATGTTAGCTAGTGCTAAGGGGTTTCATAACCCCTTACATTGAAAGATCAATGTTGAAATCTCAATTAAGCATTTATGAGTGACACAACCTGGAGGTGGGGAAAGCATAAGGAGCCCATATAGTGTCTGAATGGTACAGCCTGAAGGTGGCTGAAGCATGAGGAAACCATATAGTGGCTGAATGGCACAGCCAGGAGTTGGCAGCAGCATGAGTAGACACTAGGCCTTCACAATCCCTAAGATTAAAAGATGAATTCAGAAATTTAAACCAAAGAATTTGGATAGCTAGTGCTACCTACCATACTAAAGTTTTTGTTCCCAGACCAGGCCCAGCAGCGGTATCAGTAAACCATATACTGAATGACACAGCCTGGAGTTGGCTGATGCATGAGGAGAGCCCAGGGCTTCACAATCCCCAAGAAAAAACACAAGAATTTGTGAAATGTAAAATGAAGATTTTGGATAGCTAGTGCTACCATAACATAAATTTCAGTCCCCGACCAAGGCCCAGCAGAAGTATCAGTAAACCATATATTGCCTGAATGACACAGCGTTGGATGAAGCATGAGGAGACCATTGAAATGTATGATTTTTTTTATTTAAATTAATGATTTTGAAATTGAACTTTTAAAGGGGTATTCCAGGATTTTTTTTTTATTTGACTAGGCTACAGGGGCTGTAAAGTTAGTGTAGTTCATAATATAGTGTCTGTACCTGTGTGTGACGGTTTTCTCACAATTCTTCTGTGATTTTCACCCCACTATTTATTTTTACCAGCATACAAAATGACTGTTGTCTCGGATTTTTCCCAGCTTGCAATGCGGCCGAGACCTGACTCACTAGTCAGCTGATGACAGGGAGCCTGTATGCTTCAATGGGTGGAGAGATCAATCTGCAACAAATGCAACAGCTGTAGGCACCCTGATTGAAAACCACAGGTCTTTTGTTGGTGGGGTGGGGTGGCTGATGTGTGAGAGGGAGGAAAATGGCATTGTGGGATTTGTAGTCAAAAAAACATAAGTCAAACAGGAAATACAAGTTCACAAAAAGCTAGCCACCGTGTTATGGTAATCTCACAACATAGCCATTTAGCCCCAAGACAAGCCCAGATCCTTCCTAAGAATGTCCATTACTGTCTGCCAGGTACGTTCTAAAATCACATTATGCTGGATAACCCCCTTAACTCCCAAGTCTTAGTGTCCCGGACCCCGGCGTGTGGGTACAAAGGGCCAAATCTAACAAGCCCCCACAGGGCTCATGTGGCCGTGAGATAGTGTCTGTATGGTACAGCCTGAAGGTGGCTGAAGCATGAGGAGACCATTGAAATACAAGAATTTTTAATAGAAATCTAATATTTTGAAATAGAAATTAAGGATTTTGAATACTAATGAAACTACAAACAACAATGAAACTACAAACAACACAAAGAAAAGAAAGACCAGAGGAACCTGAGGAGGAAAAAAGAGGAAGCCACGATGCCAATCCAAACACACAGACCCCAAAGAAAAACAAAGTGAAATAATTCAAATCTTCAACCTTTCCAAGCATCAACTCTCCAAAGCCGAACATTCGCTACTAGCGAAAGGACTATTCTTCTGCCCGATACAATCGATTAATGATTTCGATGTGTTTGTAGATCTAAATGCTTTTATTCGAAAGCTTACACTAAAAAGACATTTCAAAATCGAGAAAACCAAGAACGTACTCCCCCCACCTTCGACGGATTTGCATCTTGACCCCTACATACACCAAGATGTAAAGGGAAAATCAAACTTTTACCCACATTACCACAAGCGACACCACCTCCACACCTTTTATAGTATCGTCTTAGATGAGATCACCAGCCTACCCGTGCTGGCATCACACAAACTAAAGAACAATAACATATCCAAAGAGGGTAGCCAAGCACTGAAGTCTCTGAAAGAAAATCGAAACTTGGTAATACGAAGTGCGGACAAGGGAGGAGGAGTAGTAGTCCAAGACAGGAGAGACTACCTCAATGAAGCTGACCGAATTTTATCAGACGTCTCTTACTATACAAAACTTGATACCAACCCATCTCCAGGATACCAACACGAATACTCACAACTCATAACCTCAGCCCAAACAGAAGGCATCCTCAATAAGAAAGAAAAGAATTTCCTAACAGTATCCAATCCGCAACTAGCATTCTTTTATCACCTTCCCAAAATACACAACGACCTCAATAACCTACCCGGAAGACCTATAATTTCAGGAATTGGATCACTCACCAGTCAACTGTCACACTTCATTGATTTATATTTGCAGACCATTGTCATCACTCTTCCTTCATATCTAAAAGACTCGGCTAGCCTCATCCAGGACCTTATGGATATTTGTTGGGAACTTCAATTCATGTTTCTCACCCTCGATGTAACCTCACTTTACTCTAACATCCGCCATGGACTTGGCCTAAAAACCACAGCTTATTTCCTACACAAAACAAAGAACCTTGAAGAAAAACAAATCAACTTCCTACTTGAGGGTCTGGAGTTCATCCTGACCCATAACGTATTCAGCCACAACGACACTCTGTATCACCCGAAACGTGGCACGGCAATGGGGACCCGTGTGGCCCCAGCTACGCCAACCTTTTCATGGGAGGTTTCGAACAAGAATACATCTATGGATCCGGATCCACAGAACACTATGCTAACATCCTTTACTACAAGCGTTACATAGACGATTTATTCATCATTTGGACAGGAGGACTGGAACGAGCTCAACTGTTCATTAAAGTGTACCTGCCAGATCTCCAAAAAAAGAAAAACTGCTCTATGTTGCTCAGCACTTCATCCTGATCATGTACATATAATTTTTATGAGTATATGCCCTTTAATTCTCTTAGCATTCCCTTTTATATACTGCTCACAATAAAACAAGTCCAAAAAACAGGGGGGGGAGTTTCCCTCTTCTCCTCAGTGTGATAACCACTCCCCCTCCCGCTCTCTGCTCTGAGTCACTGTTCTCAGGAGCGAGCCTGGCAGTCAGCCAAGTAGAGAAGTCTCATCTGTAACCCTTTCCTCTCTGGTTTTATGCCACGCACACGCGCGCGCGCGCGCACACACACACACACACTCACACACACACACACACACACACACACACGAAGAAGGATTATTGGAGATTCCCTGTTTTATAGCAGTGTTTCCTCCAGCTTTTGCAAAATTACAACTTCCAGCATGCCCACACATCATTTAGCTGTTCATGCATGCTGGTAAATGTGATTTTGCTACAGCTGGATGTATATGATTGCTAACACTCTCATTTATAACACTGTTTAAGCAAGCTATGTTCTTCTACCTGTTGCAAAACTACAACTTCCAGCATGCCCACTCATCATTTGCCTGTCCAGACACGCTGTGAATAGTAGTTTTGCAACAGCCGGAGGTACATGATTGGCAAAACTATAACTCCCAGCATGCCTGCACATCATTTGTCTGTAGCTTTGCAATAGCTAAGGGCAATAAAGCTATAACACAGATTTTTACAAATATTGGGGGAGAGTTATCAAAACCTGTGTTGCCCATAGCAACCAATCAGATCCATTCTTTCATTTTGCAGAGGCATTGTTGGTTGCTGTGGGCAACAGGGGAAACTTATCCTCTGGGCAGGTTTTGATAAATATCCCCCATTGAATGTGCCTAAAGCTTATGCAAAACTACTACTCCCAGCATTTCCACACATTATTTGGGTGTCGTAGCATACTAGGAGTTGTAGTTTCAGGTGATCCGTCCACAACCAGTCAATCTTCACTTTCTACAAAACTGCATCTCCTATCATGTCCTGACAGCCTGTATATCAGGGCATGATGGGATTGTAGTTTTATATGATCCCTCCACAAACAGTCAATCTGCAGCTGCTCTAAAACTACCACTCCTATCATGCCCTGACAGACATACAGGCTGTCAGGACATGATAGGAGTTGTAGATTTGTAGCAGCTGGAGATTGACTGTTTGTGGATGTATCACCTGAAACTACAACTCCTATCATGCCCTGACAGATATACAGGCTGTCAGGGCATGTTGGGAGTTGTAGTTTTATAGTGGCTGTAGAGAGACTGTTTTTTTAGGGATAATATAAAACTACAATCCCATCATGCCCTGACAGATAAACAGGCTGTCAAGACATGATAGGAGTTGTAGTTTTGTAGCAGCTGGAGATTGACTGTTTGTGGATGTATCACCTGAAACTACAACTCCTATCATGTCCTGACAGATATACAGGCTGTCAGGACATGTTAGGAGATATAGTTTTAGAGAGTTTACTGTACCCAACATGTCCTGACAGCCTGTATATCTGTCAGGACATGATGGGAGTTGTAGTTTCAGAGAGTGATAGGTTATGGAGAGCACTGTTTCTCTGACAGGGCGCCTGGGGGTGAGCCGAAACCACCTGGGGGGGCGGGGGGAGTTGCTGGGGGTGAGCCGAAACACGGGGGGGTTCTGGGGGTGAGCCGAAACACCTGGGGGGCCGAAACACCAGGGGGGGAGCCGAAACACCGGGGGGAGCCGTGATACTGCCGGTGGAGCCGCGATACCAGGGGGGGGGGGGGGGAGCCGCAATACCAGGGGGGGAGCCGAAACACCAGGGGGACTGCAAAACCAGGGGGGACCGCAACACGAGCACAAATGCATATAGGAAAAAATATGCTCTTACCAACTTTCCTGGTCTCCTGGTTTCCGATGCCCGCTTCTCAGGATGCTGCTGATGTATGTGCGCGCTCTCGGCTCCTGGCGGCTACGCGCTCACACAGGCAGTGAAAGGGTTCGGGAGCGAGCACAGGAGGGCGGGACCTGCTGGCAATCAAGGAAAACGTCCCTGACGTAGGAGACGTTTCTGACTGGTATGTGTCTCAGAAGGCAGGAGGAACCCCCTAGTGGCCAGTTTTTTGACTAGCTTTTTCTATATGAAATTCTAAAAATTTTCTGATGAAAGCAATTGCAAAACATATTGTTTTGCAATGCCTTATAACATATCAAAAGTTTTTATATCTAACAGTGCCCATTTAAACATCTGAATAATAACCACTGGGACCTGGAATTCAGCCCGAACTCCAGCCACAAATCCACTGTCTTTTTGGATTTTAGAGTAAGCCACCAGGATAACAAAATTATTACCTCTACACACTTCAAAGAGGTAGATACGAACAGTTTCTTAGACTTCAAAAGTGCACATTACAAAAAATGGCTGAGAAACATCCCTTTCAGTCAATACCGCAGGATAAAGAGGAACTGCACCGAAACAAATGACTGCAAAACTAAATCAAAAATATTACAGGAACGTTTTAAACAGAAGAACTACCCCACTACCCTCCTCAAAGACGCCTACACACGCAACTTATCCTGCAGCCAAGCATCATTGCTTCCAACATCCTCTGATACCAACAGCAACAGGAAACCAGAAAACTCTACCATTACAACTGGATTCTCTACCAACTTCATAACCACATATAACCAATCTCATTTCAAGAAAAATTGGCCCATCCTCCTACAGGATCCGATCCTGAAAAAGATCATACCCTCCCATGCTGGCTTCACCTTCCGAAGGGCAAAAACCTTGAGAAACATCTTAGCACCAAGCCGACTGAAGAAGGCCAAAACTACCAATGAAACCCTACATCAGCAAACTCTTGCGCCCCTAACACCAGGCTCGTACAAATGCAGGCAAACAGGTCTCCACCTGTCTCCACACAACATCTCCACCTTCCCCTCCAGGATGACGTCTGCAACATTTCCAATCAAGTCCCGTTTAAGCTGCAATTCTAACTTTGTGATTACCTCATCGAATGCATTTGTGGCATTCAATATATTGGGAGGACTACACAGACATTACAGAAACGCCTTAATGGCCACAGATATAACTGTACAAAAGGATATTTGAAACAGAGTGTCTCACGTCACATCACGGAAGAACACAACAAGGACTTCTCTTCAATCAAAATCACCCCAATTGAACAGGTTCCCCATGATACTCCCAACCGATCCCTTACTTTGAACAAAAGAGAAGCTTATTGGATTTTCAAAATGCGTTGCCTGTACCCAGATGGTCTGAACAATTGCATTGAACTTTAAACGTCTGTATATTCCTGACTTCAAGAATACACTGCCTGTATCCGGATTAGCTGAACCATCATATTGAATTCTAAAAGTCTGTATAAGCCCCCAGCCTCAATTAGCACACCCACCATAGATCCCTGCTACTTCTCCCATCTGCTACACCCCCCCACCACCAACCCCCATCCTCCCCCCCCTTTATTCCCCCCCCCCCGTCCCGTTTCCCCCCTTCCCCCCCCCCCCTCCACTTCTACCTCCCCACCCTCTGGCTTCCCTTTCCCCCACTTTCAACCCCCACACTCCACCCTCATCCCATCTTCCCCCCCTCCCACCTTTGCTCCCCCTCCCCCATAACATTCCCTTACACATCCCATTACCCACTGTCAAGGACCCACACAGCCTTAGACAACCACTTTAATACCAACAAACATTGGGGCTTATATTGCCCAGTAGGATACACATATATGTGGGTCACTTTTTTGGACCCTCACAGCTAAAAACAACAACTTTAATATCAACAAACATTGGGGCGTATAGTGCCCAGTACGGTACACATCTGTATGCCGCTCCTCACATTCATCCACAAGCCGTGCGCACGCACACAGTACATTGTCACCAACCCTATGCTTGTCTGTAACTACAGACTAGCACAGACCATCTCCACACCAGTACGGCACACATGTGTGTGCTGGGCGCACACATATGTGCGCCGACACATCCCCACGCTTGTCTGTCACCACAGACAAACACAGCCTTTCTCCTCGCCGGCCTCGATTCACTGACAGCTGGCGTCTGGGGTTGCCCGGCCACCCGGAAGTGACGTGGCGGCACTGAGAGCGCATTAATACGCGCGCTCAGTGCAAGCACGCTGTCAAACCAGTGTTGCTGCAGACAGGATCTCCAGCAGGTAATGCCTCATAACTCATTCATTTACCCCTCGCTACTCCCTTCCAACCTACCCCCCCTCTTACCCGCACTCCCCAATCTGACTGCTGTCTATTCCCTTCTCAGTTACTCTGCCCACTAATATAGAAGTTGGGCAAGTCCCTTTACCATACTTATATTGCCCTTTTGTAATGCTGTACTGCCAATTTACATATGCTTTAATTGTGCTCTTCAATTGTAATCATTCATTGATCTATTTGTATATTACTTCTGTATAGTTTACATATGCTAAAGCTATGTATTGATTACACTATGGGGGAGATTTATCAAAACCTGTGCAGAGGAAAACTTGCCCAGTTGCCCATAGCAACCAATCAGCTTGCTTCTTTCATTTTTATGAAGGCCAGTGAAAAATGAAAGAAGCAATCTGATTGGTTGCTATGGGCAACTGGGCAAGTTCTCCTCTGCACAGGTTTTGATAAATCTCCCCCTATATCTATTGATCCAATCTTACAAACCTTATGTATATCGACTTATCCATATAGATTGACTGTGTACTCACATTTTACATACTACTTATCAATTTATCCGTAGAAATTGTATATTCATTTCTTACACACACTAGAGCTGCACTCTAGAAAAACCATATAGCAATGGGCCCTACCAACCACCACTGTCTAAACATATGCATAGGGTGGCTTGTGGTGTGTAGTTGATACGGTATATCAGGTCCACCCGGGACTTTGGTAACACCGTTTACACCGACAACCACCCTCGGCTGAGATCACAAGCTGTGATCTATATACACCCATTATTGCAACAAAAGCTGTCATACATATGTGTGTTCGGATGGATGCCATGTGTGGTATGTGGAGGAGGCCCCTGTGTGTGGGAGTGAGTGTTTTGCACCATGCTGACAATCGTACTGATTTGTTTCACTGTATTTTGGATTGTGATTGCCTGTTGTCCGGCGATTTGTTTGCCCTCGAACGAGGACTTATATATCATATTTGCTTTTATGTCTGTTGGGTCCGAAGTGACCCTCTCTCTTATGCACACCTGCCTTATTATCCTGATTGTTGTTTACCTTAATTGTAAAATTTTGAAAATCCTTTCAATAAACAAAGTTTGAAAAAAAAAAAAGCTGTCATACATGTAGCAACAAAATGCTACGCTCACATACTTTTATATATATTTTACATATATATTTTACATATATATTTTAACGAATTAAACAAGGATACACATACTTTTTACCCTTAAGTTTACTGTATCTTTTAACTATTTTAGATCACGTACACATTTGTCTTATCCCACACTGTACATCCATTGTACCTCTATTCTCTACCCTGTCTCTTTATTATACCCTCGTTTTTACTATCTTTCAGTATTGTACACTTTGGACCTAAGGAAGGCACCTTGAGAGTGCCGAAACGCGTTGTTCACATTTCTGCTAAATAAACTAGTTTTACCTGTGCTGGCTTGAGTCTCTCCGTCCTTTCACACACAAATAGCAGCACCTCCCCAATCAACCGACCTTTTCTGTAGCCCTGTGCTACCCATCCCGTATCTCCACTGGCTCTTGCGTAAGAGCCCAGACCCGGTCGGAGTGCAGCAGCTTTCATCCAACAGCTCACAACTACAATTGGCGAGGTACCAGCAAATCTGGCAACAGACTTTGCATTTGCATTTCACTCTAGGAGCGCCCCCCTTTTTTTAACTAACTATTTAGAAATTGAAATTAAAGATTTTGAAATTGAACTTTTAACTCAAGTTTTAGTGGCCCGGGCCCCGGCGTGTGGGTACAAAGGACCTAATCTAACAAGGAATTCCATGTCACATGTCAGCACAATGACAGGGCCTGGAGGTGGTAGCATCAGCATGAGGAGACCATATGGTGGCACAATGACAGAGCGTGGAGGTGGTAGCATTAGCATGAGGAGACCATAGAGCAGCAGAATCAGAGAGCCTGGAGGTGGCAGCAGCAGCATGAGGGCCATGACAACTGAGGGTTGAGTGTGAGGAACCCACCGACTGAACCAATGGATAACCGAGTGAACCAATTAATCACGGCTGCTAGGTTGCTGGTTGCAACACGACTGTTAGCTGACACCGGGAGCTCAGACCTCTCGCTGCGACTCCGGCTGGCACACACCCCTACTCTGCTGCGACCTCTGCCTGCGCCTGATGAATTTAGGCCTCTGCCACTCTTCTGTGCACATCCTGGCAATACTCTTCCTGACATACTTATTGCGTATATGAGTACAATACGCTTCACTACACTTAAAACAGTATTTGTCTAGAACAGCAGCAGGTTTGTACTATTGGCTGTCCTTTCACAGTATCTAGGCCCTTGACAGATTAACAAGTACAAAATAGTACACACTACTTAGATGTACGTATGCGGTATGCACTGATGAGGGCAGAAAAATGCGCTACAATACGCCAAAAAACTCTGTATTTTTGTAAAACACCAGCCGGTGAGTACTGCTGCTTGGACTTTCACAGTATGTAGGCCCTTGACTGATTAACAGGTACAAAATAGTAGACTGCTTTGATGTAGGTATGTGGTTTGCACGTAGGAGGGCAGAAAAATGCACTACAGTGTGCTGAAAAAACATATTTTTGCACAGCAGCAAGACACAACAGTGCAGCACCACAAAAAAAAAAAAGAAAAATGTGTATTAACCCCTTAAGGACTCAGCCCATTTTGGCCTTAAGGACTCAGACAATTTAATTTTTACGTTTTCATTTTTTCCTCCTCGCCTTCTAAAAATCATAACTCTTTTATATTTTCATCCACAGACTAGTATGAGGGCTTGTTTTTTGCGTGACCAGTTGTCCTTTGTAATGACATCACTCATTATATCATAAAATGTATGCAACCAAAAAACACTATTTTTGTGGGGAAATTAAAACGAAAAACGCAATTTTGCTAATTTTGGAAGGTTTTGTTTTCACGCCGTACAATTTCTGGTAAAAATGACGTGTGTTCTTTATTCTGAGGGTCAATACGATTAAAATGATACCCATTATTATATACTTTTATATTATTGTTGCGCTTAAAAAAAATCACAAACTTTTTAACCGAATTAGTACGTTTATAATCCCTTTATTTTGATGACCTATAACTTTTTTATTTTTCCGTATAAGCGGCGGTATGGGGGCTCATTTTTTGCGCCATGATCTGTACTTTTTTTTGATACCACATTTGCATATAAAAAACTTTTAATAAATTTTTTATAATTTTTTTTTTAATAAAATGTATTAAAAAAGTAGGAATTTTTGACATTTTTAATTTTTTTTCGTTCACGCCGTTCACCGTACGGGATCATTAACATTTTATTTTAATAGTTCGGACATTTACGCACGCGGCGATACCAAATATGTCTATAAAAAATGTTTTTTACGCTTTTTGGGGGTAAAATAGGAAAAAACGGACGTTTTACTTTTTTATTGGGGGAGGGGATTTTTCACTTTTTTTTTACTTTTACTTTTACATTTTTTAACATTTTGTTTTACACTTGAATAGTCCCCATAGGGGACTATTCATAGCAATACCATGATTGCTAATACTGATCTGTTCTATGTATAGGACATAGAACAGATCAGTATTATCGGTCATCTCCTGCTCTGGTCTGCTCGATCACAGACCAGAGCAGGAGACGCCGGGAGCCGCACGGAGGAAGGAGAGGGGACCTCCGTGCGGCGTTATGAATGATCGGATCCCCGCAGCAGCGCTGCGGGCGATCCGATCGTTCATTTTAATCGCGAACTGCCGCAGATGCTGTATTGATCCCGGCACCTGAGGGGTTAATGGCGGACGCCCGCGAGATCGCGGGCGTCGGTCATTGCCGGCGGGTCCCTGGCTGCGATCAGCAGCCGGGATCAGCCGTGCATGACACGGGCATCGCTCCGATGCCCGCGGTTATGCTTAGGACGTAAATGTACGTCCTGGTGCGTTAAGTACCACCTCACCAGGACGTACATTTACGTCCTGCATCCTTAAGGGGTTAAACCAAAAATTGCACTCTGACAGAGTATTAAGAATGGTGTGAACTGCTAGTTATTATACTGTCTGCAGACTAGTATAAGCAGCTGATGATTTCTTGTGGGAAAAATACACAGAATTGTGGTGAAAAATCACTCCTGCCTCCTGTGATAAGGTTCATGAAATTAAGGCAGCTTGTTGATATGTATGAGGCAACGAAAAGCTATCTGCCCCTCTCTGATAAAATGCTGAGTAACTTGACTGGGAGGTTAAAGGAGTAGTCCAGCACGCACTTTTTTCATTTTATCCCTTCCGGGCTGCAAAATAAAAGAAAGCACACTTTCTCTTACCTGCCAACGAGCCCCCGGAGCTCCGGTACACTCCGGTACAGGTGTTCGGTCCCCAAGCTGTATTCTTCTTACTTCCTGTTAGCCCGGCAGGGATGTCCCGCCTCGGCCAGTGATAGGCTGAAGCTCCGTGTGACGTGCCGGGCTAACAGGAAGTAAGAAGAATACAGCCCGGGGACCGAACACCTGTACCGGAGTGTACCGGAGCTCCGGGGGCTCGTTGGCCGGTAGGAGAAAGTGTGTTTTCTTTTATTTTGCAGCCCGGACGGGATAAAATGAAAAAAGTGCGCGCCGGACTACTCCTTTAATGGCTAGCAGTGAGAACAAGCAAAGCACTGCACTTCTCTCTGTCCACAACGCTGATGTGACTAGCACACAGAGACACGTAGTCCCTCCTATCCCTCTACAGTGTATGGCATGAAATGAGCAGCCGCAAAATGGCTGCCGATTATATAGAGCTGGGACATCACAGGGGCCAATGAATGCTGATAGGATGCATCCGGCATGTGATTCAGGGTCATCACACCTACCTCCCTTCCCGCCTTGCCTTCCTGGCTTCCCAGCATCCCCTGCCCCATGTTCTGACATGTGGATCTGCCATTTTAGGTGTCCCGCAGCCTGGAACGCTGTTAAATGAAGTTTAATAAAGCGATACGCGCGATATTAGAATTTGTTGCGAATCGAATAAATCATGAAATTCGGAACGAATTAGGGTTCGTCTGCTTCGATTCGCTCATCTCTATTAATTACTTTTTTCAGAAAAAACCCTTCCTCTCTATTAGGAGCTCCTCAGTTTCCAGGCTGCTAGACTGAGGGTATGAACCTGACTGTGCTGGATCGGACCCTGTGTAAGTAGATCTGGATGAGAAGGGAAAAGTATTGGATCTTCCACACTCATAGATTTTAAAAGAGGAAACCAACTCCTTTTGGGCCAAAAGTGGGCGATTAGGATTAACGTACAAGAGTGGATCATCAGCCTGTGTAGTACTCTGGGGATTAGGGCTATTGGGGGGAAGGCATATCCCAGGCTAAAAGATCAATCTTGAACTAAAGCATCCACTGCCAATGGAGAGTCTCTGGGATTCAGAGAGAAAAATCTTCTCGCTTTGTGATTTTTCTTGGAAGCAAACAAATCTATCTGGGGTAGGCCCCAGGCGCTGATTAATGACGAGAATGCCCAATCTGCTAGAGTCCATTCCTACGGATCTATGAAGTGCGGCTTAGAAAATCTGCTCTGATGTTGCATATCCCCGAGATGTACGGCTGAGATGGAAAGCACGTTCTGTTCTGCCCAACAGAATATTTGACCTGAGACTGACTGAAGGGTTGAGTGGTGAGGCCCCCCCAGATGACTAATGAACGCCACTGCAGTCGAGTAGATGAGAACATGTTTGTTTTTGCAATAAAGTTCCATGTCCTGGAAAGCCATCCAGATGGCTAATAACTCCTTCAGGTTTCCCAATCTGTTTGCCAGAGAAGGACTCCATCTTCCCTGGACAGAAAGGCTTTCTGAGTGGGCTCCCAAGCCCAGTGCACTGGCATCCGTGGTAATGATCCTGGGGTCTGTTTGATGCCAATGTACACCCTGCACAAGATTCTAGCTGGTTCTTTAACTGAGATGGAAGAAGAAATTTCTCGTCTAAGGAGCTCAGTTTTTTTGTCCCATACAGCTAGAATCCATTTCTAAAGAGGTCTGGAGTGGAACTGAGCCCAAGCCACAGCCGGGATGGAAGATGTTAATAAAAGGTATAACTCCTGAGATAAAGAAGTTGATGAACTTGATCCTGTAGTTTTTGGATCTTTTCCCTGGGAAGGAAGGGCTGTTGGGCTACTTAATACAAGAGGATTCCTAGAAAGATCTTCCTGCAACTTGGTAATAAGTCTGATCTCTCTAGATTCAGGATCCATCTGAGATCCTGTAGGACCTGAGCTGTTCTTTTTATATGTTCCTTTAGAAAAGGAATAGAGTCCACCACAATCAATATGTTGTCTCGGTATGGAATTACAAGAATTTTCTCTTTCCTGAGAACAGCAACCATCTCCGCCACAACTTTTGTGAAAATGAGGTGGGGGGGAGGGGACGAGGGGAGCCGGAGGGCAGACAGACAAATTGAAAGTGGCGGACTCTGCCTCCCCACTGAATGGCGAATCTTAGAAAAGATTGTGAGTCTTTGTGAATAGGTAGGTGGTAGTATGCGTCCCTGAGGTCCAATGTGGCCATGACTGCCCTGCTTTTTATTAGGTGAATGGCTGACCTCACTGTTTCCATCTTGAACTTTCTGTAGGTTACTAGTTTGTTCAAGGGTTTCAGATTGATGATGGTCCTGAACTCCCATTTGGTTTCTTGACTAGAAAAAGACGGGAATAGTGACCTGAGACTCTTTTGCGACTTCTATGACTGCCCCTAATCCTAATAGATCGTGGACTCCCTGGAGAAGTAAGGCTAGGGGACCTGGGAATTGATTGCTTACCACAAATCTTGGGGGAGTGGGAGAGGAAAACTATCTGGAAACACTGCTGAATTATGTTGACTATCCATGGGTTGGGAATTATTGATTCCCAAATAAATAAGGGGGGGGGAAGGACAGTCTCGCCCCTACCAGAATGGTGTCATTGTTTACCTCCACCAGTGTTGGATTGGTTTGGGTTAAACAAGAAGCCTCTTCCCTTACCTCCTTTGCTGTCTTACCCTTTCTCCCTCTAAAAGGACTGATTAATTTGAAAAAAAAGAGACAAAAAAGGGGTCTTTTTAGGCTGAGTCTTCTCTTTGGGAAAACATTTTTTGTTGTCAGAGGCATTCGCCAGGATACTATCTAAATCAGGTCCAGAAACAAATTGTCCATGGAACGGAAGGGAGCACAATTTGTCTTTGGAGGTAACATCTCCTATCCAGGATTTAAACCATAACACCCTTCTAGAAATATTGGATAGAACAGCAGTGCGGGCAGATAACTTGACAGATTCCGCAGAGGCATCTGCTAAAAAATTTGTAGCCATTTTAAGAATGGGAAGACTGTCAATGATATCCTCAGGAGTATCGCCCTGTAAGTGTAGCTGAAGTTGGTCGATCCATACACCTAGAGTTCTGGCTACACAGGTGGAAGCTACTTGGGCCTAAGCAAAGTAGCTGCTGATTCCCGGGTTTTTTACAAGAGACTCTCTGCTTTTCTGTTCAGTGGATCCTTCATTTGGGAGGAATCCTCAAAGGGTAATGAAGTATGCTTAGCTACTTTGGCTATGGGAGCATCAACTTTAGGAATAGTATCCCAGTTAGAGGAATCAGAGTCGGCAAAGGGATAACGTCTCTTAATGCCTTTAGGAATAAAGGACCCCTTATCGGGCATGAACAGGAAAAGAAGAAGACTTACGGTCACCTAAGCCACCAAATAATTAATCTTGAATGGTTCTAGCTTCCTGTACTTCTCCAAGATTAAGGGTGGCTCTTACCGATTTAATGAGCTCATCAATGGCCTCAGAATTAAACAAAAATTTCTTATACCCTGTATCCTCTTCCTCCTGTGGGCTGTCCACACATTCACCCTCCTCGTCTTGATGAGACGTAGCATCATCAGATTTGGAAAAAAAAGACCACTTTAGACTTTTTTTTGGGACTTTCATGGATGTGGACAGGCCCGCCTGACTAAAAGAAGAGGATTTAGCAGCTTGAATCTCTGACTGAATCATCATTCTAATATCCTCTGACTGAATCATCATTCTAATACCTTTCATAAGGTCACGAGTCTCTTCAGAGACCATATTGGCAACATATTTCTTATTACAAATAAAAAAAAATTTGCCTTAGATTTGGGTTTCACGATAACCAAGGAAATATCTTTTCCTGTCTGTCTATCCCTAAAAAAATAAAGGGAGGAAAGGATCAGCCAGTAGTCCTGAAGATAGGCTAGGGTACAAAAAAAACCTATAGGCCCTCATTACTCTGCACGGGATCAACCTCGGAGGTCTTGGCCGGTGTAGACATCCTGTAATGGCAACTGTAGCAGCAGCAGGAAGGACAGGCTGTATCGGTTGGTATGTGGAGGAAGGGGTCACAGAGGCTTGAGACCCACCGAAATGCATCAGCAGCAGTAAGTAGAAATACCTTCCTTGATAATAGCAGCACCAGATACAAACAGAGCTTACTCCACGGGAGCAAACACCTGCTGTTAAAGCCAGGGCCTTGATATACTAGGGACTTTGAAATCCCTGCCTCTCTTCCGGCTGGTGTGATGTCAGACTCCATACACACGGACTGGAAGTGACCCCCGGCCTAGCGACGCCGCAGCCTGTACGGAGGACCAGCGGACATAGGACCGGAAGGCAAGAACAGGGGTTCTGCGATCCGGCCCCTATTGTGTCTCCCCTGCATAAGCCCACCTGGGTGCCACAAGGGGAGACGAAACAGCAACTGGAACCCGGTGAGCAGGTGCCAACGCAGAATCCAGATGTTAACCTGGTAAGATCGAAATTTACAAATCTTCTATGGGGAAAAAAAATGATAAAACAAATATCCCATAGCAGGAAAAAAATCTCCTGCACTGTCAGAGATTCCTTCCTGAATCGGGACAGGAAAAACACTTAGGTGTACACTTCTTATTTAAGCCATTAACAGTGCTGTCAAACTAATATATTATCTTCATATTTTCAGTCTCCATCACATTTTACTGCTTTAAAAAAAAAATTGAAGATTTTTTTTAAATAGCCATTTACTTTCCCCTATACCTTTTTTATTTTGGCTGGGCTCATTTCATTGTATGAGGGCTTATTTTTTTGTGCCGTGATCTGTAGTTTTTTGTTGTTATCATTTGGTATTGATCAGACTTTATGATCACTTTTTACTTTATTTTTTTTCTGGGATATAATTAGTATTTTTTTTACGTTTACTCCATTGATCATACGAGATAAATAAAGTTATATTTTCATAGTTTGGACAATTACAAGCGAGATTATATCAAATTTATTTTTATTTTGTTAACATATTTTTTTACAAGGAAAATGAAAAAAGGTGGGTTAAAACATTTGAAATGGAATAAGTCAATGTATGTGTGTTAAACTTTTATTACACCTTATTGGTCACTTTAGAAGACTTTTATGAGGAATTTCAAGGCAGGCTCTATCACGGGCAGCAACTGAAGGAAAGGTTAGCCATTGACTGCCTCAAGAGTGGATCACTATCCCCCCAGTCCCTGCGATTATGCTGCAGGGGGGTCATCCCCACCACTACACCACCAGGGACCATTAAAAAGTCTGTTTAGACAACAGCTGAGATCTAAAGAGTTAATATCCAACTGCGGCCCCCAGCTACTGAAAACAGAGAGCCCCCGGATATGGCGCAGGCTCGAGTCAAGAACCTGCATCATAACTCCTCATCGCCATCATGACATGTATACACGCCATGGGTCATTAAGAGGTTAAAGTGGACTTTTTAAAGTTCAAAAATTAAGTTTATACTTTGTGATCACTTTTTACATTCTTGTTTTCTTAAATGTGACCGACATTTGCGCTTATGCTGTTGACCAAGTAAGATCAAAAATAGTTTGGAGAGTTCTGCACACAGCAATAGCAGACATGTTTATTATTTCTTGACATTTTTTATTTTTTGGGGGAAAACGAAAAAGGGAGGAAATCAGAAGAGATGGGGTTATAATTGAAGGGTTTATTTTTTTTCAATACATACATTTTTTGGCATTCTTTTTTTTTATACAGCTCATGACCATCTGACCACCTGCATGAAGCACAGATAGTCAAGGAAAAAGTTGAATCCCTTAGATCTCATGAGGAGAGGGATGTAGCAATAAAACACCACCAGTGCTGGAATAGGTATATTTTTGGGAGTATCACTAATAACGTCACTTACTTCCTTGGAGCTTCTGGCTCAGGGACAGGATTCTCTTCTTTTACTTCCATCTTTACCTCTACAGGGGCTGTATCTTCTCTAGTACGAGGTCCTCGGCGCCTAGAGCCAGATGACCTAAGAATTTTTTTTGGCAGAATAAGAGATAGAAAAATGGTTAGGTTTGGCCATACACAGTGTAATTACTGTAGTAGCATTATGCAAATGAAAGACAAAAACTAGTACAAAAAAGTATTCATCATTGAGACCAAATGTGTCCTGACAACTTTCCAGTCTTAACAATATACATAAGTATAACAAAAAGTTATCCTCATTGAGAATGATCAGTATCCAGAACAGGAAGGCTGATCCTAAGCTAGTGACTGGTATAAATTTTGGTGGCAAGCATGGTTGTGTGTCCCTTTCCATACTAGAAAGGGAGACTTTTTGATTGATAAAATAGCTTACTTCCCCATATTTTTACTTCCTCAATTTACAGTTCTGAAATTTATAGAGACCTGTTTGATAAAAAGATCACATTAATGTTTTCATCTAGCATGAAGATTTCTGCTTGGTTCCTGAAAATGTAGCTTGTATGAACAATAAAAATGGCACACTGCACACGTGCAGTACCTTTGTGTAGCTTTTTCTTTCAGAGCTCAGCCGTTTTGTTTGTGCTACAAATCTCTCCTATCTAATTCACAGGAAGTTGTTATCATTGTCTGCCATGTTACACATACAGAGAGAAGCTGCAGCCTGGGCACTGTCTTTACACATTACAGAGGTCACTCCTCCCAGTCAGTGCACTCCTACGGGCACATCCCTCTCACACAGCACAGGAGTTAGTTAGCAAGTTCTCTCCACAGTCAGCTTGTAATTCACAGTTTGGGTACAAAGTTCCAAGTTATTTTAAAAATCTCTCTGTTTCTAGCTGGTATCAATAAGGATGAAGGGGAAGACCTTGTAGTAATTCAAGTCTCCCCTTTTCTGCCTCGCATTAAAATGAATGGAGTGTGCACAAGTGAAGAAAGCTGTCAAAAAGTATAGAGTAAAGGCTAGTGCAGTATTTCCCAATTAAGGTGCCTTCAGCTGTTGCAAAACTAAAAGTCTCAGCATGCCCAGACAGCCTTTGACTGTTTAGGCAGCTTGGAAGTATTAGTCTTGCAACAGCTGGAAGCACCCATGTTGGGAAACACTGAGCTAGGAATTTGAACTGAAATATTTAGGTGCAAAACTTAGAGAGGCAGATTTATTAAAATGTGTGCAAAGGAACAGGGGGGCAGTTGCCCATAGCAATCAAATGGATTCCAGCTTTCATTTTTTTTAAACGGCCTCTGGAAAATAAAGGCTGGACTCTGATTGGTTGCTATGGGCAACAGTTGCCCTAACAATTATGTAAATTATGAAAACTGCCACATCAATCACTGTATTGGGAATCACAAATGCATCTGTCTCAAGGTTTATGTAATAACCACTTCTATAGCCAGCTCTATTGATGATAGGTGCTGCTGACACCCTTAACAAATCCATGTAGACAGTGAAATGTTAGGGCGAGGGAAGAGTGTGTATGTTTTTTAGCTCAGTTTTCAAGCAGGGAAGGCAAAACATCCAAGGCAGACTTTGGCATATGGGTGCGTTACATCTAAATTACACTAGTATTGAGCAAAAATAGCCTAACACTGGTTCACTGTGGTTCGAAGTTCAGTAGCTTGTAAGAGCGTTCCCCTCCTCAAGGCTGGGGAAGAGAGACAACTCTTCAGGTCAGTCCTATAGGTTTGCAAAAATTTGCTACAACAGCATGGTGAGTATTATTTCATAAATCAATTGAGAGCCATAGCAGTAAAGGTGCATTCACACCACGTTTAAGCTATACAGCAGCCATTCACTTCAATGAGCCAGACGGATTCAACAAGTGCCTCCGGTCAGTTAACTTTTGGACTGTATCTGGCTTTGTGGTCTGCCATGGTTTTTAGTCCACGATGTGTGAATGCACCCTGATTTTTTTTTTTTGTGAGTGAAGTCAGTATATAAAACACCAAAAACACATTTACCACTGGTCATTTGCCTAGTTATAAGCCACATATTGCTGAAACTAATACAGTATTGTCCAATTTTTAAGAGCATTTTTTGATACAAAAGCATTGGTTAGAAACAATTTTCATACCACCAATAGTGCTAGCTGTTTTCCCATCAGATTATTGTGGATAACAAGTGACATCTACGTCTACAATGTTCTTTACATTACATATATTCACGTTTAGTAATTCAGCTTTTTTATGCTACATCCTGTAGGGTACACTATACAACATGTTAATAGGTTAGCAATAGGTTGAAATATTAGCAATGAGTTAGATGTAGTCTGTGATTCCCAATACAGTGGTTGATTTGGCACTATATTTATAACACTAAGGGAAATTAGTGGCAACTGTGTCCTCGGTCCTGGCTATATGCTCTTGGCTTATCACTTACAATACATGAGATATACTCTGCATGAGATTGTCATTTTTATCTCTTTCTTTCTTTGGGTTTATAACATGCCACAGCTCCAGACTATAATTGTCACAAAGAGATGGTAGCAACGAGTGGAAGTGAATATTGTTAAAGGGGTATTCCAAGCAAAAACTTTTTTTTATATATCAACTGGCTCCGGAAAGTTAAACAGATTTGTAAATTACTTCTATTAAAAAAATCTTAATCCTTCCAATAGTTATTAGCTTCTGAAGTTGAGTTGCTGTTTTCTGTCTAACTACTTTCTGATGACTCACGTCCCGGGAGCTGTCCAGCTCCTATGGGGATAGTCTCCCATCATGCAAGGGATATTCTCCCATCATGCACAGCTCCCGTGATGTGACATCATCATTGAGCAGTTAGACAGAAAACTTCAGAAGCTAATAACTATTGGAAGGATTAAGATTTTTTAATAGAAGTAATTTACAAATCTGTTTAACTTTCCGGAGCCAGTTGATATATAAAAAAAAGTTTTTGCCTGGAATACCCCTTTAAGTATATTTAGAATGGCTAGACAGATAAACATTGTTAGAAAGATTGCCACCCTCCCTATAATCCTATATATTCAGATTAGTGTGGATGATCCTTCTGTTAGTTTCCCTTTTAAGTTTTATATCGGTCCTTTTTTTCTGCCAAGGCAGATTTTTAACCAATCTAATGTTACTGACCTTTCAGTAGGTTAGGGTCAA
This sequence comes from Hyla sarda, assembly GCF_029499605.1. Taxonomy (NCBI): domain Eukaryota; kingdom Metazoa; phylum Chordata; class Amphibia; order Anura; family Hylidae; genus Hyla; species Hyla sarda. The sequence continues at coordinate 162,235,703 of NC_079195.1, read as the reverse complement.
TATTATCTATTAACCTCTGAAGCACAAAACTATAATGAAGCACAAAAATAGAAAAATATAGGCCTGGTTTACACTGGTATAATAGCTTCTAAATGGCAGAACCAAACTGAGGTTCTATATTTTATAAATTCCTGCTTCCAAGGTGAGGGAAGCTTTGATGGAAATTCACAACATTCTGATTGGGTGACTGTTACTAGTGGGGTACCACAGGGGTCCGTCTTGGGTCCTGTCCTATTTAATATATTCATTAATGACCTTGCAGAGGGGTTGAATAGTAAAGTAGCAATCTTTGCAGATGACACTAAACTCTGTAAAGCGGTAAACACTATAGAGGACAGTGCACTGTTAAAAATGAATCTGGGTAGGTTACAGTTTTGGGCTGGGAAGTGGCAGATGAGGTTCAACACTGATAAATGTAAGGTAATGCACATGGGGAAGAAAAATCCAGGCTGGGATTATGTATTAAATGGGAGAACACTTGGGACGACTGACATGGAAAAGGACTTAGGAGTCTTAGTTAACAGTAAATTTAGCTGTAGTGACCAGTGTCGGGCAGCTGCTGCCAAGGCTAATAAAATCATGGGGTGCATCAATAGGGGCATAGATGCCCACGACAAGGAAATAATTCTACCGCTGTACAAATCACTAGTCAGACCACACATAGAATACTGTGTACAGTACTGGGCACCAGTGTACAAGGAAGATATAGTGGAGCTGGAGAGGGTTCAAAGATGGGAAACCAGAGTAATACGGGGAATGGGAGGACTAAAGTACCCAGAACGATTATCAGAATTAGGGTTATTTAGTTTAGAAAAAAGAAGGCTTAGTGGAGACCTAATAACTATGTATAAATATATCAGGGGACAGTACAGAGATCTCTCCCATGATCTATTTATACCCAGGACTGTATCAATAACAAGGGGGCATCCTCTACGTCTAGAGGAAAGAAGGTTCCTACACCAGCAGAGGGGGGTTCTTTACTGTAAGAGCAGTGAGACTGTGGAATTCTCTCCCGGATGAGGTGGTCATGGTGAACTCTGTAATAGAGTTCAAAAAGGGGCTGGATGCATTTTTGGAGAGAAATAACATTACTGGCTATGTATACTAGATTTATAGGGACAGAAGGTTGATCCAGGGATTTATTCTGACTGCCATATTTGGAGTCGGGAAGGAATTTTTACCTCTAGTATGAGGGTTTTTTGCCTTCCTCTGGATCAACTCAACTCAATAGGGACATATTAGGGTTATAGGTTGAACTTGATGGACTCTGGTCTTTTTTCAACCTTATGAACTATGTTGCTATGTAACATAAATGTAAAAGCTGTACAGATGCTCTATACTGTGTGGTCATCCCAAAAGGTATGTTGAAGTTTAAAATATGAAAGCAGAATTGGTACAAATTTAATGAAGTACAGGGTGATTCAGCATTCAGCAAAAGTATAGCCTCAGTATTCATAGAGCAAGAGTACTCAACTATATTTAGTAGGGGTCAGCTTATCCAGGTCTGCCATCCGCTGAAGGTCAGAGCTAAACAATAAGACCTGGTTCACATCTAACGGCCACAGTGCAGTGCAAGAACGAGGCGCTGCCAGTTGTAAAACGCTATTATCACCCTAGAAATAAGTCACTGGGTAAAATGATTAACTAAAGTGTGGAGGATGTAAATCTACTGTTCCCTGTACGACCTGAAAACTGCCACAAACTGTGCCCTAAGCATAATACTCCCACACACCATGTGTCGTGATATAAAAGTGCCACACACCATGCCCCTTAATCTAACACTGCCACACACCATTGCCATATATGATACTGGGACACACTGTGCCACTGTATAATACTGCAACACACTGTGCCAACATTGATGAATCATTAATTTTAGATGACAGGCTGGTGTTCAGTGATAAAGCAACCTTTTACCTCAGTGTTGCACCGGCCTTCACAATTGCCAATTCTAACAGCCTGCAACTTTTTGCTAAGCGGCTACATTAAGGACTCTTATCAGCCCCCACCAGCCACAGGATCTGAACACATTACTGAAACAGTCCATATCAGAGGATATGCTGGAAAGTGCCTAGACAGAACTGGACTACCGCCGAGACATCTGCCGTGTCATCAATGGAAATCAATTAGATCACTGAGGTTATAATTTAAATGACACTTTATTTCAGTGAGTTATTCACCATTCTTTGCAAAATTAAATGTGGGCTATCAAACATGACGATTCCATTAAAGTAAGATGAATGATGCATAATCAGCAAGAAGCACGCATAACACAACCGACATGTACCTGTTCAGCTGTGGCCTATAGCTCTTATCCCTGGGGTCATCTTTATAACCAGTCTCCTCCTCACTTATTATTTCCTCATCTTCATCATCGTCTTCATCATCCTCACTAAGGTGCAGAAGGCAGCAAGGAAAAGCAAGAAAGAGCATTTCAGAAATGCCGGAGACAGATAGTGAAAGAAGGACGCACTAAAAGAGGGAAAGTTCACCACAACTGAACATGTCCAATACCTTTCTAACTGAGGGGGCCTGTATGTTTCATCAGTGGGGTCATCTTTATAAGGAGTCTCTTCCTCACTTATTAACACATCTTCTTCCTCTTCTTCTTCATCACTGAAGAGCACAGAAAAGAAAAAAATGTTAGGATTATAAGAGGTCTCTAATTATTTAGGTCAACAAACAAGTCTTAGCCTTGTCTAACAGACATATTACCTGATTCCAGCTGTATATGATGAGGGTCCCTCATTGATCTCTGTAAAATGCAAACCATGAAGTATAAACATTAAAGCGTACCTGTACTTTTAAAAGATTTTTAAAAACCTGCATGGTTTTGTAACATTAATACTTCAGTGGTGTTGTGACAAGGTGATTTAGTGCTCCTACTTCTGTTATAAGGCAGGTGTAAGTCCCCAACATGGTGCACAACTATACCTCATTCTCTCCATTTTAGGGAGTGGGACAAGGGCTGGGTTGTTTACCAGCAGCACACACACACACACAGGGCATCCTTTCTATAACTCGTCTGGCCAGGTAAAGGACAGCATCTACTTCTTCCTGCTCTACCATCACAGTGCTAGAGAAAGGGCACTGAACTGAACAGACTGACACCTGCTGGGATGATTTACATAGTGCAAAACTAAAAAAAAAACTGCAGCATTACAGATAACCTCACAAAAGCTCTTGTCCTAAGCAGTAAACTGATGCTAATGAAGAAGTGTCAGATTGGGGGGAATTACATTTAGAAGGCAGCAATAGATAGAAGTAGATAGTAACAGATGTGACAGCTGCACAGAAGAACAGAGCGTGGACCCTCTGAAGGACACATGCATGGTCTCTCTTCCCTGCATACCACTACCACTTTCTGCACTGAGTTTTGATCTTTGTGCTGCTAGACAACAACAAGCAGTGGACAGCACTTTGCAGGGGAGGGAGACACCTAGTGTCCAAGGCTTCAAAGATTTTTTCTGAAGTAAGGACTCATTTTTGATAAAGCGTTCCTAACATTTCAGGTAACCTATCAGGATATGCTTCCCTGTGTGTGTACATGAGGATCAGACATATTTCTGGCCATTATATGACTTGCAAATTGCATATTTTAGCAGATTTCTGCATCTTTAAATTGCAATTCTACAGATGGTGGGCTATGCCTAATGTCTATGGTGTTTGCTATATACTGTACACAAAGAGGAGGGGAACCTGCAATTCTACCTCTCTTTGCACAGCCTAAAGAGCAGCAGTCACTGTACTAGAAGTATAAACTGTGTACAAATCCCTGGGGTGAGATGTCTTACTTACAAAGCTTTGTCTCTGCTGTCTCTCTTTGAGTCTCTGTAGCCTGTGCATGCTCACTCCCATCTCCCTCCTCCCCTCGCCAAAGACTTGGGACTGCTTGTCTAGTAGACACAGGACAAAGCTTGGCTAATTTTCAAAGTGTAAGTGTATGGCAGCAGGAAAAGGAGAAGGGTGTCTGATAACAAGAAAAAAGCATTTTTGTCTGATGAAATACATTACAAAGTTTCTTATCTTCACTTGCACTACTGATCTATGCAAAGTTTGTTCAAATGACAATGCCTATTAAACCCCTTGAGGATGCAGCAATTTTTCATTTTTGCACTTTTGTTGTGTCCTCCTCAGCTTCTAAGAGCGATAACGCTTAAAATTTTCCACCTACAGACCCATATGAGGGCTCAGCTGCTGAGAGCGCTTCATATGGGAGGACCAGGCGCATGTATGTCCTGCGTCCTGAAATGAGTAGTCTTCTGAAGAGTATTTCCAGTCCCGGGCTGCAAAAAAAAAAAAAGAAAAGAAAACAAACTTTATCCTCCATATCCTCCGGTCTGGTCTTCTTCCATTTTCCATGTGCACGGATTGTCACACTGAACACGGAAAAGGCGGGACATCGATGCGGCCGATGATAGGCTGAGCACAGTGTGACGATCCGTGCACACAGAAAAGAAGAAGACCGACCGGAGGACCGAACAGGGGAACAGAGGGAGGGGAGTTCAAGTTTGTTTTCTTTTCTTTTTGCAGCCCAGGGTACAACAGACTGGAAATACTTTTCAGAAGACTACTCCTTTAAAGGGGTATTCCAGGCAAAAACTTTTTTTATATATCAACTGGCTCCGGAAAGTTAAACAGATTTGTAAATTTTAATCCTTTCAATAGTTATTAGCTTCTGAAGTTTTCTGTCTAACTGCTCAATGATGATGTCACGTCCCGGGAGCTGTGCATGATGGGAGAATATCCCCATAGGAACTGCACAGCTCCCGGGACGTGAGTCATCAGAAAGCAGTTAGACAGAAAAAACAACTCAACTTCAGAAGCTAATATCTATTGCAAGGATTAAGATTTTTTAATCAAAGTAATTTACAAATCTGTTTAACTTTCCGGAGCCAGTTGATATATAAAAAAATTTTTTGGCCTGGAATACCCCTTTAAGGTGTTAGGGAAACACTAGGTTTTGGCCTTGAGGACAGAGACAATTTTCATTTTGGCCTTTTTTTCCTGCTCGCCTTCTAAGAGACATAACTCTTATTTTTCAAACTACAGAGCCATATGAAGGCCTCTATTGCCCTTCTGCTGTCAATTGTTTGTGTGAATAAAAACATGATGGGTAATACTTTGGGAATTAAATTTTGATCTGTAGTTCTACTGGGAGTGACTACTGCAGTTTAACATACTAGTACATTCTGAGTTTTTCCCAGTGTGATGAACGTTACACCTGTTTTGGATACATTAGTGGTGATGTATACATATCAAATCCAAAATAAAAAAATACCTGATATCAATATATGCATTGGAAAAGTCTGAGACAGCTATTAACCAAATCATGCTTTATGTTATTGGGCATTAGGACAGCAAGGGGATTTTTCCTTCTGCTATCCTAATAGTTAGACAGTCCTTTATCAATGAGATAGTGTTCGCCTATCTCTCTTTGTGTCTGTATCCAGGAAACGTGTAGGAGATTTTGAGGGGTAGATTCCTGTGTGGGGTCGCCCTTTTCGGACAATTCCATACCTGGACATACCAAATATGCTTATTCATTTTTTTAATTAGCTAAATGGGAAAGGGGTGATTTAAAGTGGTACTCTGCCCTTGGACATCTAATCCCCGATCCAAAGGCACCCCGGCATTCTGATCATTTTTCAGAACACCGGATTTGGGTGGCCGTGACGTCACACCACCCCCTCCATTTATGTCCATGACATCAAAACCACGGCTGCCTGAACCCGGCGTTCTGAACAAAAATGATCAGCCTGGAGCTCAGACATCTTATCCTCTATTCTTTGGATAGGGGATAAGATGTCTAGCAGTGGAGTACCCCTTTAAACTGTATTAGGGGAGGGGCTTTGCTACTACAATCTGCCTGAAAGGGGTTGCATTGGGGGAGCGATGATCGGTACACTCCGACCTCCATTTCAACTCATTGGGGGAGATTTATCAAAATCTGTGCAAAGGGAAGGTTGACCAGTTGCCAATAGTAACCAATCAGATCACTTCTGAAAAATCTAAAAAATGAAGGCTTAAATCTGATTGGTTGCTATGGGCAACTTTTCCTCTACACAGGTTTTGATACAGTCATGGCCGTAAATGTTGGAACCCCTGAAATTTTTCAAGAAAATTAAGTATTTCTCACAGAAAAGGATTGCAATAACACATGTTTTGCTATACACAAGTTTATTCACTTTGTGTGTATTGGAACTAAACCAGAAAAGGGAGGAAAAAAAGCTAATTGGAAATAATGTCACACCAAACTCCAAAAATGGTCTGGACAAAATTATTGGCACCCTTTCAAAATTGTGTAAAATAAGATTGTTTCAAACATGTGATGCTCCTTTAACCCCTTAAGGACCGACCAATTTTTTACCTCTATGACCAGGCTCTTTTGTATCTCTTTAAATGGTAATAACTTTAGAACGCTTTTTCTGAGCAGAGCGATTCTGAGATAGTTTTTTCGTGACATATTATACTTTATACAACTGGTGCATTTTTGTTGACACATAGAGCATTTTTTGTGAAAAACTTCAAAATATTGTGAAAAACTGGAAAATTTCTGGTGTTTTTATTTTTTTATGGTGTACACTGTTCGGTAAAAGTGATGCTATATTTATTCAGTGGGTCAGTACGGTTATGGCCATACCCATTTTATATAGCTTTCTATGTTCTTTTTCCTTTTCTGAGCAAAATTATTTTTCTGCCATTCATTTTCCAACAGCCGTAACTTTTTTATTTTTCGTCCGACGCCATTGTATCATTTTTGTGCTAAGTGCTAACTTTTGATCTTTTTGATTCCGCTAATGGTACAAGGTAAGTTAAGTAAAGTAAATGTGAGCAAATCTCCAGGACCGGATGGATTACACCCAAGAGTTCTTAGAGAGGTAAGTTCAGTAATATCTGTACCCTTGTTCATGATATTTAGAGATTCACTGGTGTCTGGTATTGTGCCAAGGGACTGGCGCAAGGCGACTGTGGTACCAATCTTCAAGAAGGGCTCTAGGTCTTCGCCAGGCAATTATAGACCGGTAAGTTTAACGTGCATTGTGGGTAAATTGTTTGAAGGACTTATACGGGATTACATACAGGAATACATAGGGGATAATTGTATTATAAGTGATAGCCAGCATGGGTTTACTAAGGATAGAAGTTGTCAAACCAATCTTATTTGCTTTTATGAAGATGTGAGTAGAAGCCTTAACAGAGGAATGGCTGTGGATAGTGTTTCTGGATTTTGCTAAAGCATTTGATACTGTCCATCATAGTCGTCTGACAGGTAAGTTAAGGTCTTTGGGCTTGGAAACTTTAGTTTGTAACTGGATTGAACACTGGCTCATGGATCGTACCCAGAGAGTGGTGGTCAATAATTTGTATTCTGATTGGTCCCCGGTTATTAGTGGTGTACCCCAAGGTTCTGTACTGGGCCCGCTGTTGTTTAATTTATCAATGATATAGAGGATGGTATTAACAGCTCTGTTTCTATCTTTGCAGATGACACCAAGTTTTGTAGCACAGTACAGTCTATAGAGGATGTGCATAAGTTACAGGATAACTTGGATAGACTAAGTTGTCTGGGCATCCACTTGGCAAATGAGGTTTAATGTGGATAAATGTAAAGTTATGCATCTGGGTACTAATAACATGCATGCGTCATATGTCCAAAGCCAGCAGGATATTGTCATGTATCAAAAGAGGTATGGACTCAAGGGACAGGGACATAATACCCCCCCCTTTATAAAGCATTGGTACGGCCTCACCTGGAATATGCTGTTCAGTTTTGGTCGCCTGTCCATAAAAGGGACACTGCAGAGCTGGAAAGGGTGCAGAGACGTGCGACTAAACTAATATGGGGCATGGAACATTTAAGCTACGAGGAACGATTAAAAGGGTTACAATTGTTTAGTCTTGAGAAGAGACGTTTAAGGGGGGATATGATAAATGTATATAAATGGCCCATACAAAAAATATGGAGAAAAACTGTTCCAGGTTAAACCCCCCCAAAGGACGAGGGGGCACTCCCTCCGTCTGGAGAAGAAAAGGTTTAGTCTAAAGGGGAGACACGCCTTCTTTACCATAAGGACTGTGAATTTATGGAACAGTCTACCTCAGGAACTGGTCACAGCAGGAACAATTAATAGCTTTAAAACAGGGTTAGATACATTCCTGGAACAAAATAACATTAATGCTTATGCAGAATTATAAAACTACATCCCTTCCCCTTATCCCCTTACACCCTTCCCTTCAATTCCCTGGTTGAACTTGATGGACGTATGTCTTTTTTCAACCATACTAACTATGTATGTAACTATGTATGTAACTATGTATTTGTACCAAAATTGGTGAATTTTGCGCTATTTTTTATGTTGGTTTTTTTTTTACGGCGCTCACCGTGCGGTATAATTTACATTATAATTTTATAGTACACATCATTACGGACGTGGCAATACCTATTATGTATATGATTTGTGTTTGTGTATCTTTTTTGGTGATAATACAGGGCTTTTATTGGGAAAGGGGCATTTTTTTTTTTTTTTTTTTTTACACTTCATACTTTTATTGAAGAACTTTTTATTACATTTCTTACACTTTTTACAGGTTATACTATGCTGCAATACATTTGTACTGCAGCACAGTAGAACCTGATGAGCTGCAGACACTACAGCCTGTGCGATCCAGCCTCTGGCTGGATCTCACAGGCTTCCGTAGCAGGCATACAGGAGGTCATGATCTGACCTCCTGCTGCCATAGCAACAAACAGCGACCTGCGATTGTATCGTGGCGCTGCGGCTGTAGAACAGGGAGAGAGCGCTTCCCTTGTCAACACCATAGATGCCGTGATCAGGATTGATCACGGCATCTATGGGGTTAATACTGGGTCGCTGGGTCCCGTCGCCTATCTCCTGCGCTACCCACGGCAGTGCCGGAGATCGCTATGACTTATGCATACGTCCAATTGCGCGAACATGTGGGATGAATGGACGTATGCATACGTCCTATAGCGGGAAGGGGTTAAACTTACCAAAATTGTGGAAAAATATCAACAATCTCAAGGTTACAAGTCCAACTTCAGAGATCTAGATTTGCCTTTGTCCACAGTGCACAACATTATCAAGAAGTTTGCAACCCATGGAACTGTGGCTAATCTCCCTGGGTGTGGACGGAAGAGAAAAATTTATGAAAATTGATAGTCTGGATGGTGGATAAGTAGACACAAACAAGTTTCAAAGATATTCAAGCTACAGGCTCAGGGAGCATCAGTGTAAGCGTGAACTATCCATCGACGTTTAAATGAAATTAAAGGCTATGGCAGGAGACCAAGGAGGACCCCACTGCTGACACAGAGGCATAAACAAGTAAGACAACATTTTGCCAAAATGAACTTGAGTAGGCAAAAATCCTTCTGGGAAAACGTCTTGTGGACAGATAAGACCAAGATAGAGCTTTTTGGTAAAGCACATCATTCTACTGTTTACTGAAAACAGAATGAGGCCTACAAAGAAAAGAACACAGTACCTACAGTGAAATATGGTGGAGGTTCATTGATGTTTTGGGGTTGTTTTGCTACATCTGGCACTGGGTGCCTTGAATGTGTGCAAGGCATCATGAAATCTGAGGATTACCAATGGATTTTGGGTCGCACTGTACAGCCCAGTGTCAGAAAGCTGGGTTTGCGTCTGAGATCTTAGGTCTTCCAGCAGGACAATGAACAAACATACGTCAAAAAGCACCCAGAAATGGATGGCAACAAAGCGCTTGAGAGTTCTGAAGTGACCAGCAATGAGTCCAGATCTAAATCCCATTGAACAACTGTGGAGAAATCTTAAAATTGCTGTTGGGAAAAGCCACCCTTCCAATAAGAGAGACCTGGAGCAGTTTGCAAAGGAAGAGCGGTCCAACATTCCGGCTGGGAAGTGTAAGAAGCTTATTGATGGTTATAGGAAGCGACTGATTTCAGTTATTTTTTCCAAAGGGTGTGCAATCAAATATTAAGTTAAGGGTGCCAATAAGTTTGTCCAGCCCATTTTTGGAATTTGGTGTGACATTATGTCCAATTTGCTTTTTTTCTATCCCTTTTTTGGTTTAGTTCCAATACACACAAGGGGAATAAACATGGGTATAGCAAAACATGTGTAACTGCAATCCTTATATGTGAGAAATACTTCATTTTCTTGAAAAATTTCAGGGGTGCCAACATTTACTGCCATGACTGTATAGCGCTGACATATTCACAACACATTGTCCACCTATTTAAGGTTTTCAAATTTGGGAGGAAACCAGCGTACTTGGAGGAAAACCGCACAAACACTGTGTTGCCTTGCAGTCCCTAGTGCTGGAAGGCAATAATGCCAACCACTAAGCCACTGTGTTGCCTATATGTAGCAGGCTGTAATAGTAGAGTAACAGTGAAGGACCCTGGCTACCATAGTAATTGATCAGTACACCATGATTGCACTGAGAAGGCTGATCAGTGCCCTGACAGTGCGGGCAACTGTAAGGCAACCTTTTACTAACCCCAGCATTTAGGGGGTTAAACAACTGGAATCAGAGTGATATCTGATGGGACCATCAGGTTGTCATAAAAATGCAGTCATTAAAACGAATCTGTCAGGTACCTCAAACACCAGCCCAAGGACCTAACAAGTAACGAGAGCAACTTTCGGATCCTATTTTTCTCTTATTCTGCAATACCTCCTAGAGCTGAAAAGTTACTTTGAACAGCATTCCCCATGACAGGTATCCAGTCACACGGGGACGGAGTGGCTTCCAATCTTGCTTCTTGCTCCCACCAGTTAGGATTGACAGCCTGAATGCAGCATCAGAACACTGTTCTCCTTCCCTGTCAGGTCCTGGAGCGAGTCTGTGAGGCACTAGGGACCTGAAATTCTCTTTAAGGGGGTAACAGTAGCTTCTTGGGACACCTACAACCCTTAGGCCAGGTTCACATTGGCAACGAGCTCTGCTTAGAGGAGCTCCATTGGCTGGGTCTGTCCAGATGACGGGAGATGAAAGGAGAAAAAAATACTGCAGATCTGTATTTATTCTCTGTTCAACTCCTGAAAAACAACTCCTGAAAAACAACGGATTGAAACCCCACAGACCCTATTACGGACGCTGCAATGGAGCTTCCAACACAGATGTGAACTTAGTCTTCTTATGTTACCACTTCCTTCAAACACGTGTGTCCAGACACAACAAAACATTGTAATTTCCACCCAGTGAAAGGTTATTCAAGTCTTACAAAAACATTACTGCTTTTTTCAAAAACAATGCCTGATCTGTCCACTGGTTGTGTAAGGTATTGCAGCTCAGCCCCAAATTTCCATTTTTGCCTTTTCATTATTTTTTTCCTTCCCGCTTTTTAAAAGCCATAACGCTTTCAATTTTCCATGTACAGAGCCATATGAGGGCTTGTTTTATGCAGTACCAATTGTATTTCATAATGATATCACTCATTTTAGCACTAAATTGCTGGGGGAGAAAAAGAAAATAAATATTTGTGGAATGAATTTTAAAGGAAAGAAACACACGTTTGAAAATGTTTTTTTTTTTTTTTTTATCAACGCAATGGACTTTAGGGTAAAAATTACATCTTTATGCATAACATCAATGTCTGGCACTAGCTTTAGGTCCTGGATGCTGATAGCCGGGACCCACTGTGCATGAAGCGCGTTCAGCTCCTGAGCTCGCTTGATAGACCGAGAGTTGGCACAGGGCATACATGTGTTCTAGGGCTAAAGGACCATGCCAATATTCATGTTTCCCTCCATGCCCTATAATAGCCATAAATAATTTTTTTTCATCTACACACCCCTACCAGAGCATGTTTTTAGTGGGAACAATTTTTCTTTGTAAAAACTTCCTTCACTTTTCCATAACATATGCCATAACAATTTATTTATTTTTTTACGCTGTTCGCCGTGTAGTCAAACTGACATGTTATTTTGATTCTTTAGATTGTCACGAAACATGAAACTTTTTAGAAAATAACACCCCTATAACTTTTTTATTTTTCCATACTGGGCTGTTTGATGGCAAATTTTTTGCGCCATGAAATTATGCAGGAAAAATAATGCTATATTTGAAGGGTATATTCACACGTACAGTATCTTGTATATATTCAATGAGCAGGATTTGAAGCTGCAGATTTGATGCTGTGTTCAATCAATTAGTTTACATTGAACTCATACAGATCAATGTAGTTCTATTGAATTGCATTGATCTAGGAGATATGTGCTCTACTGATGGAGCCTGTCTGGAGCAGGCTCTATCAATACAATCTGAGGATCTGCAGCCACGGGGGACCAAGGTAAGGCCAGAACAGTGGATCGCCTGATGATTGGCTGCTATCAGCTTTAACCCCTTAAGTACTCTGCCCATTCTTGCTTTAAAGCTTAACTGTCAGATCCCACAAAAAAAAAAAAAAAAAAAAATAATAATAATATATATATATATATATATATATATATATATATATATATAAAACAATAATTATATGTTACTCAGTACCTAATCCTGACCATGTACATAACATTTTTAGGTCTCTTACACCTATACATTGACCCCCCCCCCGACCTACGATGGCCCCGACATACAATAATTTCAACATGCAATGGCCTCTCAGAGGCCATCGCATGTTGAAGGCAGCATCAACATACGATGCTTTTGTATGTCGGGGCCATCGCATAAACAGCTATCCGGCAGCGCAGACTGCTTCAGCTGCCGCCGGATAGCCATTTACAGTGCCCCATGTGCTCCGGTGATGTTCTCCTACCTGTCCTCGGGGCTCCGGACCGTCCTCTTCGGGATTCCCTGCATCGCCGGCGCTCTCCATCGTCGTTATCACGTGAGAGCGACGATCCCGGGGAAGCAGAGACGACAGTGATGGAGGACAACATCCAGGGCAGCGGTGACGGATCCGGAGCGGCGGGGACAGGTGAGTACAACTTCCTATATTTTACATTGCACGGATCCCTCAACATACTATGGTTTCAACAAACGAAGTTTCATTTGGAACGGATTACCATCGTATGTTGAGGGACCACTGTATTTATCATAAAAATACCTCTTGCGGGCGTGTCCCTCCCTTGTGGTGGTGGGAGGGGATTGGTGTGCCTGCTAATCCAGCCTTATCCAAGAGTCATCTTTTGTCCGTGACTTATGTGTCACTAGTGTCCTAGTAGGTATGGAGACCCCAAGCAGTGAGATTTTCAGGAGCTGTTTTCTTTATTAAATATTCCAAAAAAATGTAAACAACCATATTACAAAAGGTCTTTAATTTTCATCAGTAACAACACATAGGTTTTTGGATCTGATAAAGCCCATTTAAGGGATGGATGCATGGTTTGTTAAGGGGTTATTAAGAAAAGAGAAGGAAACTACTATATAGAAGGGGAAGATAGTGTAGATAGAGAGCTTGGAATAACCAGTAAAACTGTGGGTGGAGTGGCGGGAGGGGTTAGAACAGTCGTAAGTGACAAGGAAATGGGAAAGAAAGCATTAAATGCATGTATTCTAATGCAAGAAGCCTCATTAATAAGATTGAGGAACTAGACCTATAAATGTTGGAGTAAGACTGTGAGGATAAGTAAGACATGGCTGGATGAGAGCTATGACTGGGCAGTTAGTATACAGGGGTACAGTCTGTTGTGAAATGACCGTACAAGTAAAAAAGGGGGGAAAGGTTTGCTTATATCTAAATTCCTTTATTTGGCACATTCTAAGCGAAGATTTAGGTGAGGAAAATAACTATGCGGAGTCTCTGTGGGTGGAAATAAGGGGCGGGGGTAAGAACAATAAATCACCAATAGGGGTCTGTTATAAGTCGCCAAGTATAAAAGAAGCAGCAAAAAGCCTATTAATAAGACAAATAGATGGGGCAGCAAAGAAGGGTGATTTCTTTCTTATGGGGGACTTTAAATTACCCTAATACCGTATTTTTCGCCCTATAAGGCGCACCCAATTTATAGGTGCAAAATCTAAAAAAATAAAGATTCTGAACCCAACAGTGGTCTTCAACCTGCGGACCTCCAGATGTTGCAAAACTACAACTCCCAGCATGTCCGGACAGCCGTTGGCTGTCCGGGCATGCTGGGAGTTGTAGTTTTGCAACATCTGGAGGTCCGCAGGTTGAAGACCACTGGATAGGAGGTAGTACTCACGTGTCCCTGCCGTTCCGGACCCGTCACCGCTGCCCTGGATGTTGCTCCATCGCTGTCGCCGCGTCCCCATGGTGTCCCCGACTCTCCGGACATCATCTTCCCCGGGATCCACGCTCTCCGTCGCCGTCATCCTGTCGTTACGCACGCCGCTCCTATTGGGGACGGCGTGCGCGACTATGTAATGACGTCGAAGGATAGCGCCGGCCAAGCAGGGGATCCCGGAGCAGACACAGAGGCAGGTAAGGTCCTGTAAGCTGTTCGGGACGCCGCGATTTCACCACGGCGGTCCCGAACAGCCCGACTGAGCAGCCGGGTTAGTGTCACTTTCCCTTCAGACGCGGAGGTCAGCTTTGATCGCCGTGTCTGAACGGTTAATACAGGGCATCACCGCGATCGTGATGTCCTATATTAGCCGCGGGACCCGGCCATTGATGGCCGCAGGGACCACCGCGATAGGTGTGTGTATTCGCCGTATAAGACGCACCAACTTTTTTTGGGGGAAGAAAAAGTGCGTCTTATACGGCGAAAAATACGGTATATATTGGGAAGATAAAACCTGCAGGTCCAGCAAAAGAAACAGGTTTTTGGCGATAATAAAGAACAATTACTTTTCCCAACTAGTGCAGGACCCAACAAGAGTGGAGTCACTTCTGGACCTTATAGTAACCTTTATGTGAGACATAGTATCCAAAGAAGACATAGGGGGCTATCTTAGTAATAGTGACCACTAGGGATGCATCAAAATTTCGGCGCCAAAAATTATGGGTAAAAAATGGCCCGTACGGCCTTTTTGGGCTAAGGGAATTTCAAGGGGGAGCAGGTTGCAGTGGTCAGATAAGAGACTTACCCCTTTAGTTTACGGTTTTGAGTCAGTATGTTTTATTTAATTAATTTTATTTTATTTGTATTATAGACAATTTGGACAAAAGGTTTTTAAAAGGTTTATTTTATTTAAGAATAAAACGTTTATCTTATTATTAGCACAGAGTTTATACAGTAATTTCAGATCACTTAAAATTAGGGCTGCAGCCAATGATTATTTTGATAATCGATTAGTTGTCGATTATTTTATGGATTAATCGGAAAAAATGTCAAAATTCCAAAAAAAAGAGGTTCAGCTGATTCTACTTGAAAAATGATGTACAATGGCAATATTAAAAGTTTCTAGCATGTGATGTGATCAAACAGCAGCAATTTTATTTTTTTTACGTTTATGCCGGTTGCCATACAGGATCATTATTAATGATCCTGTACAGAAACCAGTTTAAATTTTATACTGCCGAATGGGTAACTATCTGATCTATTAAAATAAAATGTTAATGATTCACTACTATTTTAATAGTTCAGACAGTTAGCCATGTGGTAGTATCAAATATGTAAAAATAAAAACATTTTTTACATTTTTGTATAGCAATAGGAAAAGGGGGAGATAATTTTTATTGGAGAGCAGTTAATTTAAATTTTTTGTTTGTTTTTACTTTACTCTTTTTATATAGCACTCCTATACAGATGGGGGTATGTGCAGACTGCAGAGCATTGCATCCAACCCATGTCTGTAGTACAAAATCTGTAGTACTACAAATACTAGGGTGCAAATGCTCTGCACACACCCCCATGTGTATAGCAGTGTATATGCACTACATACACACCGCTATACCCATGGGGGTATGTGCAGAGCATTGCACCCTTGTGTCTGTAGTACAGACACTAGGATGCAATGCTCTGCACATACTACCATTTATATAGCAGTGTGTATGGTAGAAACAGGGTCACCTCTGCACATACTACCATTTATTTAGCAGTGTGTATGGTAGAAACAGGGTCACCTGCACTATCTACCTATACATTCAAGTTAGTGCAGGTGACCCTGCTGTAAGATTGCCTTAAATAGTAGGTAGTATCCCCTTGCAGACATTAGCAGCAGCCTCCATGTAGAACGCAGCCCCCCCCCTTTAGACATTAGTAGGGCCCCCCTTTAGACATTAGCAGGGCCCCCCTTTAGACATTAGCAGGGCCCCCTTTGGACATTAGCAGGGCCCCCCTTTGGACATTAGCAGGGCCCCCCTTAGACAGCTCCGCTGCCCCGACCTCCCGTCCGCATCATGTCGTTCTATGAAGGAGCATGTGACATACACGTCACTCTGCTTCCTCCGTAGCGTTATGCTGGGCTCAGTGGATGGAGGAGGTGGAGTGACGTGTGTGTCACATGCTCCTCCATGGAACGCCATGATGGGGATGGGAGGACGGGGCAGCAGAGCACAGCAGGTATCGGATTTGGTATCGGGGAGATTGAACGAGTCCCCGATACCATGGAAATGGCTAGTATCTGAGTCTCAGCCTGAGACTGTACTTAGGCTGCTGCGGGATTTTCGGGACTCACGCTTGACCGTTTGCCTGCCGGCAGTAGCCTTCTGACTGCAGACGACGAATCGGGCGATTATTCGATAATGGGATTCGTCGACAACGAATCCAGTTATCGAATTTAATCAATTTTCTCGATTAATTGTTGCAGCTCTACTTAAAATTACTTCACTTTCAGTTTCGGTTAAGCACAGCCTAAATTTTCGGTTTCCGTTTCGGCCCTTTCGGAGCATCCCTAGTGACCACGACATAAGTTTTCATTTATCCTATAAGAGGATGGCTACTAATGAGTCTACAAAAGCATTAAACTTCAGGAATGCCATAGTGACATAGATTGGGACCATGCCCTAAGTAATAAAAGTACACAAGGTAAATGGGACATTTTTAAGAGAACTTGAGAATGACATATACCCTTCGGGATTAAAGGGGCACTCCGGTGAAAACCTTTTTTCTTTTAAATCAACTGATGGCAGAAAGTTAAACATATTTGTAAATGACTTCTATTAAAAAATCTTAATCCTTCCTGTACTTATTAGCTGCTGAATACTACAGTGGAAATTCTTTTCTTTTTGGAATGCTCTCTGATGACATCACGAGCACAGTTCTCTCTGCTGAAGTTATTATAATAATAATAATAATGTTTTATTTATTGTTGTCCTTAGTGGGATTTGAACCCAAGTCCCCAGCACTGCAAGGCAGCAGTGCTAACCACTGAGCCACCATGCTGCCCTTAGCAAACATCTGCTATGCATGGTTGCTAAAATGGACAGAGATGTCAGCAGAGAGCACTGTGCTCGTGATGTCATCAGTGTTCCAAAAAGAAAGGAATTTCCTCTGTAGCATTCAGCAGCTAATAAGTACTGGAAGGATTAAGATTTTTTAAGAGAAGTAATTTACAAATATGTTTAACTTTCTGCCACCAGTTGATTTAAAAGAAAAAAGGTGATAAACCAAAACACTAAATTATGTGATAAATGAAAAAAGGAAAGCATTCAAACTACTTAAACAAGAAGGTAGTGGGGAAACAGTAACAAAATAATAAGAGGAATAAATTCTGCAAAAGATTAAATAAAACTAGCAAAAATAGAAAGTAAAAAGAACACAAAAATATTCTTCACCTACACAAACAATAAGAAACTTAAAAGGGGTACACCTCTGGAAAAAAAACATTTTATTTTTTATTTTTTAAATCAACTGGTGCCGGAAAGCTAAGCAGATTTGTAAATCACTTCTATTTAAAAATCTTAATCCTTCCAGTATTTATCAGCTGCTATATGCTCCACATGAAGTTATTTTCTTTCTGAATTTCATTTCTGTCTAACCACAGTGCTCTCTGTTGACACTCTGGACAGCTCCTAAAATGGACAGTGGTGTCAGCAGAGAGCACTGTGGTCAGACAAAAAGGAAATTCAAAAAGAAAATAACTTCCTGTGGAGCATACAGCTGTTGATAAGTACTGGAAGGATTAAGATTTTTAAATAGAAGTAATTTACAAATCTGTTTAACTTTCTGGCACCAGTTTAAAACTGAAAATGTTGGCCCATTAAAGGAGTTCTCTAAGCTAAAACTTTTAACCCCCGCTTTGCCCGGGCTGTAAAACTATACATAATAACCTTTCACTTACCTGCCAACGATCCCCCGTTGTTCCGAGATCGCCGTCCCGTTCTCCGGTCCCGGTCTCTTCCACTTCCTGCGAGTCGGTGACTTCACTCTGCGCTCAGCCTATCAGCGGCCGCAGCAATGTCCCGTCGCGGCCTCTGATAGGCTGATCGCAGAGTGAAGTCACCGACCCGCAGGAAGAGGAAGCTGACAGGGACTGGAGCACAGGCGGCGCTATCGGAGCAACGGGGGATCGTAGGCAGGTAAGTGAAAGGTTATTATGTATAGTTTTACAGCCCGGGCACAGTGGGGGTTAAAAGTTTTAGCTTAGAGAACTCCTTTAAGAAATAATCTGGGTGTAATGCTGGAGGAGGATGAGGAAAAGGCCAATCTATTAAATCCTTTTTCTCTACTGTATTTACATAGGAAAATCCAATGTCTGATAACAGGGGAAGGGATAACATAAATTATCCAGCAAATGTTGTCTATTTAACCCAACAAGAAATATGGTGGCACCTTAGTAACATTAAAACACACAAATCACTGAGCCCAGATGGAATCCATCCCAGGGTTTTGCAGGAATTAAGTAGCGTGCTCGAAAGTAGGGATCAACCGATTATCGGTTTGGCCGATATTATCGTCCTATATTCACGATTTTGGACGTAATCAGTATCGGCAATTACCTTGCCGATAATCCGATAATGCCCCCCCCACATCGCACTGCCCAGAGACTGCCGCCGCAGCTGCCCCATTGCCTCCCCCATCCCCGGTTTTATAATTACCTGTTCCCGGGGCCCGAGGTGCGCGCTACTTCTGGCTCCTGCGGAGTCCTGTGTTACGCTGTGCGCTGCGCAATGACGAGTGACGTCACAGTCAGTGTGCACAGTAACAGCTCAGGACGCCGCCGGAGCCAGAAGTAGCGCGGACCCCGGAAACAGGTAATTATAAAACTGGGAATGGGGGAGGCAATGGGGCAGCGGCGGTGGTGGTTGGACTAGGGAGGACCTCAGGACAGGCAGGGGGAGAGAAGCGGGTGGCGGCGGCAGTCTCTGGCACTGCAAAAGCCGCTGCAGTTCATTGATTTAAAGCCCCCGCTTTAAACCAATGATCTGCAGTGGCGTCGCCAGGTGGTGGTGGGGGGGGGGTGGTTGTTTGATAAATAGCCAATAACTTATACCGGAATATCGGTATAAGTTATCGGCTATCGGCCTTAACCTCCACAGGTTATCGGTATTGGCCCTAAAAAATTTAAATCGGTCGATCCCTATTAGAAAGACCCTAATTCCTTGTATCCAAAGACTCTATAATGACAGGGACTGTTCCAAAGGACTGGCGCTTGGCAAATGTGGTACCAATATTCAAAAAGGAGTCAAATAGGGATGAAATAGGCCTGTAAGTTCTATTAACATCTGTTGTGGGTAAGATTTTTAGGGGTTTCTGAGGGATGCTATTCTGGAATATCTTTAACGAAAATAATCTTTAACACAGAGCCAATGTGGGTTTATGCAGGATCAGTCCTGTCAGACTAATCTGATCAGCTTCTATGAGGAGGTCAGTTATAGATTGGATTGGGGTGAAGCAGTAAATATCTTATATCTGGACTTTTCTAAGGCATTTGATAATGTGCCGCACAGAAGTTTAGTACATAAAATGAAGATGCTGGGACTAGGGGAGGATTATAAGTAAATGGGTTAGCAACTGGCTCAGTGATAGAAAGCAGAGTGTGGTTACCAATGGAACTTACTCTGGTTGGGTGACAGTTACAAGTGGGGTACTGCATGGGTCATAAATGGGTCTACTCCTTTTCAAAATGTTAATAAATGACCTAGTAGAGGCATTACAGAGTGGAATTTCAATTTTATGACAAGACAGGAGTCTCCCATTATCCTATTCTTTCTTTACTTCTCAAATAGCGGCAAGGGTTAACAAATCAACATATCAAGAAAAAAACTCAATTTAAAAAAATTAAAAAATTAAAAGGTATAACTAGTAGCCAATCACAATCCAGCGTAGGTGATATAAGGTGAGGTCAGCAGGTATAATCCTTCTTTCTTTGCTGCTTTGCATGAAGTGCTCTTATTGTTAGATACCATATTTTTGTAGATGCTGAAGATATAGAGATATATATATATATATATATATATATATATATATATATACAGTACAGACCAAAAGTTTGGACACTCCTTCTCATTCAAAGAGTTTTCTTTATTTTCATGACTATGAAAATTGTAGATTCACACTGAAGGCATCACAACTATGAATTAACACATGTGGAATTATAGGCATAACAAAAAAGTGTGAAACAACTGAAAATATGTCATATTCTAGGTTCTTCAAAGTACCCACCTTTTGCTTTGATTACTGCTTTGCACACTCTTGGCATTCTCTTGATGAGCTTCAAGAGGTAGTGACCTGAAATGGTCTTTCAACAGTCTTGAAGGAGTTCCCAGAAATGCTTAGCACTTGTTGGCCCTTTTGCCTTCATTGGGTTCAGGTCTGGTGACTGTGGAGGCCAGGTCATCTGGCGCAGCACCCCATCACTCTCCTTCTTGGTCAAATAGCCCTTACACAGCCTGGAGGTGTGTTTGGGGTCATTGTCCTGTTGAAAAATAAATGATGGTCCAACTAAACGCAAACCGGATGGAATAGCATGCCGCTGCAAGATGCTGTGGTAGCCATGCTGGTTCAGTATGCCTTCAATTTTGAATAAATTCCCAACAGTGTCGCCAGCAAAGCACCCCCACACCATCACACCTCCTCCTCCATGCTTCACGGTGGGAACCAGGAATGTAGAGTCCATCCGTTCACCTTTTCATCCGTCGCACAAAGACACGGTGGTTGGAACCAAAGATCTCAAATTTGGACTCATCAGACCAAAGCACAGATTTCCACTGGTCTAATGTCCCAGTTTGTTCTTTAGCCCAAACAAGTCTCTTCTGCTTGTTGCCTGTCCTTAGCAGTGGTTTCCTAGCAGATATTCTACCATGAAGGCCTGATTCACACAGTCTCCTCTTAACAGTTGTTCTAGAGACCTGATCTCTAATCTGAGCTGCTGTTAACCTGCGATTTCCGAGGCTGGTGACTCGGATGAACCTATCCTACGCAGCAGAGGTGACTCTTGGTCTTCCTTTCCTGGGGCGGTCCGCATGTGAGCCAGTTTCTTTGTAGCTCTTGATGGTTTTTGTGACTGCACTTGGGGACACTTTCCACCTAGAATATTACATATTTTCAGTTGTTTCACACTTTTTTGTTATGTCTATAATTCCACATGTGTTAATTCATAATTTTGCAGCCTTCAGCGTGAATCTACAATTTTCATAGTCATGAAAATAAAGAAAACTCTTTGAATGAGAAGGTGTGTCCAAACTTTTGGTTTGTACTATATTATATATATATATATATATATATATATATATATATATATATATATATATATATATATATATAAACGGGATGAGTATTTAACTCAGGGAGAGTTCACCACTCCTGGTGTGACTGAGCTTTCAAGGGCCACTAAGCACTCCGCAGGTATTCTGGGTAGGGGAATATGCAAATCAGCTCATTACATCACCTTTTCAGGCGATGTTCCCTGGTATCAGTTTAGCTCCAGTTACAGAATATAAAAAGCTAATCGGAATTAATGCCAAGCCAGAACTCTCTCTCCAGAAGGAAAGAACACCCATCTGCAAACAGCTGTCTGCAGATGAGTGCTCTTTCCTTCTGGAGAGAGAGTTCTGGCTTGGCATTAATCCGGATTAGCTTTTTATATTCCGTAACTGGAGCTAAGCTGATACCAGGGAACATCCCTGAAAAGGTGATGTAATGAGCTGATTTACATATTCCCCTACCCAGAATGCCTGCGGAGTGCT
Organism: Hyla sarda; assembly: GCF_029499605.1. Taxonomy (NCBI): domain Eukaryota; kingdom Metazoa; phylum Chordata; class Amphibia; order Anura; family Hylidae; genus Hyla; species Hyla sarda. The sequence continues at coordinate 162,213,715 of NC_079195.1, read as the reverse complement.
TAGTGGCCCTTGAAAGCTCCGTCACACCAGGAGTGGTAAACTCTCCCTGAGTTAAATACTCATCCCGTTTAGTTGGTCTAAGGCCCCTCATCTCAGCCAAGCCAGATTACCCTGCTCTGTACTGATGAGGGGCAAGTACCCAGAAACAGCTGTCTGCTCATGGGTGCTCTTTCCTTCTGGAGAGAGAGTTCTGGCTTGGCATTAATACCGATTAGCTTTTTATATTCCGTAACTGGAGCTAAGCTGATACCAGGGAACATCGCAAGAAAAGGTAATGTAATGAGCTGATTTGCAAATTCCGCCATATATATATATATATATATATATATATATATATATATATAATTTTATACTATGTCTATATATATATTATTCCTGCTTATTCTTATTGATTTTATTCTCTTTATATTCCTCAGTCCTACAATGCCACCTTCTGATACCTTTCAGTATATACAGTCCTGTTTTAATAATTCCTTCCCTTCACACAGGATTTCTCCCTTCATAAGGTCACCTATTAGTATTACCTATCCTATTACATAATTTAAAGAGGACCTGTCATCAAATCATATTTTTCAAACTAACTCATATTATATTCCCTAACTACTCTTAACACCCCTCCTGCCCTTAAAACATTTTTCCGAGCTTTAAAAATCTTTGTATCATACCTTTCCCCTTGCTCACATTGGCCCTCATTTACTTAGAAAATCGGGTTGTAAGTCTATCTTGCTTTCCTACCCGACTGCTTTTTTCCCCTGGTATTTATTATTATGTCGCATCCTGTTTGTCGCACGTGGGTTTTGTAAGTTTTGGTTTCCAACTCCTCTGAGTTGTCGGGAAAAAATCCACAACAATTCAACAAATTCGGGTTGGAAACCTTTATAAATATGTGGGAAAGCTCAGAAATGTCGGGTTATGCCCCTTTTTCGGGTTTGGGAGAATCCACATCGGGTTCGTCGGGAAAAAATTTTGCATCGTGTCGCAGACTGGCGCACGATGTCTGCGACATGTCGCAGACAAAGATGCGCCAAAAAAACCCCACAAAACAAGTCGGGTTTAGTATAGTAAATGAGGGCCATTGTGTGAGCTCCCGGCAGGAGAAAGTTGGCGTTCCCTAGCAGGCGTGACAACACTGAAGCCTGCGAAAACTGAGCCTCACCATGCTCTGCACGCACTTCCAGAGTTTGGTCTCCTGCCAGGCCGGGAGGAGACCAACTAACTGTATGACTTGCGCAGGGAACAGAACAGAGCCACCGAGTGGACGTTTATTCAATCACATTAAAAACATATAAAAACAATGATGTGCTTGGTTTTAACATAACTTTATTCTTTCATGAGTTATTTACAAGTTTCTGACCACTTATAAAATGTGTTCAATGTGCTGCCCATTGTGTTGGATTGTCAATGCAACTCTCTTCTCCCACTCTTCACACACTGATAGCAACACCGCAGGAGAAATGCTAGCACAGGCTTCCAGTTTGTTTTGTTGCCGTGCGTTTGACCTGCTCTTATAATAAATGTGAACAGATGGAACAGAGTGCCTCAACATTGTATTCTTCTACACAATGATTATTCTATAACATGCAATCTTTTGATTGCACACGCTGATCAATGCTATGCCATAGAATAGCATTGATCAGTTTTATCGGTGCTCTGCTGCTCCAGCCTGCTATGCAGGCTTGGAGAAGCAGATCACCGATCAGACAGCGAGGAGGCAGCTTTTGGTCCCCAACAAGTTAATAATTATATTTTTACACTATTTTATTATTATTACTTTGCGGTAATATTTAAAAAAAAATTTCCGTCACAATGGCAGATTAACAATCTGAAAAAATGGCGGAACCTAACACTTTTGAATTTATTGAGGCATTGATTCAATCAATGGTTGATCAATTTGTTAATAAATCGGTGCAATCTGCCGTTCGTTCGGCAATTTCATCATTGCAGGATGCCATTACTAAGTCAATGGTTTTGGCTATGGCCCGCTCAAAGCCACATAAATTGCCTCAATTGGACCCATCTATTTCCTCAGAGGATTTCTGGTCCACAGAGGAATCTTCTTCACATACAGTAGAAGGGGGAAAGAAATCTGGAAAAGCCTCCCACAAAAGGTTGATATTGATCACAAATACTATCAAAACACCGAAAAATATTAAAGAGAGAGGATCAGGTGGTATAAGGAGGTATAAACTCCTTATACCATGGAGGAGAATTCTGAGTATGAAGACATTTAGATGAGGGGGAAGAAATACTGGATGCTGAAGCTTTTAGAAAGTGCTGAAGTCCCTTACTTGGACCCGGGTAACATTAAAGGGGTTATCCAGGAATAGAAAAACACAGCTCATTTCTTCCAAAACAACTCCATGTCTGTCTCCAGGTTGGGTGTGGTTTCCTAACTTGGCTCCATTCACTTCAATGGAACTGAGCTGCAGAACCATACCCAACCTGGAGACAGGTGGGGAGAGGTTTTTGAAAGAAAGTAGCTCTGTTTTTCTATTCCTGGATAACTCCTTTAACCACCCGAGATCTGGGGGTCGGTACCTCACCCGAAAGTGTAACGTTTCCTGAGTCTTTGGGTAAAGAAATCATTAAACAAAGTGGCCAGGAGCAAACTCAAATCTGAATTCCCCAGGCCCACTCTTCCTCATAAACACGGCAGACTTTGATCCTACCTTTGTAAAGTATCTGACCAAGTCAGGCAAAAAAAAAAAAAAAAAAAGGGGTGGATAGGTCATTCCACTCGATCAGAGATAAATACCTTGATCTGTTAGGCCCATTTACAAAAATATTGGACCTATCTCCTCGGGGAACCCAGTGGATCTCTAGGTGCATAACCGCTTAACGACAACGGATGTAAATGTACATCATGATGAGGTGGTACTTCCCGCACTGTAATGTACATTTACGTACGATCTGTTTTGGATCACCGCATCTCCTGACGCAGTGATTGGGTGAAGATTTCTGCGGTTTCCTAATAGCAGCCATCTTTGCACGTCGCCTAAGGGGGATTTAACCCCCTCCTGAAACGGCAATCGCCGCAGTATGATGTAACTTCTTACCATCCAATCACAGCGATCCAGCTCTGTTTCGGCCCCCCTGTGACCAGGAATAAATGGTGATTGGTGCTTTCCGAGACAGCACCAATCACCATTCTGTAAAGGAGGGAGGTGGCAAGGTTGCCACTTTTCCGATTGCTGCTATTGGTCGGTAAGGACCAACCGACCAATGGCAGCACAGTGAGAAAATTAGTAAAACTCCTTCCCCCACTTTGCCTGCTCACTCAAGTCCGGGCAGGGAGCGGAGGAAGGAGTTCTGCAGCGGCTGTAGTGTGCGGCGGGAGGTGCGCGGCGGCTGTGGCAGCATCCTGTGACTGTGACCGACTGGATCGTTGGTGAGTGAGCTGTAGAGCAGGTAGGGACAGTTTGCTTGTTCTGCAGGAGCACTGCTCTGTGAGTCTGGCATCTTGCTGCTGCAGTCAGCCCCTATATTTTTTTGAGGTGCAGTTTTTTTTTTCTGTAGGGTATTTTTTTTCAGAGAGGGTGTTTGCGGTCCTTGCCACCAGTCGCTGGTCTGCACTGTGTGTGGCTGGACCGTACCCCTTACACTTTTTCGGAAGCGTTTGTGTTTTGTACTGTTGCAAAATCACTTCACTACACTTCTCACAATTAAAGTAAGTGAAACCTCAAATTTACACACACACTTACAACCCCCCCCTCCCCTGTCCCTACCCCCAAAAATGTTTTTAAATGGTCAGTAAGGTTTTTCGGTGGAGGAGGCATACACCATGCTTGCCTCTGACACCAAATCAGTCAGTGATGGGGAAGAGGAAGATCAAACCTTCCTCCTTTCTTCCTCATCATCCACTAATGATGAGCCCCCTAGAAGGCTGCGCTGCGTCTGCCGCTGGGCAATGCCAGTAGAGGCCCTCCAAACTAGTAGCACTGTCCCCCAAACTAGTAGCCCTGTCCGCCAAACTAGTAGCCCTGTCCCCCAAACTAATAGCCCTGTCCCTGTATAATGTTCCCTGTCCACCGTACCAAGTTTCCCGGTCCCCATTATAGGTGACCCTGTCTGGACCACAGTTCCGGAAAATTAGGAGTCCGATTCCTAGGTTTGTTGGCCACCTAGGAATCTAAACTGACACCACAAACCTCACTGAAATTGACATTTTTATGTTTTTTTTTCAAAAAGGACTTTGTCAATTTGACGGTGGCTCAATCAAACTTGTACGCCCATTATTTTGTCGCCCAGCACCCCGATTCTTTGTTGATAATGCAACATGCCTGCCCCGAAATGATCCCGCATATGACCGCCTATTCAAAATAAGGCCATTCATAGATCATTTCACTAATAAATTTGCAGAGGCCCCCCAAAAGGAGGTCGCTATTGACGAGTCCCTTATTAGTTTCAAAGAGAGGAGAAAGGGAAAAAACAGGACACGTGCCCCTAGTTTAAACAATGATTATAGGGAAAAAAAACATATGAATCTCACTCACCCTTTGGTGTTGCGCTAAGAGCACATCATCTGTGTTCACATGTAGCCTCTGTGGAGTCGTCGGTAGTAGTAAGTGAGGTAGATAAAAAAAAAAACTGATATTTTGGACCAATGGAATTAGAAGACACCAAACTCTTATGGTGATCACTACTATCGCTACTGTTTGATCACCATAAGAGTTTGGTCTCTTCTAATTCCATTGGTCCAGCGCTGCAAGAAAAATATCTGTTTTTATTAGTTTCAAAGGGAGACTCAATTTCCTCCAGTACATTCCTAGTAAAAGGGCAAGCTATAGCGTGAAAGTATACAAATTCTGTATACCTCAGGGTACACTTATAGGTTTAGGGTGGATTCCCGCATTGAACCTCCAGAATAAACACCCCCCCCCCCCCCCCCCCATCCTGGGAGTTAGACAAAAATTGTGTTGGAAGGATGTACCCACTGCTGGATAAAGGTTACCAATTCTATGTGGATAACTTTTATACCAGCATCCCTCTTTTCAAGACCCTTTCCGCCTGAGCCACTGCAGCTTTCGACACTTATGCTGACCACAATTCACGGTAACGGCAGCACCCCTGTCCCGGTATGAGGTACCGGTACTATGGTCCTCAAGCCGGATTGTATCCTGGACTACAATCAGTATATGGGAGAAGTTGATCTCTCGGATCAAGTCCTCAGACATTATAGTGCCATGCGCAAAACCAGGAGATGGTACAAAAAAGTTGCGTTGTACATGGTGCAGACGGCATTGTACAGCACTTTTGCATTTTTCTGAAGCACTGGCAACACGGGGGCATTACTTCAGTTCCAGGAGGTAGTGATCAAGGCCCTGATCTTTGGCAACCAGGAAGGAGTGGGCCCAAGTACCTATGGAACTGTAGGCCTCCGTATTGTACCAGGGCAACATTTTCCAGGGGATGTCCCCTACACTGGAAAGAAGGGACGTCCCAGAAAAGATGCAAAGTCTGTTTTAAAAAAGGGATAAGAAGGGACACCATTTTCCAGTGTGACACCTGTCCTGAAAAATCAGGCCTCTGCATCGAAGAATGCTTTAAGGCGTATCATAATTCTATGGAATACTAAATTTATGATTTACCCCATTTACATTTTTTCCCAAATTTACTGTGTGTTGTACATGAGCCATGCAGCGTTGTACAATGCTATTGTTCTCTTCCAATGTTTTGGTGGCGTTGTACATGAGCTTGTATCACGGCTATGTACAGAGTTTTTCCAATGCATTGGCAACACAGGGACATACCAGTCCCTGGTTGCAATAATCCCCAAAAAGTCCCAAGTACGTTGATCCAGGGATTTATTTCGATTGCCGTATTTTGAGTTGGGAAGGAATTTTCCCCCCTGATATGGGGCAAATTGGCATCCGCCTCATAAGAGGCTTTTTGCCTTCCTCTAGATCAACACAGTAGGGCAGTGCTTCTCAACCAGGCTGTCTCCAGCTGTAGTAAAACTACAACTCCCAGCATGCTGGGAGTCACAGTTTTGCAACAGCTGGAGGCACCCAGGTTGGGAAACACTGCAATAGGGGGTGATTTATTAACTGCAGTGTTTTGGTAAAGTAAGTAAAGTTCTGCAACTGCCAGCCGCTCCTGTGCAAATCACAATATATGCAGGGAGCTCTCTCACTCCTGAGCCCTGTCGCATTTGCCTGGCAACAGTTTAGGGCCACATATGGGGTATTTCTGTCCTTGGGAGAAATTGCTTTACGCTTCAGAAAATGAAAACTTTGGGGCTACATCTGAATGTTAGTGTAAAAACTATTTTTTTTTTCACACTTACATGCGAGTGTAGCCCCATTTTTTTTCATTTTCCTCAAGGGGTAAAAGACCTCCAGAATTTGTAACGTAACTTTTCCAGAGTGTGGAAATACCCCATATGTGGACGTAAAGTGCTTTGCTGGTGCATGGCAGGGGTCAGGACTGAGGGAGCACCATATACATTAGCCATTGCAGCCTAAATTGGTGATTTGTACTGCAATGGCTGATAGTTGCAGAGGTTCAGACATAAAATCTAAACTAAAATAACAGACAAGTGACCCCATTTTGAAAACTACACCCCTCATGGAATGTAACAAGGGATGCAGTAAGGATTCCGACCCTACAGGTGTCTGACAGATTTCTGGAACAATGAGCCATGAAAATAAAAAATTTAAGTTTTACACTATCCTGTTGGTGTAGCCCCACATTTTTCATTCTCACAAGGGATGAATGGGGAAAGACCCCCAAAATCTGTTACACAACTTTTCTCCAGTATAGATATACCCCATATGTGGACGTAAAGTGATGTGCAGGCACACTGCAGAGCTCATAAGAGAGTGAGCGCCATCAGCCTTTTGGAGGGTGGATTTGGCTGGAATGGAAGATGGGAGCAAGGTGTGTTTGCAAAGGCCCCATTGTGCCAGGACAGGGATGTCCGGAGAGGACGGGAGGAAGACCGGAGGACGCGGCGGGGGACAGGGGAGTGCTGGGGACCGGCCCCAGTACTTACCTCGTCCCTGAAGACCCGGATCCCGGCGATGAAGACGGCGGCAGCGGTGACAGGTGAGTGGATCTTCAGCCGCGGTCGTGCCCTTTACAGCAATGCACGTCCCCGTAAACCGACATGCATTGCTGTAATGGGACCCTGTAAACTACAACTTCCAGCATGCCCAGACAGCCCTTGGCGTCTGGGCATGCTGGGAGTTGCAGTTTTGCAACATCTGGAGGTCCACAGTTTGGAGGCCACTGTGCCCTTCCAGATGTTGCAAAACTACACATCCTCAGCATGCCCTTACTGTCCAGGCATGCTGGGAGTTGTAGTTCTGTAACATCTGGCCCTTCAGATGTTGCAGAACTACAACTCCCAGCATGCCTGGACAGTTTTTGGCATACTGGGAGTTTTGCAACATCTGGAGGGCTACAGCTTGGGCACCACTACACAGTGGTCCCCAAACTGTTCTCCTCCAGCTGTTGCGTAACCACTACTCCCAATATGCCCTTCGGCTGCCTGGGCATGCTGGGAGTTGTGGTTTTGCAACAACTGGAGGCACACTGGTTGGGAAACATTGTCTGTTTCCTAACTCAGTGTTTCCCACCCCGTGTGCCTCCAGCTGTTGCAAAACTATAACTACCAGCATGCACTGATAGACCGTGCATGCTGGGAGTTGTAGTTTTGCAACAGCTGGAGGTTCCCCCCCCCTGTGAATGTACAGGGTACATTCACATGGGCAGGGGGCTTACCATGAGTATCAGGCTGCAAGTTTGTGATGCAGCAAATTTTGCGCGACAGCTCAAACTCGCAGCGGGAAACTCGCTGTAATCCCCCGCCCGTGTGACTGTAACCTAAAAACACTACACTACACTAACACAAAATAAGTAAAAAAACACTACATATACACATACCCCTACACAGCCCCCCCTCCCCTCCCCAATAAAAATGAAAAACGTCTGGTAAGCCACTGCTTCCAAAATGGAGCCTCCAGCTGTTGCAAAACAACAACTCCCAGTATTGCCGGACAGCCGTTGACTGTCCAAGCATGCTGGGAGTTTTGCAACAGCTGGAGGCACCCTGTTTGGGAATCGCTGGCGTAGAATACCCCTATGTCCACCCCTATGCAAATCCCTAATTCAGGCCTCAAATGCACATGGCGCTCTCACTTCGGAACCCTGTCGTATTTCAAGGCAACAGTTTAGGGCCACATATGGGGTATCGCCGTACTCAGGAGAAATTGCCTAACAAATTTTGGGGGGCTTTTTCTCCTTTCATCCCTTATGAAAAGGGGAAGTTGGGGTCTACACCAGCATGTTAGTGTAAAAAAAAAAATTTTTTTACACTAACATGCTGGTGTTGCCCTATACTTTTCATTTTGACAAGAGGTAAAAGGGAAAAAAAAGCCCCCCAAAATTTGTATTGCAGTTTCTCCCGACTACGGAGATACCCCATATGTGGGCGTAAAGTGCTCTGGGGGCGCACAACAAGGCCCAGAAGGAAGAGTGCACCATGTACATTTGAAGTGATTTGCACAGGGGTGGCTGATTGTTACAGCGGTTTTGACAAACGCAAAAAAAACAAAACCCCACATGTGACCCCATTTTGGAAACTACACCCCTCACGGAATGTAATGAGGGGTGCAGTGAGAATTTACATCCCACTGGTGTCTGACAGATCTTTGGAACAGTGGGCTGTGCAAATAAAAATTTTTGTACAGCCCACTGTTCCAAAGATCTGACAGACACCAGTGGGGGTAAATGCTCACTGTACCCCTTGTTACGTTCCTCAAGGGGTCTAGTTTCCAAAATGGTATGCCACTGTTTTTTTTTTTTTTTTGCTGTCCTGGCACCACAGGGGCTTCCTAAATGCGACATGACCCCGAGCAAAATTTGCTCTCAAAAAGCCAAATATGACTCCTTCTCTTCTGAGCATTGCAGTTTGCCCGTAGTGCACTTCAGGTCAACTTATGGGGTACCTTCATACTCAGAAGAGATGGGGTTACAAATTTTGGGGGGTAATTTCTGCTATTAACCCTTGCAAAAATGTAAAATTTGGGGGGAAACACACATTTTAGTGACTATTTTATTTTTTTACATATGCAAAAGTCGTGAAACACCTGTGGGGTATTAAGGCTCACTTAATTCCTTGTTACATTCCTCAAGGGGTCTAGTTTTCAAAATGGTATGCCATGTGTTTTTTTTTTTTTGCTGTTCTGGCACCATAGGGGCTTCCTAAATGCAAAATACCCCCCAAAAACCATTTCTGAAAAACGTACTCTCCAAAATCCCCTTGTCGCTCCTTCGCTTCTGAGCCCTCTACTGCGCCCGCCGAACACTACAAATATAAGTTTACATTTTCTCCTTTTACCCCTTGTAAAAATTCAAAAATTGGGTCTACAAGAAAATGCGAGTGTAAAAAATTAAGATTGTGAATTTTCTCCTTCACTTTGCTGCTATTCCTGTGAAACACCTAAAGGGTTAAAATGCTGACTGATTGTAATTTTGAATACTTTGGGGGGTGCAGTTTGGGGTCTTTTGTGGGGTATTTCTAATATGAAGACCCTTCAAATCCACTTCAAACCTGAACTGGTCCCTGAAAAATAGTGAGTTTGAAAATTTTGTGAAAAATTTGAAAATTGCTGCTGAAATTTGAAGCCCTCTGGTGTCTTCCAAAAATAAAAACACATCAATTTTATGATGCAAACATAAAAGTAGACATTTTGTATATGTGAATAAAATAATAAAAATATTTGGAATATCCATTTTCCTTACAAGCAGAGAGCTTCAAATTTAGAAAAATGCTAAATTTTCAAAATTTTCATCAAATTTTGGGATTTTTCCCCAAGAAAGGATGCAAGTTACCACCAAATTTTACCACTATGTTAAAGTAGAATATGTCACGAAAAAACAATCTCGGAATCAGAATGATAAGTAAAAGCATTCCAGAGTTCTTAATGTTTAAAGTGACAGTGGTCAGATGTTCAAAAAATGGCCAGGTCCTAAGGTGTAAAATGGCTGGGTCCTTAAAGGGTAGCTCCCACCATCCAATTTTTTTTTTTTTGCTAGCCCGTTCATCCCCCCGCTACGGCACTAGACCGTTCCCTCCTCCCCCCCCCCCCCGCCCCGCATACCCCGTTCCCTCATTACACTTGCAGTTACTGCAGAGTCCGTCAGCGGGCGTGCAGGGACAGCGGCGGCAACAAGGCGGCGGCGGCGCTGTGCGGGAGGAGTGGCCTCCCAGCCAGTAGCCGGGGAGCCAATGCGCTCGCTCCCGCCTGTCTGATTGACAGGCAGGGAGCGAGTGCAGCCTAACTGAAAAAGGACTGATTGCCACTCCAAAATCAGTCCTTTTTCAGTAGCCGGTTTTTAAATGTAAATTAAACCTTTTTAATGGAAAAAAATATATAATAAAAAGTATATTAGAGATATGTTGCAGTACATAAGTACTACAACATATCAAAAAATAAAGTTGGTGACAGTGCCCATTTAAGGGGTTAAATGTGACATGCCCCCCAAAAACCATTTCAGTAAAATTCACACTCCAAAAGCCTATTGTCGCTCCTTCCCTTCTGAGCCCTGTACTTCATCCACAGAGCACTTTATTTTTCATGATATTTTCGAATTTTTCACCAAGAAATTATACAAGTATCAATGAAAATGTACCACTAAAGTAGAATTTATCATCAAATTCATAAGCAAAGGCATCCCAGAGTTATTAATGCTTAAAGTGACAGTGGTCAAATTTGCAAAAAATGGGCTTCATCCTTAAAGGGTTAAAGGATGGGTCCAAAGAGCAGTTTGCCTTTTTGGAAATGTTAGGAGATATTAAAGGGGTACTACCATGGAAAACTTTTTTTTTTTTTAAATCAACTAGTGCCAGAAAGTTAAACAGATTTGTAAATTACGATAAACAAAGGGGTACGTACGTGCACTCACTGCTCAACAGAGATAGTCTGGAAGTCCAGTAACGGGATGCCGGTTCACGGCATAGGCGCAGGTGTACGGCACTCCCGATATCCCGTTACCGGACTTCCAGATGCAACTATCTCCGGTAAGCGGTGAGTGCACGTACGTACCCCTTTCTTTATCCTATATTGATACTTCATACATTTGTATGTGCACCCCGCAGGAGACATTGATATAGGTCGCCGAAGACGTAATTACAGGTCGTGGAAGGTGAAGTTGCTTCCTGTGTGCTCTCCCCTTTCCTACTACATTTGTTGAGATTTGTTAATTACTTCTATTAAAAAATCTTAATCCTTTAGAGGCTGTATACTACAGAGGAAATGCTTTAATTTTTGGATTTCTCTTCTGTCACGACCACAATGCTCTCTGCTGACATCTGCTGTCCATTTTAGGAACTGTCCAGAGCAGGAGAAAAGATTGTCTGATAAGAAAGCTTTAGATATATTTCAGAGACAATTTTCCATAAATAGATAGTTTTCCATCCTGCTTTTCAACATGAAGAATGTTAATGTGTAATTCAAGGGTTAAAATCCTACAAACAGAAAACAAAGTCCCTCAGAAATCCTTCTTCTCATTTACTTATTTCCTTCAGTAAACCTCATCTACCAGTCTCTTCTACTTTTGCTAGATAGGTCAGAGAAACCATGTCATTAGCTGGAATAGACACCTCCATTTTGGAGCTCACTCAACCAGAGGAGCTATGCCCACCAAAGTGAGACAAGTTGGGGAATCTTCATCTGATATCTGACGAATGCTCTTCTGAATCCATGTTCAAGACCTTTTATTTTGGACCTAATCCTCATGTTTCTATGGTCCTTTTTTGAGTGAATAGTAATAATTAAAGGAAAACTGTCAGATATTTTCTCCCGCACTATCCACAGTACTGGTGGATAGTGCGGGAGACGCTGATTAAAACGAGCCCTACCTTACCCGGATCCGCCCGGCCGTTCGCCCGCAATTGTACTTTTATTTTATGTGTATATCTTGCTGTAACTGGCACGGGCGGGGCTTCTGTACTGACATCAGCACCGCTTATGAATATTCCCTCCAGTTCTCCCTCTTTTCGCCACTCTTAACTAGAGGGAGGGGGGATGAATAGTGTGGATAGTGCAGGAGAAAATATCTGACAGTTTTCCTTTAAGCCTTTTTTATATCGCATGTATTATTGCAACTTTCATAATGGAAGCCTCCTGTCTTGTCATTAAATTGGAGACAATTGAAGACAGTAGGTGAACATTATCCCACCCTTTTAACCCTACCCTATTCTATTCATTTTTTAATCCTACTATCCTGATAGTACTACAGCTGCCGATGATTCACCTTTGTTTCTTCTTCACATGTTGCTGAGGTGCGTTAGTTTTTTCCCGTTTATCCTTACCTGCCATGACTGAGAAATCCACCTATAAATTCTCTGTCACATCAAAAAATTGGCATTATACCTTCGGACTTCACCTTTTATCACCTACGCTGGATTATGATTGGCTACCAGTTATACCTTTATTTGCATATTGAGATTTTTTTCCTTGATATCTGTGGATTTGCTTACCCTTGCCGCTATTTGAGTAGTAAAGAAAGAATAGCATTATGCTCGCCTCCTGTCTTTAATAAAATTCATATTTTCCGTCACCAAAGGCTAGGAAAATCTCCAATTTTTGCAGATGACACTATACTGGGTAAGGTGGAGGATAACATTACATTACAGAGGGATGTGGGAAAGCTGTAGGCTTGGTCACAGACATGGCAAATTAAATTTAATGTGGATAAATGTAAGGTTACACAATTGGGCCATAAAAATAAAATGTACAATTAAATGCTAAATAATAAGACATTAGGTAAACTACCACTGAAAAGGTCTTGGGAATATTGGTGGACAGTAAACAACTTTAGTGATCACTGGCAGGCAGTGGCTGCCAAGGCTAATTAAGTCATGGGATGCATCAAGAGAGGGATAGAGGCTTGTGACAAGGACATAGTTTTTCCTCTGTATCAGTCATTAGTCAGACAACATATGGAATAATGTGTCCCATTTTGGGCAACTGTAAATAAGAAGGACATTGCTGAACTGTAGAGGGTGCAGAGGGCAGACAAAGATAAATAATGATAGCTGTCACGCCCCCTCCCATAGGCTTGCATTGAGGGGCCGAGGCGTGACGTCACACAGGGGCGGAGGCGTGACGTCACACGCCGTCGGCCCTGTGGTCGCCGGTAATCAGACCCAGTGCGAACACGCTTCGGGGACTGATTATAAACGGGGTGCTGCATGCAAGATCACAGGGGTCCCCAGTGGCGGGACTCCTGCGATCAGGTATCTTATCCCCTATCCTTTGTATAGGGGATAAGATGTCTAAGCACCGGAGTACCCCTTTAAACAAATTTGTAAATTACTTCTATTAAAAAATTGTAATGCTTCCAGTACTTTTTAGGGGCTGTATACTACAGAGGAAATGCTTTTCTTTTTGGATTGCTGTCCATTTTAGGAACTGTCCAGAGCAGCATATATTTCCTATGGGGACTTTCTCCGGCTCTGGACAGTTCCTAAAATGGACAGCAGATGTCAGCAGAGAGCACTGTGGTCATAACAGAAGAGAAATCCAAAAAGAAAAGCATTTCCTCTGTAGTATACAGGCCCTAAAAAAGTATTGGTAACAAAATGACCATTTCCTCAGTAGAGAAAACCCTCTCTACTGAGGAAAAGGTCATTTTATTCAGTACCCTGAAACGCGTCTAGAAGTGAATTACCGCATCTATACTTGGGATCCTATTCTACATGACTACAAAGATTGACACCGATGCCTAATCCAGCCGCTTGGTCCCATCTTTCTTCCATCCCTATCCACTTCCACCAGCCTTTCCCACCTGGCTGACATCAGACGGCGAGACTCTCCACAAGGCTGCATTATCCTCTCAGCTGTATTCTCCATCTCTGTGAACAGCGGCTTTCCATCCGGTCTGTAGCAGGCAGACCAGCCGCGGGAGCGCACGCCAGCGCCTATTACAGCGTACCAAGTTCTCTGTCAGCTGTATTTTCCATCTCTGTGAGCAGCGGCTTTACACCCGGTCTGTGGCGGGCGGACCAGCTGCAGGAGCGCATGCCAACGCCCATTACAGCGCACCAAGTCTCAGACGTACAGCGCAACAAGTCCAGGACATACATGGAAGCTGGCTGCAATTTTGAACAACTTTGATACTTTGAATATCATCAACTGGTAAATATATATACTTCTGACACTGCTGTCTATACATTGAGTATATATTCATTTACATTCATCATAATTGCGGACTGTGATTATTTCCGGACTAATAGATTAGCGGACTTTCTGATATCCCTATAGAGCGGTATTATTGTTTTATACCATATTATATTTTAAACAGCTATTTTCCTTTCCTTTCGTTTTTCCTTTCGTTTTATGAAAAATTTTAAAATTGATAATTTTTCTAACTTTGAAGCTCTCTGCTCGTAAGGAAAACAAACATTCCAAATATATAAAATATTGATTTACATATACAATATGTCTACTTTATGATTGCATCATAAAGTTGACATGTTTTTACTTTTAGAAGACATCATAGGGCTTCAAAGTTGAGCAGCAATTTTCAAATTTTTTACAAAATTTTCAAAATTGGAATTTTTCAGGGACCAGTTCAGTTTTGAAGTGCCTTCATATTAGAACAAATACCCCCAAAATGACCTTATTATAAAAACTGCACCCCAAAAAGTATCCAAAATGACATTCAGTAAGTGTGTTAACCCTTTAGGTGTTTCACAGGAATAGCAGCAAAGTAAAGGAGAAAATTCAAAATCTTCATTTTTTACACTCGCATGTTCTTGTAGAGCCTGTTTTTGAATTGGGGTAATAGAAGAAAAAGCCCCCCCAAAGTTTGTAACCAAATTTCTCTCGAGTAAGGAAATACCTCATATGTGTATGTCATGTGTTCGGCTGGTGCAGTAGAGGGCTCAGAAGGGAAGGAGCGACAGTGGGATTATGGAGAGTGAATTTTGCTGAAATGGTTTTTGCAGGGCATGTCGAATTTAGGAAGCCCCTTTGGTTCCAGAACAGCAGAAAACCACCACATGGCATACTATTTTGGAAACTACACCCCTCAAGGCATGTAACAAGTGGTCCAGTGAGCCTTAACACCACACAGGTGGTTGGCGACTTTTTGTTTAAGTCGGATGTGTAAATGAAAAAACAAATGTGTTGTTTTTTCCCAAAAGTGCATTCCCCCCCCCCCCCCCCCCACCGCCACCAAATTTACCATTTTTACAAAGGGTAATGGGAGAAAATGCTCCCCAAAATTATTTGTAACCCCGTCTCTTCTGAGTATGGAAATACCCCATGTTAGGACGTAAAATGCTCTGCGGACGAACTACAATGCTCAGAAGAGAAGGAGACCCATTTGGCTTTTGGAAAGCAAATTTAGCTGAAATGGTTTTGGGGGGCATGTCGCATTTAGGAAGCCCCTATGGTGCCAGAACAGCAAAAAAAAAAAAAAACACATGGCACACTATTTTGGAAACTACACCCCTTAAGGAACGTAACAAGGGGTGCAGTGAGCCTTAACAACTCACAGGTGTTTGACAACTTTTTGTTAAATTCTGATATGTAAATGAAATTAAAAAAAAAATATTTCACTAAAATGCTGTTTTTTTCCCCAAATCTTATATTTTTACAAGGGGTAATAGGAGAAAATGACCCCCAAAATTTGTAACCCCATTCCTTCTTAGTATGGAAATACCCCATGTGTGGACGTCAAGTGCTCTGCTGGCGTACTGCAATGCTCAGAAGAGAAGGAGCGTAATTGAGCTTTTGGAGAGAGAGAATTTCTTTGGAATAGAAGTCTGGGGCCCTGTGCGTTTACAAAACCCCCTCCCCACATGACACCATTTTGGAAACTGCACCCCTCATAGAATTTAATAAGGGGTGCAGTGAGTATTTACGCCCCACTGACGTTTGACAGATCTTTGGAACAGTGGGCTGTGCAAATGAAAAATTACATATTTCATTTTCACAGACCACTGTCCCAAAAATCTGTCAGACACCTGTGGGGCGTAAATGCTCAATGTACCCCTTATTACATTATGTGAGGGGGGGGGTCCATTGTTCTGGCACTATGGGGGCTTTGTAAACACATGTGGCCTTCAATTCGGGACAAAATTTCTCTTCAAAAGCCTAATGGGGCTCCCTCTCTTCTGAGCATTGTAGTGAACCCGCAGAGCACTTTACATCCACATATGGGGTATTTATATATATACATATAGAAATGGGGTTACACATTTTTTTTTCTTATTTTACCTTGTGAAAATGAAAAATTTTGGGTAACACCAGCATTTCAGTGAAAAAAAATGTTTTCTTTCATTTTCCAACTTTAATGAAAATTTGTCAAACACCTGTGGGGTGTTAAGGCTCACTATACCCCTTGTTACATTCCGTGAGGGGTGGAGTTTCCAAAATGGGGTCACATGTGGGTATTAATTTTTTTGTGTTTATCTCAGAACGGCTTTAAATTCAGACACCCCTGCGCAAACACACCAATTTAGGCCTCAAATGTACATAGTGCGCTCTCACTCCTGAGCCCTGCTGTGTGTCCGCAGAGCATTTTACATTTTGTCGGGTATTTCCATGCACAAGAGAAATTGTGTTACAAATTTTGGGAGTCTTTTTTACCTTCTACACCAGCATGTTAGTGTATATTTTTTTTTTTTTTTACACTAACAGGCTGGTGTAGCCCCCAACTTTTCCTTCTCATAAAGGGTAAAAGGAGAAAAATCCCCCCCCAAACTTTGTAGTGCAATTTCTCCCGAGTACGGAAATACCCCATATGTGGCCCTAAACTGTTTCCTTGAAATACGACAGGGCTCCGAAGTGAGAGAGCGCCATGCGCATTTGAGGACTAAATTAGGGATTGCATAGGGGTGGACATTGGGAATCACTGGCGTAGAATACCCCTAACAGGGTGCCTCCAGCTGTTGCTAAACTCCCAGCATGCCTGGACAGTCAGAGCTGTCCGGAAATGCTGGGAGTTTTTGTTTTGCAACAGCTGGAGGCTCCGTTTTGGAAACACTGCCGTACGATCTGTTTTTTATTTTTATTTGGGGGGGGGGGACAGTGTAAGGGGGTGTATATGTAGTGTTTTACCCTTTATTATGTGTAAGTGTAGTGTTTTTAGGGTACATTCGCACTGGAGGGCGTTTATGTTGAGATTCCTGTTAAGAGTTTGCGCTGTGGCAAAAATTTGCCGCAGCTCAAAACTTGAAGCAGAAAACTCACTGTAAACTCACCCGTGTGAATGTACCCTGTAAATTCACATGGGGGGACAAACCTCCAGCTGCTTCAAAACTACAACTCCCAGCATGTACTGACAAACCATGCATGCTGGGAGTTGTACTTTTGCAACAGCTGGAGGCACACTGGTTGGAAAACCTTCAGTTAGGTTCTGTTATCTAACTCAGTATTTTCCAACCAGTGTGCCTCCATCTGCTACAAAACTACAACTCCCAACATGTAATGATCACCGAAGGGCATGCTGGGAGATGTAGTTATGCAACAGTTGGAGGTACGCAACTACAACTCCCAGCATGCCGAGACAGCTGTTTGGGCATGCTGGGATTTGCAGTTTTGCAACATCTGGAGGGCTACAGTTTAGAGACCAGTGCACACTGATCTCCAAACTGTAGCCCTCCAGCTGTTGCAAAACTACAAATCCCAGCATGCCCAAACAGCTGTCTCGGCATGCTGGGAGTTGTAGTTTTGCAACATCTGGAGGGCTACAGTTTAGAGATCACTGCATAGTGGTCTCAGACTGTAGCCCTCCAGATGTTGCTAGGCAACTCACTGGCTTCCGTAGGATCCAGGGAGCCGCATCGCCGTCCTCTTCTGCCGCCGATCACCGCCGCCGATCGTCGCCTGCTGCTGGTTTCCCCGTTTTGCCCCGCCTATTGTGGGTGGGCAGAACCGAAAGTTAACCCCCCTGCCCCCGATCTCCTATTGGTTGTCGCTTCTTGATGACCAATAGCAGAGATAGGAGGGGTGGCACCACTGCCAACTCACTCCTATCCCTTCAGGGGGATTGTGGGCGTCTCGGACAACCGCGATCCCCCTTATATTCAAGGTCACCATAGTCCCGTATGAACCGGAATCGGCGCAAATCCCAGGACCCCCCAGGGAATTTGCACGGGATGCCTGCTGAATGATTTCAGCAGGCAACCAGGTCCGGTCCCCGCCCGGCGGGGACCGGAATTCCCACTGGCGTATGGATATGCCCTGGGTCCTTAAGGGGTTAAAGGGGTACTCCGGTGGGGAAAAAAAATGTCTTAAATAAACTGGT
This sequence comes from Hyla sarda, assembly GCF_029499605.1. Classification (NCBI taxonomy): domain Eukaryota; kingdom Metazoa; phylum Chordata; class Amphibia; order Anura; family Hylidae; genus Hyla; species Hyla sarda. Next base: position 162,195,448 of record NC_079195.1, on the reverse strand, counting down.
ACCAGAAAGTTTAACAGATTTGTAAATTACTTCTATTTAAAAATCTTAATCCTTTCAGTACTTATCAGCTTTTGTATACTACAGAGCAAGTTCTTTTCTGTTTGAATTTCTTTTCTGCCTGATCACAGTGCTCTCTGCTGACACCTCTGTCCGTTTCAGGAACTGTTCAGAGCAGTATAGGTTTGCTATGGGGATTTGCTCCAGCTCTGGACATTTCCTGTCATAGACAGACGTGTCAGCAGAGAGCACTGTGGTCAGACAGATAAGAAATTTAAAAAGAAAAGAACTTCCTCTGTAGCATACAACAGCTGATAAGTACTGGAAGGATTAAGATTTTTAAATAGAAGTAATTTACAAATCTGTTTAACTTTCTGGCACCAGTTGATTTAAAAAAAAAATAATGTTTCCACCGAAGTACCCCTTCAACTTTATTTTTCCATATACAGGGCTGTATGAGGGCACAGTGATCTGTAGCTTTTTTGGTACCATTTCTGTTTTGATGGAATTTTATGATCACTTTTTAACCCCTTAAGGACTCAGACCATTTTCACCTAAAGGACATTTTTGCACTTATGTTTTTTCCTCCTCCCCTTCTAAAAATCATAACGCGTTCAATTTTGCACCTACAGACCCATATAAGGGCTTGTTTTTGCTTCACCAATTGTACTTTGTAATGACATCACTTATTTTATGCAGAGGAGAACAGCTGGAGAGCGAGGAGCCCGGCAGGGCAGACCTCTCTGGACCAGGAAGAAAATCCAATTTTTAGTCTCTAAAGGCACACTCCCGGAGACTTCAGATGGGTAAATCAATGCCATCTTTAGTCAAGGATGGCAGTTTACAGCAAGGACAACGCGTTTCAAAGGTTACACCTTCTTCTTCAGGTACAGTGTCCAACTGGACCGGAAGAAGGATTGACCTGTAAATGAAGTATTTCTCACAGAAAAGGATTGCAGTAACACATGTTTTGCTAAACAAATGTTTATTCTCTTTGTGTGTATTGGAACTAAACAAAAAAAAAAAAACTGAGGAAACTAAGCAAATTGGACATGATGTCTCAAACTCCAAAAATGGGCTGGACAAAATTGTTGGCACCCTTAACTTAATATTTGGTTGCACACCCTTTGAAAAAATAACTGAAATCAGTCACTTCCTATAACCATCAGTAAGCTTCTTACACCTCTTAGTGAGAATGTTGGACCACTCTTCCTTTGCAATCTGCTCCAGCTCTCTCTGATTGGAAGGGCGCCTTTTCCCAACAGCAATTTTAAGATCTCTCCACAGGTGTTCAGAGGGATTTAGATCTTGACTCATTGCTGGCCACTTCAGAACTCTCCAGCGCTTTGTCGTCATCCATTTCTGGGTGCTTTTTGAAGTATGTTTGGGGTCATTGTCCTGCTGGAAGACCCAAGGTCTCGGACGCAAACCCAGCTTTCTGACACTGGGCTGTACAGTGCGACCAAAAATCCGTTGGTAATCCTCAGATTTCATGATGCCTTGCACACATTCAAGGCACCCAGTGCCAGAGGCAGCAAAACAACCCCAAAACATCAATGAACTTCCACCACATTTCACTGTAGGTACTGTGTTCTTTTCTTTGTAGGCCTCATTCTGTTTTCGGTAAACAGTAGAATGATGTGCTTTACCAAAAAGCTCTATCTTGGTCTTATCTGTCCGCAAGACAGTTTTCCAGAAGGATTTTGGCTTACTCAAGTTCATTTTGCCAAAATGTAGTCTTGCTTTTTTATGTCTCTGTGTCAGCAGTGGGGTCCTCCTGGGTCTCCTGCCATAGTGTTTCATTTCATTTAAATGTTGATGGATAGTTCGCGCTGAAAGTGATGCTCCCTGAGCCTGCGGGACAGCTTGAATATCTTTGGTACTTGTTTGGGGCTGCTTATCCACCATCCGGACTATGCTGCGTTGACACCTTTCACCAATTTGTCTCTTCCGTCCACGCCCAGGGAGATTAGCTACAGTGCCATGGGTTGCAAACTTCTTGATAATGTTGCGCACTGTGGACAAAGGCAAAGCTAGATCTCTGGAGATGGATTTGTAACCTTGACATTGTTGATATTTTTCCACAATTTTGGTTCTCAAGTCCTCTTTCAGTTGTCCATGTTTAATGTGGCACACACAGACACACAATGCAAAGACTAAGTGAACTTCTCTCCTTTTTATCTGCTTTCAGGTGCGATTTTTATATTGCCCACACCCGTTACTTGCCCCTGGTGAGTTTAAAGCAGCATCACATGCTTGAAACAATCTTATTTTTCCCCCATTTTGAAAGGGTGCCAATAATTTTGTCCAGCCCATTTTTGGATTTTGGTGTGATAATATGTTTGATTTGCTTTTTTAACTCCCTTTTTTGATTTAGTTCCAATACATACAAAGGCAATAAACATGTGTATAGCAAACAACATAACAGTAGAAACAAGAAGTGTCTGGCACCGCTAACGCAATATGGTTGAGAGTGTAACACTGGATGAATGGTAGCATACAACGTGTATCAGTCCTGATATTCGGTGCATACAAGACGGCGATGCTCTTATCAAAAAAGGTCACAGGTAAATATCCACGGCAATGAATAAGAAACAGTGAGAATGCACTCACCGCTGGTCACAATGCGAAAATTCAAGCTTTATTCCAACAGACTACAATATCTTTAGTGGACAGGATAGGTACACAGGGAGCTTGGATGGAACAGGTGAGGCGGGGCCGAGGGGCAGCAACTAATTTCAAACTCTGAGGCACTTCCTCTGGCCCGTACTGGGCAGTATGGGCCAGAGGAAGCGCCTCCGAGCGCAAAACTAGTTGCCGCCCCTCTGCCACGCCCCCGCCTCACCTGTTCCATCCGAGCTCTCTATGTACCTGTCCTGTCCACTAAATCTATTGCAGTCTGTTGGAATAAAGCTAACATTTTTGCATTGTGACCAGCAGTGAGTGCAATATCACTGTTTCATTGCCATGTGTATAGCAATACTTCATTTTCTTGAAAAATTTCAGGGGTGCCAACATTTACGGCCATAACTGTATAATTTAAATCTATTCTTATTTTATTTATTTACACTTTTTAATCCCTCATGGAGCACTTTTATATGTAATCATAAGATTGCATGCATTGATACAGTCAGCATCATTGCATCAAGGCTGCATCATTGGATTGGTGATTCGGACGATGTCATTTTAGCACATCGGTACCATACTGGTCTGATGAGCTTCCTGGGCTAATTGGCATGTTTCATTTACACCTTTAGACGCAGTGATCGCTATTGATAACTGTGTCTAAAGGATTAATGAAGGGTAGCAGCAAAATCTCTGCTCCCCATCATTAGCGGTGAGTGTCCAGCTACTGACAGTAGCTGCTACTAACCGCTGTTGAAGCAAGCGCAGCTCTTGCGCTCGCTTCAGTGTCATTTAACACTCCAGGGCAGCGTTTTCCAACCTTTTTTGGCTCGGGGCACCCCTTGGGAAAAATGTTTTTTTTCGTGGGGCACCCCTACTGGAGGTTGACTAGCAAAATAAGAAGAAGGAAAAAGTGCCGCAATGCACAGCATATATTTATCTGTGGGTATGTAGATTACGGAGCTGCATTAGACAGCAACTCACAAAAGACATCTTCTCTAATCAGCGTTGTTCCCTTTTCTTCTCCATCTGGCCCGGCCATCATGACAATTTCTTCCAGCCACAATTCTTCACCGTTAAACCTGCAAAACAAACCTATTAGGCGCCAAACTTTTAATTTTTTTATTTTTTTTACACGGGTGACAGAGGGGTGTACATGGGTAACAGGAGTGTAGAAGAGTGTACATGGGTGATGGGGCAAAGGGTTTGATATAAGAGTGTACATTGGTGACAGAGGGGTGTTGGGGTGTACAGGAGTGTACATGGGTGACAGAGGGGTGTACATGGGTGGCAAAGGTGTGTAGAGGAGTGTACAAGGGTGGCAGAGGGGTGTAGAAAAGTGTACATGGGTAGAAGAGGGGTGTACATGGGTGACAGAGTGGTGTATAGGAGTGTACATGGGTGAGAGAGCGGTGTAGAAGAGTGTTCATGGGTGACAGTGGGGTGTAGAGGCATGTACATGGGTAGCAGAGGGGTGTAGAGGAGTGTACATGGGTAGCAGAGGGGTGTAGAGGAGTGTACATGGGTGGCAGAGGAGTGTAGAGAGGTGTACATGGGTGAAAGATGGGTGTAGAAGAGTGTACATGGGTGACGGGTGGACAGGCGTGACAAGGTGGTAAAAGAGGAGTGGACAGGGGTGACAAATGGACAGAGGGGTGAATAGGGGGTGGACATGGGTGACAAGGATGTGGTCAGATGGCTGGACAATGGAGAGTGAACATGGGTGACAGGGGGATGGACAGGGGTGACAGAGAAGTGGATAGGGGGGTGGCCAAGGTGGACATGGATGACAGGAGGGTAACAAGGTGGTAAAAGAGGGGTGGACAGGAGTGACAGAGAGGGGTGGACTGGGTGACAAAGGGACAGAGGGGTGAATAGGGGGGGTAGACATGGATGACAGAGGGGTAGACTGGGGGGTGGTCAGAGGGGACGAACATTGGCGACAGAGGGGTGGATAGAGAGGTGGCCAAAGTGGACATGGATGACAGGGGGGGTGGACATGGGAGACAGGGAGGGGGGGTGAACAGGTGTGTGGACAAGGATGACAAGGAGGATAAAAGAGGGGTGGACAAAGGGACAGAGGGGTGACTAGGGGGTGGACAGGGGGGTTAACATGGGTGACGGGGGGGTTGATATGGGAGACGGGGGGGGGTAAACAGGGGTGACAGGGGGGTAGACTGGGGGGGGGGGTAGTGGGTGACAGGGGGATGGACAGGGATGACAGAGGGGTGGCCAAGGTGGACAAGGGGGTTAAAAGGGGTGAACATGGGTGACAGGAGGGTGGACATGGGAGACAGGGGGGTGTACAGGGGGGAAAACAGGGGTGGACCATGGTGACAAAGGGACAGGGGTGAATAGGGAGTGGCCAGAGGGGTAGACTGGGGGGTGTACAGAAGGGTGGAAGGGGGGGGTGAACATGGGGGATGGACAGGGGTGAAAGAGGGGTGGCCAAGGCTGACATGGATGACAGGAGGGTGGACACGGGAGACAAGGTAGACTGGGGGGGGAGGGGGTAGACGGGGGGGGTGGACAGGGGAGGTGAACATGGGTGACAGGGATGGACTGGGGGGGGGGTCGACAAGTCGGACATGGATGATAGGAGGGTGGAAATGGGTTACGGGGGGGGTTGGGGTTGGTAATGGGTGACTAAGGGGGATACGGGTGGGGTGGGGTTGACATGGGTGACGGGGGTGGTGGACAGGGTTGAAAAATGGTAACATAGGGGTGGAAAGGGTACAGTACCTTAAGCAAGCCAGCACAGGAATCCGACACAGCTTGCCGTTCCACGGCATCTTCCCCTCTTCGATGTAGCAAGACACTGGGCTACGCCGGGGGATGCCGAGAGACGCTGTGTGGGCACACAGGCTTCCCTTTCCCCCTGTGGCGCCATGAGTCACAGGCATGCAGGCCGCAACGGGAAATAAAAAAAAAAGAAAAATTCACTGCAAAATCCCGCGGCACCCCGGGCAGTGCCGAATGGCACCCCAGTGTACCGGGGCACCCTGGTTGGGAATCACTGCTCCAGGGCATACTTTTATGCCTTGGTGCTTAAAGTCCCAGATGAAAAGGGAATACGTACGCCCTAAGTCAACTAGGGGTTAAGTAAATACAAATCAAATGGGTCAGTTTTAGCCTTACAAGTCACAAAGATCTTACGAAAAGTTATAAAAAAAAATGTTGAAAAGCAGCAACAATTAACAATGAATGTCAAGTGGCCATATAAAAACTAACAAATCACCAGAAAATATATACAAAAGAAGATGGAGGAACTGATGTAAACCTGGCCAGTGCTGGTAACACAACATGTAATGTACTGAACTGGTTTAATGTAAACATGGTCAAAAGTATATTTCCAAAGCTCCAGGACCAAATGGATTACACACAAGAGTTAATTAATTTCTGTACACTTGCTCATAATATTTAGAGATTCTCTGGTGTCTGGTATTGTGACAAGGGGCTGGTGCAAGGAAAATGTAATACCAATCTTCAAAAAGGGCTCCAGGTCTTCCCCAGGTAATTACAGACCGGTAAGCTTAACTCTTTGTGGGCAAATTGATTGAAGGGCTCAAAAGGTACTACATACAGGAATACATAGGGGGTAATAGTATTATAAGTGATAACCATCATGGGTTTACTAAGGATAGAAGTTGTCAAACCAATCTAATCTGCTTTTATGAAGATCAGAAGACTGGACAGAGGGGTGGCTGTCGCGTTTTTAGATTTTGCAAAAGCATTTGACACTGTCCCTTATAGACGCAGTAAATTAAAGTCTTAACGTTTAGAAAGTTTGTAACTGGATTAAAAATTGGCTTAGGGAAGGTTCACACCACGTTTTTGCAATACAGTTCCTGTATCAGGTTTTTGATAAAAAAACAGATTCCTCAAAACCTGACTAAACTGTATCAAAACGTGTGTACAAATTTTTATCTGTATACGGTTGAAAACCATATACAGTTTGAAAAATTATGTCCGGTTATACCTGTTTAAAAAAAAAAAAAGTATACGTTTTGAACTTTTCACTCCGTAGGCCACGGTTTTCTGTCCGGAAAAAAAAAAAAAGGAAAAAAACGTATGGCTTGAAAAACAGAGACAACCGTATGCAATATGGTGCATAAGTTTTTGAATGGGAAGTCTATGGGTGCGGTTTTCTGTACGGTTGCATTCTGTACGTTTTTTTTATGAAACCGTATGCCGAAACCGTACAGCAAAATAGTGGTGTGAACTGACCCTTAAAGGAGTACTCCGTCACTTAGACATCTTATACCCTATCCTAAGGATAGGGGATAAGATGCCTGATCGCGGGGGTCCCGCCGCTGGGGACCCCTGTGACCTTGCACGCAGCACCCCAGTTAAAATCAGTCCCTGGAGCATGTTCGCTCCGGGTCTGATTACCGGCGACCACGGGGCAGGTGGCGTGTGACGTAACTCCTCCGCCCCCGTGTGACGTCAATGCAAGCCTATGGGAGGGGCGTGACAGCTGGGCGTTTTCAGCAGAGGAGGCATATGCCATACTTGCCTCTGACACTCAAAGAGCCTCAGAGGACGAGGAAGACCCCACCTTCCTCATTTCCTCGTCCTCCTCATCATCTAGTTCTGATGATGAGCCACCAAAGCGGCGGAGTTGCCGCCAAGCGGGTCCCCAAACCTCCTCTGCTCCTGACCTGGTGCCCCATGCTAGTACGACTCCCCCTGGCGCTCATATTAGTCAAGCCCCAAAGCCAAGTTCACTGGTGCCCCATACAGGAGAACTTGTCTGGACTGAGCCAGCGGACCACGAGCCTGTGATTCCTGAGTTTGTTGGAGACTCAGGAATCGAGACTGACATTGTCGGTTTAACTGAAATGGACTATTTCACTTGTTTTTTTTCAATGACGACTTTGTCAATCTGATGGTTGAGCAGACGAATCTGTACGCCCAACAGTTCATAGCCGCACACCCGGGCTCACTCTTGGCTAGGCCCAATGGCTGGTTCCCAGTCGATGCAGCCGAAATGAGGACATTTTGGGGCCTCGTGCTGCATATGGGCCTGGTCAAGAAACCCAGTGTCAGGCAATATTGGAGTGGGGACGTCCTTTACCAGACCCCGCACCACAATATGGCCATGGCACGTCCCCGGTTCGAGGCCATTCGGAGATGTTTTTGAATTATGCTGATAATGCGGCATTTCCCCCACGAACTGATCCCGTGTATGACTGACTGTATAAAAATTAAGCCTATGTCACTGGAAGGGGGGTCGCTATTGATGAGTCTCTCATCAGCTTTAAGGGGAGTCTCAGCTTCCGGCAATACATCCCTACCAAGCGAGCGTGGTATGGTGTGAAGATGTATAAACTTTGCGAGAGTACCTCAGGGTACACTTGCAAGGTTATGGTGTATGAGGGACGAGATTCCCGTATTGAACCCCCAGAATGTCCCGCCACTCTGGATGTTAATCGTTTGGGGCCTTTTGCACCCATTGCTAGATAAAGGTTATCACCTTTACGTAGATAACTTTTATACTAGTATCCCTCTCTTCACATCCCTCGCCGCCAGATCCACGCGCACGTTGTTGGACAGTCCGGAAGAATCAAAGAGGCCTTCCTTCCTATCCATCGGGGTGAGTCCAATGCCCTTACCCATGAAAACCTGTTGCTGGTCAGGTATAAGGACAAGAAGGATGTCCTTATGCTCACCACAATTCATGGGACCCCTGTCCCTGTGCGAGGTACCGTGGGACCGGTCCTCAAGCCCAATTGTATTCTGGACTACAATCGGTATATGGGGGGAGTTGATCTTTCTGATCAAGTCCTCAAGCCATATAATGCCATGCGGAAAACATGGGTATGTTACATAAAAGTTGCGGTCTACATGGTACAGGTTGCCATGTATAACTCTTTTGCACTGTCCCAGTACGCTGGCAACACAGGGACATACCTGCAGCTTCAAGAGGAAGTTCTAAAGAGCCTCATCTTTGATGACCGCCAAAGAGCGGGTCAGAGCACCTCTGGAACTGTGGGCCCCCAGATCGTCCCCGGCCAACACTTTCCAGGTGAGGTCCCCCACACTGGAAAGAAGGGACAATCCCAGAAAAATGCAGAGTGTGTGTCGCAAGAGGGGATTCGTAAGGACACCACCACTCAGTGCGACACTTGCCCTGATCATCCGGGCCTCTGCATTAAAGGGGTACTCCGCCCCTAGACATCTTATCCCCTATCGAAAGGATAGGGGATAAGATGTCAGTATGCCGCGGTCCCGCTGCTGGGGATCCCCGGGATCCCCACTGCAGCACCGCGTTCTCATTACAGCACAGAGCGAGTTCGCTCTGCACGTAATGACGCGCAATACAGGGGCCAGAGCATCGTTACATCACGGCTCAGCCCCTCGTGATGTCACGGCCCGCCCCTTTCAATACAAGTCTATGGGAGGGGGCGTGGCGGATCGTCACACCCCCTGCCATAGACTTGCATTAAGGGGACGGGCCGTGATGTCACGAGGGGCGGAGCCATGACGTCACGCGGCTCCGTCCCCTGTATCGCCCGTCATTACGCACAGAGCGAACTCGCTCTGTGCTGTAATGATAGCGCAGTGCCGCAGCGGCGATCCCCGGGGTCCCCAGCAGCGGCACCGTGGCGATCTGACATCTTATCCCCTATCCTTTGGATAGGGGATAAGATGTCTAGGGGTGGAGTACTCCTTTAAAGGGGTACTCCGGTGAAAACCTTTTTTCTTTTAAATCAACTGGTGGCAGAAAGTTAAACATATTTGTAAATTACTTCTATTAAAAAATCTTAATCCTTCCAGTACTTATTAGCTGCTGAATGCTACAGAGGAAATTCCTTTCTTTTTGGAACACTGATGACATCACGAGCTCAGTGCTCTCTGCTGATATCTCTGTCCATTTTAGCAACCATGCATAGCAGATGTATGCTAAGGGCAGCATGGTGGCTCAGTGGTTAGCACTGCTGCCTTGCAGTGCTGGGGACTTGGGTTCAAATCTCACTAAGGACAACAATAAATAAAGCGTTATTATTATTATAATAACGTCAGCAGAGAGAACTGTGGTCGTGATGTCATCAGAGAGCATTCCAAAAAGAAAAGAATTTCCTCTGTAGTATTCAGCAGCTAATAAGTACAGGAAGGATGAAGATTTTTTAATAGAAGAAATTTACAAATATGTTTAACTTTCTGCCACCAGTTGATTTAAAAGAAAAAAGGTTTTCACTTGAGTACTCCTTTAAGGATTGCTTTACGGAGTATTACACTTCCGTGGAGTACAACATTTTTTATCCTTTTACCTGATTTTCATTCCCCAGAATTCTATTCCAATGTACCAGTCCAGAGTACATTGTCTTCCAAATTTTAAAACCAAAACACCTCCCCTCCAAAAAATCCCAAAACCTTTTTCCCAATACCCCCAATATCTTTTTTCCCCCACAAAAAATGGGTCATGGGACACCCATTGGTGGGTCAGAGTCAACAGCATTGGGGGTTTGCAGTTGCCTCAAATGCGCAGCGCTCTCTCCCCACCTAAGCGGGGTGCGCATTTGAGGTAACAGAATAGGGACAGCTACACACATCATATTCCAAGAATGATGATTCAGAGCATAGGGTTTGGGGCGGCATAATTTTTACTTTCGGCTATACTCCGGCTCATCATTCTGGGAATTGGCATATCAGTATTAAAATTGCAATTTTCATCCCCCCCCCCCCCCATAGTACACTTCATCTATTCCTGGAAAATAAATTTAGGGAACACCCGTCTGTTCCAAATCTCCACTTCACCCCTGTAAACCTTCCCTAATAGGCTCACATGTGGGTGTTCCTTTCTTGTATTTTCCTCTGAATGTAACTGTTAGGTCCGTAAGAAACATCGGCCTCAAATGTGAAGAGTTCTTCCTCATGAGCTGTCGTATTTCCAGGCGACAATTTGGAGTCACATGTTAGTTGTTCCCAGAAAAATGAAGCAGAGCATAGGTTGAAAATTGCAATTTTCAAAAGCTACCCTTCATCTATTCGTGGAAAATAAATTTAAGAAATACCCCGTGCGTTCAAAATGTCCTCTTTAGCCCTATACCCATTCCTCAGGGTGTGTACTTTCTGTAATGGTGTCACATGTGGGTGTTTCATTCTTGTATTTTCCTCTGAATGTATGTAACCGTCAGCAACTGATATGCCATAGGGCTCAAATGCAAAAAGACCTCTATGACTTCTGAGCCTTGTTATGCGCCCGCCCAACAAGTTACCCCATATATGGATGTATTTCCATAGTCAGGAGAAAAAGCCCTCCAAAATTTGTAACCCAATTACTCCAAATACCCCTTGTGAAAATGTTAAACATTGGGTAACCCCAGCATTTTAGTGTAAAAAAAAAAATCTAATTTTTCATTTTACAGCCCACTGTTCAAAAAACCTGTGAGGTATAAGTACTCACTGTACCCCTTGTTATCTTCCTTGAGGGGTGTAGTTTCAAAATTGTGCTCACTTGCCGGGGTTTTTTTTGTTTTTTGTTTTTTTTATTTTACGGCAGAACCTCAACCATTGCAGTGCAAACCACCACTTTAGGCCTCAAATCTCATTGGTGCTGTCTCACTCCTAAGCCCTGTTTTGCACCCGCATAGTGCTTTCCCGCCCTATATGGGGTATATTCTTACTCTGGAGAAATTGGGCTACAAATTTTGTGGAGCTTTTTTTCTCTCTTACTACTTGTGAAACTAAAAAAATTTTGGTTAATACCAGCAATTTATTAACAAATCAAATTTTTCACTTTTACGGCCCAATGTTCAAAAAACCTGTAAGGTCTAAGTACTCACTGTAAACCTTGTTACGTTCCTAGAGGGGTCTAGTTCCCAAAACGGTGTCACGTTTGGGGAGTTTCTGCTGTTCTGGCATCATGGGAGGTTTGAAAATGTACATGACCCCGACTTCAATTTCATCAAAATTCTCTCTTCAAAAGACCAATGGTGCTCCTTCTGTTCTGAGACCTGTAGTGTGCCAGCAGAGCACTTAACATCCACATATGGGGCATTTTCTTAATCGGGAGAAATTGGGCTTAAAATTTTGTCGTAACACCATCAATTTAGTGTTAAAAATCACATTTTGCATTTTCACGTCCAACTTCAACGCAAAGTCGTCAAACACCTGTGAGGTGTTAAGGCTCACTATACCCCTTGTTACGTTCCTTGAGGGGTTTAGTTTCCAAAATAGTATGCCATGTGGTTTTTTTTTTTCTGTTCTGGCACCCTGTGGACTTTCTAAATGCAACAAGGCCCCCAAAAACCATTTCAGCTAAATCCATTTTAAAAAATCCCACAGTCGCTCTTTCCCTCTTGAGTCATGTTGTGAGCCCACAGAGCACTTTATGTCAACATATGAGGTATTTCCATACTCAAGAGAAATTGGGCTACACTTTTAAAAAATGGAAAAAAATGGGGCCACAAGAACATGTTAGTGCAAAAAATGCCGATTTTGATTTTTCTCCTCCATTTTGCTGCTATTCTTGTGAAAGACCTTAACCCCTTAAGGACTGAGCCCTTTTTCACCTTAAGGACTGAGCCCTTTTTCGCAATTGTGACCACCGTCACTTTAAGCGTTAACTCTAAAACGCTTTTACCGAATATTCTGATTCTGAGATTGTTTTTCCGTGACATATTTTACTTTATTTTGGTGGTAAATTTTCGGCATTACTTGCATTCTTTCTTGGTGAAAAATCCCAAAATTTCATGAAAATTTTGCATTTTTCTAACTTTAAAGCTCTCTGCTTGTAAGGAAAATGGATATTCACAATAAATGTTATTTTTATTCACATAAACAATATGTCCACTTTATGTTGGCATCATAAAATGGACATATTTTTACTTTTTGAAGACATCAGAGGGCTTCAAAGTAGAGCAGCAATTTTCAAAAGGGTCATGAAAATTGCAAAATCTGAAGGGACAGATGTTACAGAACTACAACTCCCAGCATACCTGGGCGGTCTAGGCATGCTGAGAGTTGTAGTTTGGCAACATCTGGAGGCATGTCGGGTGCCACTGTCTGCACCAGCACAGCAAGTTTTGAGCAGATATCTCCTTCCGTTCGGCCGGAATTGCAAGAAGTTTGTGCATCTTCTATGTTCATCGCGGTCAATGGCAAAAGGCGCTTATCTGCAACAGTGGTCACCAAACTGTGACCCTCCAGATGTTGCAAAACTACAACTCCCAGCATGCCCAGACAGCCTTTGGATGTCTGGGCATGCTGGGAGTTGCAGTCCGGCCTTCCTAGTGGTTGCCACAGTAAAGATCACTTTACTTTCACTTCTCCCCCCCACCATCGATTCCCTACCCGAGTCGTTATCTCTGCTGGATGTCTGCGATGATCGCTGGGCCCCACGCATCTTCTCCTCAGGTACAGGCCTCCATCTTCTTCCCCCCCCCCCCGTTCTGCCCGACATCCAGGGGTGGGCAGAACGAGGGGTTTCCATGGCAACCCCCTGTCCTGCGCTGCCATTGGTCAGAACTCAGTTCTGACTAATGGCATGGGATTGGAGGAGATCGCAGCACTGCAACCTCACTCCTATCCCTTAGGATGATCGGGGCTGTCACTGAGAACTCCAATCATCCCTATTTTCCGGGTGATCGGGTCACCAGAGACCCAATCAGCCCGGAATTGGAGAAAATCGCATGTCTGAATTCACATGCGATTTTCTCCGATCGCCAACATGGGGGGGTCTCAGGACCCCCCTCGGCGATGTGCTGGGTTGCCTGCTGAATGATTTCAGCAGGCATCCCGATCCAGTCCCCAACCGGCTAGCGGTGGGGACCGGAATTCCCACGGACGTATCCATACGCCCTCAGTCCTTAAGGACTTTAAAACGGGGGCGTATGGATACGCCCGCCGTCCTTAACAGGTTATGGGTTAACAAACTTTCTGAATGTCATTTTGAATATTTTGAGGGGTGTAGTTTCTATAATGGGGTAATTTATGGGGTATTTCTCAGAGAAAGGCCCCTCAAATCCACTTCAAACTTAACTGGTCCCTGAAAAAGATTTCAGATTTTAAAATTTTCATGAAAATTTTGAAAATGGCTGCTATACTTTGAAGCCCTCTAATGTCTTCCAAAAGTAAAAACATGTCAACTTTATGATGTCAACATAAAGTAGACATATTATATTTGTGAATCAATATAAAATGTATTTGGAATATCCATTTTCCTTACAAGCAGAGAGCTTCAAAGTTAGAAAAATGCTAAGTTTTCTAAATTTTCATGAAATTTGGTGATTTTTCACCAAGAAAGGATGCAAGTAGAAAATGTACCACTATGTTAAAGTAGAATATGTCACGAAAAGACTATCTCGGAATCAGAATAATCGGTAAAAGCAGTTATTAATGCATAAAGTGACAGTGGTCAGAATTGCAAAAAAGGGCTCCGTCCTTAAGGTGAAAATGAGCTAAGTCCTTAATGAATAAAGTAATCGTATTTTTTATGTTTGTATTGTTGGTTGTCACTTAATCATCCAATATGGTAGCCAACAAAGGTTAAAGAAACAATGCATTCATACTACTTTTGAATAACAAATTTATATACCAAATAATACAATAATGTAAGCAATATTGACTGTTATATTGTTACAGGTAAATAATCTTACATCACTGTATGCATAACCAATACTGATTTGTTTTTAATCTCTTATCTACCTCTAGAATAAAAAAAAAAAATAAACAGGTGTCAGTGTGTAGTGTAGGTCACAATAAAGTCAGGTTTTTATTTCTTTAATTTTAGCTGATGAAAGGACTGACATCCAATTAAGGTTATTTTTATTTTCTTTCTTCAGCTTTTATAAAATAATATAGTAACACTGACATAACCTTAAAGGAATAAAACAAGACTTCAGGGAGAAACCAGGATTTTCGGCGCTGACCAAAGAGAAGGTATCGGAGCCCAGGTAAAGGAAGGAGGTTTATTAGCAACGCGTTTCACCGCGCTCAGCACTGATCTTAATGAAATATTATATAAATTACAGCTGTAAAATTAAGAGGACATGTATAGAAGTAAAAAATGAAAAAATAGCCGCATAGTGTGAATTTGATTGAAGGATAAAAACAAGACCAAGGTTCCCATCGGGCGTGACCAGTTTAACCAAATAGTTGATAGAAGGAGTTGCATGATTCATATCACGAACATCAAATGAAGGAAGCACAAATAGCTTAGCGAAAAACGCAACAAAATCAACGAGTATTTTCGATTGTCTCATTCAAACCGTGCGGAAATAAAGTTACCAACTTATGGATCCAAAAACTCTCACGGTTGATTAAACGTTGAAATCTATTGGAAATACCCTTTGGGACCGATTCCAAGATAATCAAATTTAAATACTCTATGCAACTATTGTGTTTTAATGAAAAATGTTTAGAAATGCTATGTAGCATATACTCATGTCTGATATTCCATCTATGGCGATTCATACGTGCCCGAACTGTTTGTACAGTGCGGCCTACGTATTGTAAACCGCACTGACAAGACA
This sequence comes from Hyla sarda, assembly GCF_029499605.1. Taxonomy (NCBI): domain Eukaryota; kingdom Metazoa; phylum Chordata; class Amphibia; order Anura; family Hylidae; genus Hyla; species Hyla sarda. Next base: position 162,180,347 of record NC_079195.1, on the reverse strand, counting down.
GTAAATATATGGCAAAATTAGTGTCGCAGGTAAGATTGCCTTTGACTTTGTATTCTTTGTGTGTATACGATGATTTGAATACAGTTGTGGATTTAATTAAATCACAGCACATGCAGCGAGACCGGCCGCATGGAGAGCTGATGGCACCCGTCTGAACTCTGTCTATAACTATAGGTTTCAATTTACCAGGGGCAATAAGATTTTGTAAATTACGAGATCTTCTAAATGTAATATTAGGAGTAGTAGGAAGAAAACTTTTAAGAATTGGATCATTACACAAAATGGGCCAATGTTTGGATAATATTTTTTTAATGTTATTAGCTTCGTTATTGAAATTAGTAATAAAATTATATTTGTGATTAAATGTTTTCAAGAGTGACATATTATTTAGGGACGGTGACTTAGGTGTGACCAATTCTAATTGTGTTTTTCCTTTTACTTTTTTATAGGCATCGGAGAGCAATTTATTGGGATAACCTTTTTCACGAAAACGTCCCCTAAGGACAGCGGCCTGCGTATCAAAACTGTCATCTGATGTACAGTTCTTTCTTACACGCAGGTACTGACCATAAGGGACACCACGGAGCCAGATAGGATAATGTGCACTTTCATAGCTAAGAAAGCTATTAATATCAACTTTTTTGAAAAAAGTTTTGGTACTTATGTGTCCCAAATCTGATCTGGATATTTCCAAATCCAAAAATTGAATAACGTGAGTGGAATATTGCATAGTAAAATTAAGCCCCCAAGAATTTTGATTTAATTCACTAACAAATTGCTCTGCCTGCGAAAAAGAGCCACTCCAAATTATGAATAAATCGTCAATATATCTCCGAAAAAAGCAAACAAACTCAATAAATGCAGGGGACTGTGCCATAACTAGGGACTCGAATCGCCCCATAAATAGATTAGCATAACTAGGGGCGAAACGAGTCCCCATGGCACAGCCCCTGGTCTGCCTATACAAAACTTCATTAAATGTAAAAATATTGTGGTCCAAAATAAAACGAATAGAATCTAACAAAAATGCAGATTGGTCAGTGCTGAGTGTTATATCATTCGAAAAGGTATTTTGTATGGCTGATAGACCCAAGTCTGTTTGAATATTTGAGTAGAGAGAGCAGACATCCAGGGTTAAAAAAGAAAATGTCAGAGGTAAACTAATATTATTTAATTCATAAATTAACTGGGTTGAATCACGTAAATACGAAGGTAAGTTTAAAACATAAGGTTGTAAAAAAAAAGGTCAATGAAGTGGGACAAGTTGGCTGTAAGAGAGCCAACACCTGAAATTATAGGGCGACCAGGGGGTTTACTAGGATTCTTATGTAATTTAGGTAAATAATAAAAGTGGGGAATATTATAATGTTTAATATTAAGAAAAGTATGCTCTCTCTTATTCAACAGACCAAGGTCGGCAGCTTTCTGTATTAATGCTGAATACATGTTAAAATAAATCATAGAAGGGTCATTCAATAAAATCGAGTAATAACTCGTATCAGAAAGAATATTCATGGCCTCTGCTATATAGTCATCACGATCAAGTAATACAGTACCACCCCCCTTATCAGCGGGGCGGATAACTAGTTTGCTATTATTTTGTAGTGATCTGATGGCATTCCTTTCTGCTGTAGAGAGATTATCTTTATCTTTATATATGATAGATCTCTCACATAACAAATTAAAATCTTTGTTTACCATAGAATAAAATGTTTCTAAATAGTTTCCTCTGTGGTGTAGAGGAAAGAAGTTAGAAACGGGATTTACCTGGACATGTTTGGCCTCGATATTAGAAGATGTTAAAGCTGAATAATCCTGGTATTCCGCTAAGGAAGTTTTATTTTTTTCAATTAAAGAAAAATTACGATTTATGGTTAATTTCCGTATATAGTTATTCAAATCTAGAAATAATTGAAAATTGTCAGGGCGAGTGACCGGACAAAAGGACAAGCCTCTGGCAAGTAAACTAGTTTCGCTTTCAGACAACAAATATTTGGATAAGTTAAACATTTTTATTTTTTATTTTTCAATTCTTGTTTGCGAAGAGGGGATAAGGTTGGGGGATCCCCTAGTTTTAGAGTATCTGCCACCTCTACATCCTCTGAATTTATTTTTCTTTTTTGTGACATGGTTTGTCCAATAGAGGTGGAAAGTATTGAGTAATGAGGGCGTGTTGGGGATTTTTGTGGTCTGGAAATTGGACAGTGTTCAAACTGTGCGTTAAGGTCACAGTGGGTGGTATTTGGGAGGAGGTCGTCATCCCTGGTATTGTGTGAACAACATGGACAGGAGACGGGCATGAGACTAAAAAAGAAGAAGAGGAAGCAGAGGATAATGTAGGGGCTTCAAAAATATGTTCTTCAATGACAGTGGTATTAAGATGTGAAATATCATGTATAGTGAGAAGAGATGTATCTAAAGATATATCCACTTGATCAGACACTATTTTTGAAGCCCCTACATTATCCTCTGCTTCCTCTTCCTCTTCTTCTTTTTTAGTCTCATGCCCGTCTCCTGTCCATGTTGTTCACACAACAGAGGCCATGAATATTCTTTCTGATACGAGTTATTACTCGATTTTATTGAATGACCCTTCTATGATTTATTTTAACATGTATTCAGCATTAATACAGAAAGCTGCCGACCTTGGTCTGTTGAATAAGAGAGAGCATACTTTTCTTAATATTAAACATTATAATATTCCCCACTTTTATTATTTACCTAAATTACATAAGAATCCTAGTAAACCCCCTGGTCGCCCTATAATTTCAGGTGTTGGCTCTCTTACAGCCAACTTGTCCCACTTCATTGACCTTTTTTTACAACCTTATGTTTTAAACTTACCTTCGTATTTACGTGATTCAACCCAGTTAATTTATGAATTAAATATTAGTTTACCTCTGACATTTTCTTTTTTAACCCTGGATGTCTGCTCTCTCTACTCAAATATTTAAACAGACTTGGGTCTATCAGCCATACAAAATACCTTTTCGAATGATATAACACTCAGCACTGACCAATCTGCATTTTTGTTAGATTCTATTCGTTTTATTTTGGACCACAATATTTTTACATTTAATGAAGTTTTGTATAGGCAGACCAGGGGCTGTGCCATGGGGACTCGTTTCGCCCCTAGTTATGCTAATCTATTTATGGGGCGATTCGAGTCCCTAGTTATGGCACAGTCCCCTGCATTTATTGAGTTTGTTTGCTTTTTTTGGAGATATATTGACGATTTATTCATAATTTGGAGTGGCTCTTTTTCGCAGGCAGAGCAATTTGTTAGTGAATTAAATCAAAATTCTTGGGGGCTTAATTTTACTATGCAATATTCCACTCACGTTATTCAATTTTTGGATTTGGAAATATCCAGATCAGATTTGGGACACATAAGTACCAAAACTTTTTTCAAAAAAGTTGATATTAATAGCTTTCTTAGCTATGAAAGTGCACATTATCCTATCTGGCTCCGTGGTGTCCCTTATGGTCAGTACCTGCGCGTCAGAAAGAACTGTACATCAGATGACAGTTTTGATACGCAGGCCGCTGTCCTTAGGGGACGTTTTCGTGAAAAAGGTTATCCCAATAAATTGCTCTCCGATGCCTATAAAAAAGTAAAAGGAAAAACACAATTAGAATTGGTCACACCTAAGTCACCGTCCCTAAATAATATGTCACTCTTGAAAACATTTAATCACAAATATAATTTTATTACTAATTTCAATAACGAAGCTAATAACATTAAAAAAATATTATCCAAACATTGGCCCATTTTGTGTAATGATCCAATTCTTAAAAGTTTTCTTCCTACTACTCCTAATATTACATTTAGAAGATCTCGTAATTTACAAAATCTTATTGCCCCTGGTAAATTGAAACCTATAGTTATAGACAGAGTTCAGACGGGTGCCATCAGCTCTCCATGCGGCCGGTCTCGCTGCATGTGCTGTGATTTAATTAAATCCACAACTGTATTCAAATCATCGTATACACACAAAGAATACAAAGTCAAAGGCAATCTTACCTGCGACACTAATTTTGCCATATATTTACTTTCTTGTCAGTGCGGTTTACAATACGTAGGCCGCACTGTACAAACAGTTCGGGCACGTATGAATCGCCATAGATGGAATATCAGACATGAGTATATGCTACATAGCATTTCTAAACATTTTTCATTAAAACACAATAGTTGCATAGAGTCTTTAAATTTGATTATCTTGGAATCGGTCCCAAAGGGTATTTCCAATAGATTTCAACGTTTAATCAACCGTGAGAGTTTTTGGATCCATAAGTTGGTAACTTTATTTCCGCACGGTTTGAATGAGACAAATACTCGTTGATTTTGTTCATCCATATTTTCATTAATACATTCTTTATTTATAAATTTTTTACTTTAATAGTTTTTTTGGAACCTGTTCTGACCTTTTTGTGCTTCCTTCATTTGATGTTCGTGATATGAATCATGCAACTCCTTCTATCAACTATTTGGTTAAACTGGTCACGCCCGATGGGAACCTTGGTCTTGTTTTTATCCTTCAATCAAATTCACACTATGCGGCTATTTTTTCATTTTTTACTTCTATACATGTCCTCTTAATTTTACAGCTGTAATTTATATAATATTTCATTAAGATCAGTGCTGAGTGTTATAAATGTACATTTATGCTCACTGTTATTTATACATTTTATATTGTTTTTTTGTAATATATTTTAATTATGCACTTCATGGGTTAATCCCGTGTGGGTATATAACCCTGGTACAACTGCTGTGTATTAAGCCTGATGAAGCCGCGCAAGCGCGGTGAAACGCGTTGCTAATAAACCTCCTTCCTTTAGCTGGGCGCCGATACCTTCTCTTTGGTCAGCGCCGAAAATCCTGGTTTCTCCCTGAAGTCTTGTTTTATTCCACACATCCTGCAGGAAGGCTGCAGACTACAGGATTGTGATCCTTAAAAATCACATGTATTCAGCATAGTTGTGTATGTCCTCACACAACTTAGCAGGGTGAGCACGGATATTGCATTTATTCTCCTCTCTACCCTCGTGCTGACTTTATTACACAGGGAGCGCCTTTCCTCTTTTCTCTTTTTTATAACCTTAAAGGGGTATTCCAGGCAAAACCTTTTTTTATATATATATATATCAACTGGCTCCGGAAAGATAAACAGATTTGTAAATTACTTCTATTAAAAAGTCTTAATCCTTCCAATAGTTATTAGCTTCTGAAGTTTTCTGTCTAACTGCTCAATGATTATGTCACGTCCCGGGAGCTGTGCATGATGGGAGAATATCCCCATAGGAACTGCACAGCTCCTGGGACGTGAGTCATCAGAGAGCAGTTAGACAGAAAACAACAACTCAATTTCAGAAGCTAATAACTATTGGAAGGATTAAGATTATTTAATAGAAGTAATTTACAAATCTGTTTAACTTTCCAGAGCCAGTTGATATATAAAAAAAAGTTTTGGCCTGGAATACCCCCTTAACTCAATTAGGACCCATTTTTAATTTTAAGGATCAAATGTCATGTAGGTCAAAAAATGTATTATTTCTTGTCGTATATTATCAGCAATCGTATATTATCAACAGCTTCAGTCAGTACCGTAAATAGTTGTGTCAGACTACATGGCACATCACAAATATACAGTGGCAGTTTACAGTGAAGCAATAATAAATGATTTCAAGCTTTACCATTATGGTAAATTTTTGTTGAAAAGTGTAGAATACAAGTCTGATGGTGCTGCGCAACACCTCAAATAAAAAAGGTTTCTCTTGCATTCATTACTCTGGGTAATGATCAGTGTTCATAGAACTTTTTAGCAACATCACATGCCATAAGTGCTATTGATGGCCTAGGAGAGATTTCCAAATGCTGTGTGCGTGAAGCAACAACTGCAAGGAAAACTGATCCTCAGAATGCCATGCACTACAATATATGTGCCAAGAAAATCAGCAAAAACATAAATTTCTTATGTGTAAGTGAAACAGATATCACTAAAAGAAAGGAGCCCTTGGATGACTTATGGAGCATGGTCAAGTTAAAAGGGGTACTTTGCCGAAAAACATCTTATCCCCTACCCAAAGGTTAGGAGATAGGATGTTTGACCGCGGGCAGCAGCAGCAGCGTCCGGTATACAGAATCTTGGAGCCAGTCGCCAGTCATCTGGCAGGGAGTGGAGTTCACTCCATGCATGGATGACTGAGGTGCCACAGCGGAGATCGTGAAACTGAAGATGCAAGCACTGAGCCCTACATTTCAGACAGAGACGAAGAGTCTGAAATTCAGAAAAATCAATAATGGAGATTGACTATCCTGTACTGAATTCAACTAACAGCCAATGAAGATGAAATGTTTTGTGGGTCCGGTGCTTTTAGCCAATGTAGACTGCACATTTAATGTAAGATTTTTATGTTATAACCCAAAAAGTGAAGATTTTGTGTTACCAACATTAGACGATATTAGTGCTATCGAGAAAGACAAGGTGAAACTTAAATTGTGTGGGTCTACAACGGACAAACGTGACTTTCATTGCAGATTTTCCTGTGTTTTCTATGGGATAGAGTAACTGAAGCAAGAAACAATGCTTAAACTTATAATATTATATGAAGATACATTGCACATGACGTGTAGGTCACATACAGTTTGATGAGTAGGGTTTTTTTCTTATTTTATCGAATTATACAGCGTACATTCAAAATGTTGTATTAGTAGTTGTAACTTACTAGATTTCTGTACTCAACAAATGAGCAAATATTGTACACTGAAAAAGTGTTGTTCATATGATTGGTATTTCCATGCCGTGTAGGTCACAGTTTAAGTTTAATTTATTTTTGTTAATGACACAATGAGTAAGCAGAAGTTTCCTGTGTGCAGGCACATATTTAATAGCTACTAGTTTATTTACAATACAAACTCTTGCTAGATGGGAGAAACTAAAAAAGTTTTAATTTTGCGCCAACTGTCGTGTAGGACACACATGGAATTAGCCATGAATAATATAGAGGATGGAATTACCAGCTTTGTCTCTACCTTTGCCGATGATATCAAGCTTTATAGCACGGTACAGTCTATGGAAGATGTACCTTGTCTCCTCTCACATCTTTGTCGGGTATTGTCCCGACTCAGTATTCATTCTTTGGAAAATGTTGGAAAATTATTAAAATATAAAAATTTTATTTTTTAAATAAAATAAAATAAGAGGCAAGGACTCACAGGACAGGGACATTTATAAAGCATTGGTGTGGCCTAAAATATGCTGTTCAGTTCGGGGCGCCAGTTCATAAAAGGGACGACATTCTGGAACTGGAAAGGGTACAGGGTTGTGGAAATAAACTAATAAGGAACACAGAGCATCTTAGTTTATAGGTAAAGAAAGAATATCATTTGTTTACTCTTGAGAAGAGACTTTTAACCCTTTAAAGACTCAGGGTTTTTCTGTTTTTGCACTTTTGTTTTTTCCTCCTCACCTTCTAAAAATCATAACCCTTTCAGTTTTTCACCTACAGACCCATGAGGGCTTGTTTTACGTGCTACCAATTTTACTTTGTAATGACACTTGTCATTTCACCACAAAATCTATGGCGAAACAAAAAAATTATTTGTGGGACAAAATTTAAAAAATGTAAAATAAAATAAAAATATCGTAATTTTTTGCGGCTTCCGATTTTACTCAGTGCACTTTTCGGTAACAATTATTGCTTATCTTTATTTTGTAGGTCCATGCAGTTACAAGGATACTCAATTTATGTAGGTTTTATTTTATTTTACAACATTAAAAAAAATTCTAACTACATGCACCGAAATTAATATATTTACAATTGTCAACTTCTGACCCCTATAACTTTTATTTTTCGGCATACATGGCTATATTAGGGCTAATTTTTGTGCAGTGGTCTGTAGTTTGTATTGGTACCGTTTGTTTTGATGGGACTTTTTGATCAATTTTTTTTTTAGGGTATACAAAATTACCAAAAACGCAATTTTGGACTTTGGAATTTTTTTTATGTATACGCCATCGACCGTGCGGTTTAATTAACATATTTTTATAGTTCGGACATTTATGCACCCGGCGATACCACACATGTTTATTTTTGTTTACATTTGTGTTTTGTTTTTAATGGGAAATGCGGGGGGGGGGGGGGGGGGGGGTTCAAACTTTTATTAGGGAAGGGGTTAATTCACATTTATTGACTTTTTTTTTTTTAACACCATTTTTTTTTTTTTTTTTAAGTCTCCATAGGGGTCTATTACATGCAATCTTCTGATTGCATACACTGTTCAATGCTATGCCATAGCATAGCATTGATCAGTGTTATATGTGCTCGACTGCTCCAGCCTGCTGAGCCTGGCTGGAGCATCGCAGAAGAGATCGGACAGGTAAAGGCCCTCCTGCGGTCCTCTTAGCTGATTGGGACACCGCGGTGATCCCAATCAGCCCAACAGAGTTGCTGGAAATGCTTTATTTTTCATTTTAGACGCGGTGATCAACTTTAATCACCATGTTTAAGGGGTTAATGCCGGGCATCACTTCGAGTGGTGATGTGCGGCATTAGACAAGGGTCCCGGCCGTTGATTGCAGTCGGGACCACACCGCCATGACGTGGGGTCAGATCGTGAACCCGCGTCATAGCAGGGTAGCGGGCACAGGGCATACAGGTACTTCCTGCGTCCTTAACAGGTTAAGGGGGATATGATCAACTTTTAAGTATGTTAAGTATGTTTTATTTGTGCTTCAAAAAGCTCAAGAGCACATTTTCCCCCAACTCATACACAGACTTTGGACCAAAGTCCAAACACAGGAAGTGCCACCTGGAGTGCTGAGGGGGGGGGGGGGCGGGGGTGGGGTCGGGGGTTGAGAGGAGCTATGACTGGATGAGGCTGGACCCCCCCCCCCCCCCCCCCTCAGCACTCCAGGCGGCACTTCCTGTGTTTGGACTTTGGTCCAAAGTCTGTGTATGAGTTGGGGGAAAATGTGCTCTTGAGCTTTTTTAAGCACAAATAAAACATAGAAAACTTCATTTTTTTTAAACAACGTATATTAGAAATATTTTTCATTTACCATAAGGAGTGCAATAGCAAAAATTAGTTTTAATGAGAGTGACCCTTTAATGTCTATGCAGAACTATACTTCATCCACCCGTACCATTTCCTTCACTCTTGGTTGAACTTGATGGGTCTGTGTCTTTTTTCACCCGTACTAACTATGCAAATATCTATATATCTATAACAGCATGCTTTATCACAGGGCAGATGCATGAGGCAGGATGGTGCACCAATGGGCTGGGGAACACCCCCAGTGCAACAGGAAGAGCATTTAAATGCTGGATGTTACTTTCAGTTTCCCTATAACTTCAACGGACTAAGCTCAAAAACAACTCATAACTAGGTTTGCCACTATTTTTGGAACAAAGAAGCCTTTTTTTTTACTAATCCATTAATACCCAGTTAATATCGGCCAAGAAAATGGCTAGGAATTACACAGCGACCACTGTTTTTAATAGACTCCCAGTCATCTTCTAGGACACAAGCATGTCAGTGTTAGGCTACATTTCATGGGGGAGAATTAGCAAACCTTGTGCAAAGGAACAGTGGAGTAGTTACTCATAGCAACCAAGCAGAATCCTTCTTTCATTATTAAAAGGGAGTCTTAAAATTAAATCTGAAATCTGATTTGTTACTATGGGCAATTGCTCTAGTGTTCCTGTGCACAAGGTTTGATAAATCTCCCCCATCGATAATGTCAGAACACCTTACTTTACATTGCCTTTATTTCCTTACCATAGACTAGGTCATCTGGGTCAGGTTCCGTCTTACAGATGAGCTCTAAGGTAGGCGACTCTGAACGTGTGCTGCGCAGAACACCTTCCCTTGAAACCGTCCTGGTCTCCACCACTTCCAGATTCGAATCAGGAATTAATATGGGTTGCTCTATCTCCTGTACCACTACTTCCTCCACCTCACACTTTGGTGCTGAGAGGTGTGACAAAAAAAGGAAAGCAGAGAGGAAAGACATGACAATTAGAAATAACAACACTACATTATTAGCAAAGCTTCAATATCCCTGCAAAAAAATAATACCCCCTGAATACACTGGGTCTCATGCACTGAAACTTGAATTCTTGGAGAATAGAAGAAGCCTTTTGGCTTGTCTATCTCCTACAGCAAGGAGGGAGAAGGGGAGAGAAGCATTTAGCTGAGCACTAGTTCTAGCAATCGCTGGTGGTCTTAACACCCGGACCCTGAACGATTGAAACATTTAATGTGTTTCTATGACATGCCAAAAGATTGTTTTTAACAACAGTGACACTTTAACCCATAATTGGCTGAATATGTATTTTTTGAGAGCTTGGAATTTTCTATAATCCACAAGAAAAATTATCAGACAGCAATATTTTTTTTTTTTCTTTTTTACAGTAACACTTTAAAAAGGGAACCTGTCATTTGTTTTATGCTGCCTAAACAGTGGGCAGTATGAAACAAGTGCAGGAAGTGGGTTCCCGAAACACTATGATTTACTTTGAAATGAATGGAACTGCATAAATCTGTCGGAATTTCTGTGTCCTCAGAACACAGAATTCCATCGGAATTAAAGGGGTATTCCAGGAAAAAACTTTTTTCATATATCAACTGGCTCCAGAAAGTTAAAAAGATTTGTAAATCACTTCTATTAAAAAATCTTAATCCTTTCAGTACTTATGAGCTTCTGAAGTTAAGGTTGTTATTTTCTGTCTAAGTTCTCTCTGATGACACGTGTCTCGGGAACCGCCCAGTTTAGAAGAGGTTTGCTATGGGGATTTGCTTCTAAACTGGGTGGTTCCCGAGACACGTGTCATCAGAGAGCACTTAGACAGAAAAGAACAACCTTAACTTCAGAAGCTCATAAGTACTGTAAGATTTTTTTAATAGAAGTAATTTACAAATCTGTTTAACTTTCTGGAGCCAGTTGATATATATAAAAAAAATGTTTTTCCTGGATAACCCCTTTAAAGCCCCATTGATTTCAATAGGATTCAGCTGCGGAATTCCGCAAAATATAAGCCTGATCTTATTTTTCTGTGGAATGCGAAAAGCAGACCACAGAACCCTATTTAAATCAATAGGCCTTAAAGGGGTACTCCCGTGGAAAACTTTTTTTTTTTTTTTTTTCTTTAAATCAACCGGCGCCAGAAAGTTAAACAGATTTGTAAATCGCTTCTATTAAAAAATCTTAATCTTTCCAGTACTTTTTAGGGGCTGTATACTAAAGAGAAATCCAAAAAAAGAAATGCATTTCCTCTGATGTCATGACCACAGTGCTCTCTTCTGACCTCTGCTGTACATTTTAGGAACTGTCCAGAGCAGAAGAAAATCCCAATAGCAAAAATATGCTGCTCTGGACAGTTCCTAAAATGGACAACAGAGGTCAGCAGAGAGCACTGTCGTCATGACATCAGAGGAAATGCATTTCTTTTTTGGATTTCTCATTAGTATACAGCCCCTAAAAAGTACTGTAAGGATTAAGATTTTTTAATAGACATGATTTACAAATCTGTTTAACTTTGTGGCACCAGTTGATAAAAAAAAAATGGGCGCTGTCAAATTCAAAACATTTTATATGTTGTGCATCTTGGCAAAACATTAAAGGGGTAATCCGCCCCTTAGCATCTTATCCCCTATTCAAAGGATAGGGGATAAGATGTCAGATCGCCGGGGTCCCGCTGCTTCGGCACCCTGCTATCATTTCTGCACAGAGCAAACTTGCTCTGTGCGTAATGACGGGCATTACAGGGGACGAAACATCGTTATGTCATGGCTCCGCCCCCGTGACATCACGGCCCGTCCCCTCTATACAAGTCAATGGGAGGGGGCGTGGCGGCCATCCCGCCCCTCCCATAGACTTGCATTAAGGGGGCAGGCCGTGACGTCACGAGGGGCGGAGCCGTGACATAATGATGCTCCGGCCCTGTATTGCTGGTCATTACGCACAGAGCGAGCATGCTCTGTGCAGTAATGATAGCGGGGTGCTGCAGCGGAGATCCCAGGGGTCCCCAGCAGCGGGACTCCGGTGATCTGACATCTTATCCCCTATCCTTTGGATAGGGGATAAGATGCTTGGGGTGGAGTACCCCTTTAACCTTTCTAATATACTTCATAAGAATTTTTATAGAAATCATGGCTTATAAAATCATGGCTTTTTTCAACCTGAAGCACAGGCATGGACAAAGTCCTGTGAGGGTGGGCTAGAACTCCTCTGTGCTCTCGCCTGTCTGATAGTACTCCACTGTGCTCTCTTCTGTCTGATAGTACTCCTCTGTGCTCTCTAGGACTACTCTGTTGTCTCTCCTGTCTGATAGTACTCCTCTGTGCTCTCTCCTGTATGATAGGACTCCAGTCTTATAGCACTCCTCTGTGTTCTCTCCTGTCTGCTAGGACTCGTCTGTGCTCTCTCCTGTCTGCTAGGACTCCTCTGTGCTCTCTCCTGTCTGATAGCATTCCTCTGTGCTCTCTCTTGTCTGACAGTACTCCTCTGTGCTCTCTCCTGTCTGATAGGACAGGAGAGAGCACAGAGGGGTCCTATCAGACAGGAGAGAGCACAGAGGAGTACTGTCAGACAAGAGAGTCCTATCAGACAGAAGAGTGCTAGCACAACCTCACTTACTGTCCATGCCTGTGCTTCAGCTTGGACAAAGCCATGATTTCTATAAAAAGGAAATAAAATTTTCTTATGAAGTATATTAGAAAGTAGGGATTATCGGTTTGGTCGATATTATCGGCCGATATTCACGATTTTGGGCGTTATCGGTATCGGTAATTACCTTGCTGATAATCCGATAATGCCCGCACCGCCCCCACCGCACCACCCACCGCACCGCGACCGCCCCCTCACCAACCCCACCGCACCGCGTCGCACCCCCCACTGTTCCAGCGTCGCAGCCCCCACCGCACCGCCCCGGCCCCATTGCCTCCCCCATCCTGGTTTTATAATTACCTGTTCCCAGGGGCCCGGGGTCCACGCTACTTCTGGCTCCTGCTGCGTCCTGCGTTACGCTGTGCGCAATGACAAGAGATGTGACGCAACGTCACCGTTAGTGCGCACAGTGACAGCTCAGGAGGACGCCACCGGAGCCAGATGTAGAGTGGACCCTGGGAACAGGTAATTATAAAACCGGGGATGGGGGAGGCAATGGGGCCAGTGCGGTGGGGGGCACGGTGCGGCAGGGGTTCCGGTCGCTGGGGGCGGTGATAGCACTCAGGAGGACCCCCGGACAGGCGGGGGGGGGCGGTTGGGCGGCCTATGGCACCGCAAAAGCCGCTGCAGTTCATTGATTTTAAAGCGCCCGCTTTAAATCTATGATCTGCAGCGGTGTCGCGGGGGGGGGGGGGGGGATAAATAGCCGATAACTTATACTGGAATATAGGTATAAGTTATCGGCTATTGGCCCTAACCGCCACAGATTATCGGTATCGGCCCTAAAAAAAAACAAAAAAAAACGATATCGTTCGATCCCTATTAGAAAGGTTAATGTTTTGCCAAGATGTACAACATATAAAAAGTTTTTGAATCTGACGGTGCCCATTTAAATTGCGGAGTAATTCCACCGTGTGAACATACCCTCAATCAGTGTTGTAGGACTTGTTTTATACTGCTATAGATTTGAGCAGAATAAAACAGGTGACAGATTCCCTCTAAGTCAGTTTCAACTTACCAAGCATCAGATGAACAGAATGTTATACTACTTCAAATTCCACCACTGAAATTCCATAGTGTGCACTGTGCAGCAGAATCCCATTGCCAGCAATGGGATTCTACTGCATCGGAATTTACAACCGAAATTCTTACGCTGGTAAAATTGACAAAGTGGGGAATATTTATTAAAATCTGTGGAGAGGATCAGTTGCCCATAGCAACTGATCAGATTGCTTCTTTCATTTTTGAAAAGGCATCTGAAAATGAAAGAAGCAATCTTATTGGTTGCTTTGGGCAACTGGTCAATTTTTCCTCTGCACAGGTTTTGATAAATTTCCCTCAGGGTCTTTATTCTGTGGTCAATGCAATTAAAGCAATACCCATATTTACATAGTTTTTCTATTATTGTACTACTACTTAAAAAAAAAAATAAAAAAAAAAAAAAACAAATCTTAAAATTGCCCTATTCTAACCCATATTTTTTTTCCATTTACAGGGTTTTCAGAGGGTCACATTTTTTGCATCCTGATCTGGAGTTTTTATGATTTTTGTTTTGATGGGACTTTTTGATCACATTTTATTCATTTTTTCTGGTATATGAAGTAACCAAAAAATCAGCAATTATGGTTTTGTCTTTTTTTTTTTGTTTACAACGTTCAGGATCATAAGCATAAAATTAAGAGATTTTTTAAGTTATTCATTTTACACAACTCATTGCATTCAATGAACAAGGCTATTGCATAGCTGTCACGATGCCGGCTGGCAGGAGGTGGATCCTCTGTGCCAGAGAGGGATAGGCGTGGACCGTGCTAGTGGACCGGTTCTAAGTCACTACTGGTATTCACCAGAGCCCGCCGCAAAGCGGGATGGTCTTGCTGCGGCGGTAGTGACCAGGTCGTATCCACTAGCAACGGCTCAACCTCTCTGACTGCTGAAGATAGGCGCGGTACAAGGGAGTAGACAAAGGCAAGGTCGGACGTAGCAGAAGGTCGGGGCAGGCAGCAAGGATCGTAGTCGGGGGCAACGGCAGGAGGTCTGGAACACAGGCTAGGAACAAACAAGGGAACGCTTTCACTAGGCACAAGGGCAACAAGATCCGGCGAGGGAGTGCAGGGGAAGTGAGGTATATATAAGGAGTGCACAGGTGAACACACTAATTAGAACCACTGCGCCAATCAGCGGCGCAGTGGCCCTTTAAATCGCAGAGACCCGGCGCGCGCGCGCCCTAGGGAGCGGGGCCGCGCGCGCCGGGACAGGACCGACGGAGAGCGAGTCAGGTACGGGAGCCGGGGTGCGCATCGCGAGCGGGCGCCACCCGCATCGCGAATCGCATCCCGGCTGGAGGCGGAACCGCAGCGCACCCGGTCAGTGGATCTGACCGGGGCGCTGCAGCAACGAGGATGAGGCGAGCGCTCCGGGGAGGAACGGGGACCCGGAGCGCTCGGCGTAACAGTACCCCCCCCCTTGGGTCTCCCCCTCTTCTTGGGTCCAAAGAACCTGAGGATCAAAAACTCAATTCTTTCGTGATGAGGTCCGATGCACATTAGGAGGGGTTCCGTGCGGTAACGCACGGCACAGTCCAATCTTTCATTGTTAACACAATTGATGTAGAGGGGTCTGGCGAGACTGGTCACAGGGATGTTGAACCTGTTGATAAGAGAGGCCAAAAAAAAATTTCCTGCAGATCCGGAATCCAAGAAGGCCATAGTAGAGAAGGAGAAGGTAGAGGCAGATATCCGCACAGGCACAGTAAGGCGTGGAGAAGCAGAGTTGACATCAAGAACTGTGTCACCTTTGTGCGGAGTCAGCGTACGTCTTTCCAGGCGGGGAGGACGGATAGGACAATCCTTCAGGAAGTGTTCGGTACCGGCATAGTACAAGCAAAGATTCTCCATGCGGCGTCGTGTCCTCTCTTGAGGTGTCAAGCGAGACCGGTCAACTTGCATAGCCTCCACGGCGGGAGGCACAGGAACGGATTGCAGGGGACCAGAGGAGAGAGGAGCCGGGGAGAAAAAACGCCTCGTGCGAACAAAGTCCATATCCAGGCGGAGCTCCAGAAGCCATTCGGAAAAACGCATGTCAATGCGAGAGGCAAGATGAATGAGTTCATGTAGGTTAGCAGGAGTTTCTCGTGCGGCCAGAACATCTTTAATGTTGCTGGATAGGCCTTTTTTAAAGGTCGCGCAGAGAGCCTCACTATTCCAGGACAACTCGGAAGCAAGAGCACGGAACTGAATGGCGTACTCGCCAACGGAAGAAACACCCTGGGCCAGGTTCAGCAGGGCAGTCTCGGCAGAAGAAGCTCGGGCAGGCTCCTCGAAGACACCACGGACCTCAGCGAAGAAGGACTGGACTGTGGCAGGATCATTGCGGTCCCAGAGCGGTGTGGCCCCAGACAAGGCCTTTCCAGAAAGGAGACCACGGCAGAGTCTAGAGTCCTCATCAAATTTGTCCGGCAGGGACAAGCAGGGGTTAGGAGCGGCCGGTTGCTGCGGAGGAGTTGCAGGAGCCGGCGGAGGAGATGGTTGTTGCAGCTGCTGTGTGTGTGACTAAAGTTGCTGTATCTGCGGCAGCAGCTGCTGTATCTGTGACTGAAGTTGCAGTGTCACGGTGGTCAAGTATGCCAGCTGGTGATTTCGTTGGGTGATCTTTAGGGCTTGCTGGGCGATCACCGTGGAAATGTCGGCAAGACTTGACAGCGGCACCTCAGCGGAATCCATGGCCGGATCTACTGTCACGATGCCGGCTGGCAGGAGGTGGATCCTCTGTGCCAGAGAGGGATAGGCGTGGACCGTGCTAGTGGACCGGTTCTAAGTCACTACTGGTATTCACCAGAGCCCGCCGCAAAGCGGGATGGTCTTGCTGCGGCGGTAGTGACCAGGTCGTATCCACTAGCAACGGCTCAACCTCTCTGACTGCTGAAGATAGGCGCGGTACAAGGGAGTAGACAAAGGCAAGGTCGGACGTAGCAGAAGGTCGGGGCAGGCAGCAAGGATCGTAGTCGGGGGCAACGGCAGGAGGTCTGGAACACAGGCTAGGAACAAACAAGGGAACGCTTTCACTAGGCACAAGGGCAACAAGATCCGGCGAGGGAGTGCAGGGGAAGTGAGGTATATATAAGGAGTGCACAGGTGAACACACTAATTAGAACCACTGCGCCAATCAGCGGCGCAGTGGCCCTTTAAATCGCAGAGACCCGGCGCGCGCGCGCCCTAGGGAGCGGGGCCGCGCGCGCCGGGACAGGAACGACGGAGAGCGAGTCAGGTACGGGAGCCGGGGTGCGCATCGCGAGCGGGCGCCACCCGCATCGCGAATCGCATCCCGGCTGGAGGCGGAACCGCAGCGCACCCGGTCAGTGGATCTGACCGGGGCGCTGCAGCAACGAGGATGAGGCGAGCGCTCCGGGGAGGAACGGGGACCCGGAGCGCTCGGCGTAACAATAGCATTGTACATTGAAACTGTCACTTTGCTACTACAGTCTAATAACAGAGGAGAGGCAATTGGGTGGCACAGAGGTTACCACCGGCCACCATTTTAGCTCATTGTATCACCATGATCTTGGTGCAGGGGTCCAATGAGAGTCCTAAACCCATTGGCACCTGCCACTGTTACCCTTTCCATGCTGTGATCAGCACTTATCACATCATCCAAAGGGTTAACGGCAGACATCAGCGTGAACGCTGATAGCAGCCATCGCTCCTGCACTCTCTACTTAGGTAATAAAAACTTTAGGGCATATATGTACACCCTAGTGCATTAAAGGGGTACTCCACTGGAAAACATTTTCTTTTAAATCAACTGGTGCCAGAAAGTGAAACAGTTTTGCAAATTACTTCTATTAAAAAAGTCTCAATCCTTCCAGTACTTATTAGCTGCTGTATAATACACAGGAAGTTCTTTTCTTTTTGAATTTCCTCTTTCCCTGACCACAGTGCTCTCTGCTGTTCTGCTGACACCTCTGTCCACGTCAGGAACTGTCCAGAGCAAAGGGGAGAAAGGAGATTCAAGAAGAAAAGAACTTCCTGTGTATTATACAGCAGCTAATAAGTACTGGAAGGATTGAGATTTTTTTTTATAGAAGTAATTTGCAAATCTGTTTAACTTTCTGGCACCAGTTGATTTAAAAGAAAAAGGTTTTCCAGTGGAGTACCCCTTTAAGTACCAGGCGGTCACAGCATACATGTACACCCTGTGTCATCTAGAGGTTAATATTTACAGGGTAATTTTTATCCTTCTGCATCCCACTCTTTGCAGCTAATGATCCATATCCACTTCATCCCACTCCATTTTATGTCATTCTGTTCTAGAATTTCACAGGGAATTCAGAATCTTACAGGGATCACTGACATCTGGCCATCAATGTACTCCCCATATACATGGGCCCAAGTGAAAGCCTAATACAGGTAAGCCCTATTACAGGTAGGCAAAAGGAAAGCTTCTCCGGAGATTTACCTTGTGCTCTACCCAATACAAAGGGACAAAGACATCGGAGTTAAAACTAAATATTTTCAAACATTTCATGATTTTCTGCATGCATATGCTGCACCTCAGGTTTGCTATTTTATTTCATGCCAATGTTTGCCATCCTCTAGGCAATCATACTGGTGGAAGTTCTTATGAGATGCTTTCTACGGTGTTATAGAGGGTTCAGAAACCTTCAACTGAGCTGGTCATCACAGGTTTCATTAACAGCCTCTGTCACAGATTCTGGCAACAATCTAGAACTAAACAGCGCAGCATGCAGTCCCACTTTGATAAAACGCCGGACACCATGTTTTTCAGCCATTTAAAAGATCTGGTGCCAGTAAGTTCTAATCCTATGACGGACAAACATGGGCTCCATTATAAGCCTGTGCAGCCTGCAATCATCCAGACTGTCCACATGGAAACCGCATTAGGTAGCCTGGAATAAAACTAAGCCTAAGTCCAAAACCATACCAAAATATGTATCATATGAATTAAAACTAAAACGTCAAAATCCAAGGGTATGCCTCAGATTCGTGGCAGATATTTCAGAAGGGAAAATCCACCGTGTTAACATGTCATTACTGTTCCCGTCATTTTGTCTTCATACAGAGTACCTGTAAGCAAGAGCTCATAGAACCCTCAAACCATAAACATTATGGGCCAGATTTATTAATCTATCTTATACATAAATGTGTTTGAGTTGCCCATAACACCCAAACACAGCTAAGCATTCATTTCTCAAATTGATCTGGTAAAATTATAGCTAAGCTATGATTGGTTGTTATGGGCAATCAGGGCACATTTTAGTCTTAGAAACATTGATAAATTGCTAAAGGTCTTTGCTATAGAAATAGATTTGGCACTGGTAGACTAGTAACTTACACATTACAGCTAACAATAACCCAAAACATTAGGCACCAATAATAAAGTTAGGCACGCTGACTAAGGCTGGGTTCACACTACGTTTTCTCCCATACGGGAGCGTATACGGCAGGGGGTAGCTTAAAGCTCGCACTCCCGTATGTCACCGTATGCGCTCCCGTATGTCATTCATTTCAATGAGCCGGCCGGAGTGAAACGTTTGGTCCGGTCGGCTCATTTTTGCGCCGTATGCGCTTTTACAACCGGACCTAAAACTGTGGTCAACCACGGTTTTAGGTACAGTTGTAAAAGCGCATACGGCGCAAAAATGAGCCGACCGAACGTTTCACTCCGGCCGGCTCATTGAAATGAATGACATACGGGAGCGCATACGGTGACATACGGGAGCGCAAGCTTTTAGCTCCCCCCTGCCGTATGCGCTCCCGTATGGGAGAAAACGTAGTGTGAACCCAGCCTAAGAGGGTTCGTAAATAAATTTAGTGACGCAGGGGCAGAATTATAATTTTTTTAATAAAAGGGCAATAGCTATTGTTGAGAAGAAAGCTGCAAGAGTGAGTGACCTTCAAGAGCCGGCCTCTCTCCTGTTATGCTGTTTTAATAAATTATTGATTCAGGAGAATTCTTGTCAAAGGGGGCAGTTTGATACTGCCAGCACAGATTGGAGAGTGTCAGTAACCCCCAGTCGACAATTTATTCATAAATTTATAGCAGAAATGGACAAATGACACAATGGGGGAGATTTATCAAACGATTCAGACTGTTTTTTCCTGTCTAAATTTGTCGCACAGAAAGTCGCAGTCTAAATATGTGCGACTTTTCTGCGACTTTTGCTGTGGAGGATTTTTAGAACATGATGCATTCTAGTCTATTTTAGACAGAAATGCATTGGAAAATGCATTGGTGCTGAATTTATCAAGTGCGACAAGTCGCATCTGCCCAAAATACGCTGAAACGTCAGACCATGTTGGAGCAGGTCTAAATGCAGTTTAAGCTGTAGACCCTGAAGTCTGAGCACAGAATTTATCAAGGGCTGTGAGACCTTTGATAAATTAGGAGCACAATAGACAGGAGACTAACACATACGCTGGTCTATAAGCATACCCAGAATAGACTAGATTAGTAAATGTCCCCCAATGAGTTCTAAGAAAAGATGACCCAGCATTGCACTTTCATGGTGAATGCAAGCTTGTACTAAAACATACATGTCTAGAGAGCTGGCAGGTCCTCTTTAATTTTTTTTTTTTTTTTATTCTGACATTCATTTGCTATATGCACTTAAATGTGATGAAGTATGTGGTCAGTTTGCCATCTACAAAAACTGGGGTGGGGAAAAAGCCTTCTGGTAATTCTGCCACTTAAGGGGTACTCCGGTTGGAAAACATTTTTTCATGTCAACTTGCTCTAGACCAGTGGTTCTTAAGCTGGGTTCGATCGAACCCCAGGGGTTCGGTGAGTCAGTCTCGCGGGTTCGGCGGAGGTCAAGACACACACCTGACTCATATGATTCGTGATGACATGCCCCGCTTGTCCATCATTGGCTGCAGGTGATCATGTCCCACCTAACAGATCTCAGAGTACTGTTTTACCCTACTGTAAAGGAAGCCTCCTATCATTTGTGGCTCCGCTTCTACGCGATCGCCTGCATGTGTCCCACGCTGGAACGCACCACTTCCGGCACAGCCTCCCGTGATGCACTTCCGGTCCTGCGGTGTCTTAAACAGGCTCAGCCAGACAGTTCCTCTGACAAGCGGACAGCCTGGATGCACGGACGCCACGGGAACAGGTAGGCACTCTGAACCACCACTGCCTTCACTCAATGCCGGGCTAACTGTGTCTAGTTCATAGTTAAGGGGTTATCCAGGAAAAAAACTTTTTTTTATATATCAACTGGCTCCAGAAAGTTAAACAGATTTGTAAATTACTTCTATTAAAAAATCTAAATCCTTTCATTACTTATGAGCTACTGAAGTTGAGTTGTTCTTTTCTGTCTAAGTGCTCTCTGATGACATGTCTCTCGGGAACTGTCCAGAGTAGAAGCAAATCCCCATAGCAAACCTCTTCTACTCTGTGCAGTTCCCGAGACAAGCAGAGATGTCAGCAGAGAGCACTGTTGCCAGACAGAAAAGAACCACTCAACTTCAGAAGCTGATAATTATTAGAAAGATTAAGATTTTTTAATAGAAAGTAATTTACAAATCTGGTTAACTTTCTGCAGCCAGTTGATATATTAAGAATTTTTTCTTAATATATCTGCATGTGTCCCACGCTGGAATGCACCACTTCCAGCGTGGCCTCCCCTGACGCACTTCCGGTCCCGCGGCGTCTTGAACAGGCTCAGTCAGATGGTCCCTCTGACAAGCGGACAGCCTGCACACATGGATGCTGCAGGAACAGGAAGGCACACTGAACCACCACTGCCTTCACTCAATGTCTGGCTAACTGTGTCTAGTTCATAGTTAACCCTATCCTTACACTGAATCACCACTGCCTGTATTCAATATCTTTTTTAACCCTATCCCTACCTAGCTATCCCTGCCTCCAGCCCTTGTTACTTACCTGAATCACCACTGCCTTTATCTACTCAGTAGATTCTACTGTTTGTGTAACCTGGGCTATATCCAACCATATAATTTCTATGTTTTGCAATAAATATTCATTATTATGTTTTTGTGTGAAAATCATGTTTTCACGGTTTTGTTCTTTGTTCTTAATCGTTTTGTTCTTTAATGGTTTTGTTCATTTTGTGCACCTATGTATAAATATATACCTCCTATGTTTTGAACTTGAAAAAATCATATTTTATTTTTCCAATTAAGAAGGGTTTGGTGAATGCGCATATGAAACTGGTGGGGTTCAGTACCTCCAACAAGGTTAAGAACCACTGTATTAGAGCATGTTGAGAGAAGTTGACTTTAAATGTTTCATAACATGTCTACCATATATGCCCTGACCAACCAAACAGTTTTTCATGTTGTAGGTCTTTGGTGGCATCAAGGGAGCCTTAAAGGGGTTATCCGGCAGGAAGGGGGTTAGAACAATGGCATAGTATAGAAAAAAATACAAATAAACCTGTACTTGACACCAGATCTCCCATGGTGCTTTTGGTGTTCTGTCGTGTTCCTGGCTGCAATTCTCTTCCTGAGCTGCAGCATGATGCTTGGGCCCGGAGTAACATCAAGGCCCAGTGTGTCATACTGCCGTTTAACCAGTCACTTGCCGAAGCGGGACATCACTTTGGACAGTGACTGGCTGAGCGGTAATATGAAACACTGGGCCCACGCAGCTGTCACGCCCCCTCCCATAGGCTTGCATTGAGGGGGTGGAGCGTGATGTCACACGGGGGCGGAGCCGTGATCGCCAGTAATCAGACCTGGAGCAAATGTGCTCCGGGACTGATTTTAACAGGTTGCTGCGTACAAGATCACGGGTGTCCCCAGCGGCGGGACCCCCACGATCAGGCATCTTATCCCCTATCCTTTGGATAGGGAATAAGATGTCTAAGCGCCGGAGTAGCCCTTTAAGTGTCAGCAGCTTAGGAAGAGGATTGTAGCATGGGTTTATTTTTTTAGAAAGTGAAAAAGCAAGGCAGCCCGGCACTACAAGGCAGGTAGGAGATGGATCTGGGGTGTGGGTATACACTGCAATTCTGACGTGTGGCGGTGCTCTGGTAACAACAGTAATGCCTCTATCACGTGTAGACAAGAGAAAGGAAAAACCGGCGACTACCCAATCTTGCGTCTTCCAACTCTTTATTGGATAAAATACTTACATTGATTCATAAGGAGGGGACATACACAAGGGGGGTACAGAAAGGCGACAAGCTTCATTTTGCACTGTCTAGTGCTCCATCCGGCCATTCCGGATGGACTTGTGTATGTCCCCTCCTTATGAATTAATGTGAGTATTTTATCCAATAAAGAAGCTGGAAGACGCAAGATTAGCGAATCGCCGGTTTTTCCTCTCTTGTCTACGCGTTTTTTATTTTTTTTAAATAATGCAAAATGGGCATTGTACTAAACCCGTAATGTGAACATAGAAAATTGTTCTAAACCCCCCTTCTGTTGTATAACCCCTTTAAGCCAGCTTGTAACTAAGCACATGATGATCAGAGGTCCGATAACAAAACGATAAGCTGCGTGCACACGCCATGGTCTTGTCATCCTGCAACTAAATTTTATCAAACACTTGAGAATGCATCATCACCACCAATCAGGGATTGCCCAATCCATGTCCTAGGCCCTGCCTGATACTGCCAGCCAAGCATCCCACAGGGCTTACTAACTGAAGGACTCCCTCAAGTAGCCAGTCATTGTAGGCGGATGAGAAACCTAAAGGCCACAAAAATCCCTCCTAATGTAACAACAGGTATGTATGGAGGCATCTGATGAAAACGTGTATTTCACTAGCTTAAACATGTAACATGAGAACAATACATGACCACAATGTCACACATACCTTTATTAGCTAACATTTCTTCCTCCAGATAGCTGTAAATGGAAACCAATCTTATTAATTCACATCCCACAATGCTTTGCTACAATTTGATAAAGTTTGACAATTCTAGACACAAACTAGACCTACCCAACTTCTGCTATATGGACACATATAGTATTTACATGCTGTACAGTCACTGTCCTAAACTATGTCCCATATTTACAAATACTAATAGGATGTGCGCCATGCCTCATATACTTAGTGACCTTATGGGACACAGGATACAGCCACTCCCATATGTAAATATTAAGTAAACCACGCCCCTTATGTTAATGATGCTGACCACACCCATGTCAACTTTTCGGCCCACTTTTAGGCAATAGTGTCACTCCCATTTCGTCTCCCTGTCGACTACACTGTATCAGGAGCTCAGAAAGCAGACCCCCGACGTCATTCACCTGTGTCTGCCCCCAAGACCTAGCTCCTCCTCCTCCTCCTCCCCAGGCATTTCCCGGCGGCTTCTCCTCCTCCGCGGACACTCCGCCTTCCTTCGACGGGAGGAGCCCCCAGTCATAACTTCATCTTCCACTGCCACCCCCTCGGCCCCTGCTGCCCGCTTCGGGCGGCCCCGCGGCTCCGGCCCTCCCGGCATCCGTCCGTCAGCCAGTCCGCTCTCTGTAATGGGCACTGCGCAGGCGCGGTGCTCACCCTCCGGGTCAGCGCTCTTACGTCACTTGGCGTGCGCACCCCCTTGCTTACGACTTGGACCATCTGCGCCTGTGCGAAATGAAAATCGCCTTTGCCCAACAAACATCGCGCATGCACAAAATCTTGAACGTTGCGAAGCTTTACCTGAGCCCGCCCACTTTGTGCACTATCTAGACGTTCATTGGACAGCCTTTAAGGGGGAAGGACCCGAAACTGTAATACGCATGCTCTATTCGTCTGAACTGTGTGCTTTGACTTCTGGGATCTGTAGTTTCATGAAAGTTTTAAGTTTTTTTTTTCTTTATAAAAAAAACTTTATTACAAACGAGCAACACACGGACCTTTAAAAATACGTATTAATAAATGCTGTTAACAGCAAGGTAAAAGTTCGAGCGAGTTGTGAATGTAGAGTTAGGAAAGCAGTACAGTTAGAAATCAAATACCACTGCATCTAGACATCCAGACGGCTAACCTAAGTAAATGAGATCTTAATGTACCGTAGATAGTTTCTTCATTCAGTATCCTAACTATATGTTTTAGGTCAAAATGGCTGCACAATTTTTATATTGCCCATATTTTTTCAGTCATTGAAAAACATTGTTTAGACTTGTCTTTTTATGTCAGTGTCGCTCTGCAGTGTCATATGTGTAAGTTACAGTCAGCAGTCACATTTATGGGCCGCTATGTCATGCCTGTGTATACAGGGTGCCTCTAGCTGTTGCAAAACTACAACTCCCAGCATTCCTGGACAGCAGCTTGAGGCTGCCTGGTTGAGAAACACTGCTGTACAGTATAATGCCTAAATATTTTTCTGTACATTAAGCTTCTGACCTCCATAAACTGATGTAAATCATTGTTATATCTATTAACGCTGTCTTTTCCAGGACATTTTTTATTCTTTTACGTGCCAATAGGCTTACAGAGAGAGACTTCTCCCTCTGTAAAATCACTTTGATGCAATAATCAGCTTTGACATCATGCTGTGTCTGATGGGTTAGGAAGATAAAATTGGTGTTAACTTCAGCGTGTCATACCCGCTGCAGGAGCTGTGCTGGCGCTATTCACACACTGTAAGGGCTCATTCACATGGCAGATTATCCATCCAATTATTCTGGGTAAACATTCTGTGCATGGCCGACACTACTGAAACAATCAGCCTCAGACATGCACCATCTCATCTCTATTGACGGCAATGCATGTATAAAGGGGTATTCCGGCCATAGACATCTTATCCCCTATCTAAAGGATGGGGGATAAGATGTCTGATCGTGGGGGTGCCGACGCTGGGGCCCCCGTGATCTCTATGCAGCACCCAGCATTCTGTCCCGGGCTGCTGCTCCAATGTCCGAAACCTCTGAGTTTCCGGGATTGGAGACGTCACGCCACGCCCCCACCATTCATGTCTATGGGGGGATTAAGGCCATCATGCCCCCTCCCATAGACATGAATGGAGGGGGCACGGTGTGACATCACGAGGGTACATAGTTACATAGTTAGTACGGTCGAAAAAAGACATGTCCATCAAGTTCAACAAGGAAATTAAAGGGTAGGGGTGTGGCGCGATATTGGGGAAGGGATGGGATTTTATATTTGGGATTTATATTTGGGATGGGATTTTATATTTATATTTGGGATGGGATTTTATATTTCTTCATAAACATTAATGTTATTTTGTTCCAGGAATGTATCTAACTAATCCTGTATGTGGCCCCCCCACATACCTGGCTGCCTACCCTTGCTCACCACATACCTGGCTGCCTAACCTGGCCCCCACTAACTACCTACCTACATACCTGGCTACCTTACTACCTTCATACCTGGCCTACATACGTGTCTGCCTAACTACCTACCTACATACCTAGATAGATAGGGACGACTGCAGCAAACCGAAGTAGCAAAAATGAAACTTTTAATCCAGCTTAAAGATGGACAACGTTTCTGTAGTCTCACACCACCGTTTTCAGGTGGACTTGAAAAAGGTGGTGTGAGACCCCAGAAATGTTTTCCATCTTTTAGCTGGATTAAAAGCTTCATTTTTGCTACTTCGGTGTGCTGCAGTCGTCCCTATCTATCTCTGCATTGTTGGACCCAGGACCAGAGCCCCATAGACTGCTTGCACCCATCCACAGGACTTTTCTTTTTTGGGAGTACTGCTGTCTTTCTATTTTTTCTACCTTACCTACATACCTAGCTACCTAACTACCTGTCTACATAAGCACCTACCTACATATCTAGCTGCATAACTACCTAACCACCTACATACTTGGCTACCTAACTATATACCTGCCTACCTACCTACCTACATACCTGGCTGCTTAACTATCTTCCTACATACCTGGCTACCTAACTACCCACATACCTGGCTGCCTACTTACATACCTGGTTACAGAACTACCAACTTACATACCTGGCTAACCTACTACCTAGCTAACTACCTGGATACCTAAATACCTAATTGCATACCTAACTACATACCTGACTTCCTAACTACCTAGCTAGCTACTTACCTACATGCCTGGATACATACCTACCTGGCTAGTTACCTACCTACATATCTGGCTACCTAACTAC
Source organism: Hyla sarda (assembly GCF_029499605.1). Classification (NCBI taxonomy): domain Eukaryota; kingdom Metazoa; phylum Chordata; class Amphibia; order Anura; family Hylidae; genus Hyla; species Hyla sarda. Next base: position 162,153,615 of record NC_079195.1, on the reverse strand, counting down.
ATAGCTACCTACCTATCTGGCTACATACCTACCTGCCCTTTTCTGTACAGGACACCAAGGAGTGAATTATAACAGTTCTGTGCCTTTAGATGGGGAGATTGTGTAAAGGAGTGATGGCACTATAAAAATGCGGAGTCAAACATGTTTGTCCTGTTAAGAGATGAGTTTTGGAAGGAAGAAGTCATCATGGCGGTCTGATACAGACGGAGAAGAAAAGGAAAGAGTATGCCACCGATCAGAAAAGACATCTGTGAGTTCCCTAGATGTAATTGTAATCAATTATATGGTGTATATATCCTGTGTACATATAGTATATACCTCTATATGGTCCTGTATATAATCAGTTATATAGTATACACATCCTGTCCATGACTGGTATATACCTCTGTATGGAATACAGATCTGTGTACAGCTGGTATCTACCTCTATATGGTCCTGTATATAATCACTTATATAGTATACAGATCCTGTGCACAGCTGGTATCTACCGCTATATATTCCTGTATGTAATCGCTTATATTGTATACAGATCCTGTGTACAGCTAGTATCTACCACTATATGGCCACTGTATGGGGGAATACTGCTCTTTGTATAGTGGTTTTATTCAGTACAGTATGGCGGTATTATCCAGTTATTGTGTGATGGTATATATTTCCTCTTTGTATACCGATATTATTGGTCATGGAAAAATATCTTACCTATGTTGACGTGTTTTCTATATATATATATATATATATATTTTTTTTGTGTAGGGTGGGACATAAGAAGGAATTGGGTAGGATGTAGGATAGGGGCGTGACAGATGTGGCCCTTGCTTTATTTTCTTTGGGGGCCCCGAGTGTTGTCAGTTTGCCCTGTAGGTAAAAAGTTTGTGGTCCCTGGTGCATAAGCTCAGCAAACCCCCCCCACCCCCATTTATTGTCTTATAGATATGCTATCTCTCATATATGTACAGGATAGTTAAAAAAGGTGATGCAAAATGATAGTCGGTTCATAACTCGGAGAACATAACTCATAAAGACACACTATCTATCCAAGTATTATCTATACACTTCCGATGTTTAACCCCTCAAGGATCAAGCGTTTTTCTGTTTTTGCACTTTAGTTTTTTCCTCCTTACCTTTTAAAAATCATAACCCTTTAAATTTTACAGCTAAAAATCCATATTATGGCTTATTTTTTTTGCACCACCAATTCTGCTTTGCAGTGACATCAGTAATTTTACCCAAAAATCGATGGCAAAACGGAAAAAAAAATTGTGCGACAAAATTGAAGAAAAAGGCAATTTTGTAAATTTTGGGGGCTTCCGTTTCTACGCAGTACATTTTTCATTAAAAATGACACCTTATGTTTATTCTGTAGGCCATACCATTAAAATGATACCCTACTTATATAGGTTTGATTTTGTCGTACTTCTGGAAAAAATCATAACTACATGCAGGAAAATGTATACGTTTAAAATTGTGGTCTTCTGACCACTATAACTTTTTTATTTTTCCGCGTATGGGGCGGTTTGAGTGCTCATTTTTTGTGCCATCATAAGTTTTTAGCGGTACCATTTTTGTATTGATCGGACTATTTGATCGCTTTTTATTCATTTTTTCATGATATAAACAGTGAGCAAAAATACATTATTTTGGACTTTGGAATTTTTTTACGCATACGCCATTGACCGTGCAGTTTAATTAATTAGATATTTTTATATGTCGGACATTTACGCATGCGGCGATACCACATATGTTTATATTTATTTTTATTTACATGTTTTTTTTATAATTGGAAAAGGGTGGTGATTTGAAATTTTATTAGGGAAAGGGTTTAAACACATTTATAAACTTTTTTTTAACACTTTTTTTTGCAGTATTATAGCTTCCATAGGGGGCTATATCATTGCACACACTGATTGCTAGCACTGTTCACTGCAAAGCCATAGCTATGCATTGATCAGTGTTATCGGCGGTCGATTGCTCAAGCCTGCATCTCAGGCTTGGAGCAATCAATCGCCAAATGGACGCATCGGAGGAAGGTAAGAGGACCTCTGCTCGCGTCCTAGCTGATCAGGACACCGCATTTTCACTGCAGTGGTCCCGATCAGCCCCACTGAGCAGCCGGGAAGCTTTTATTTTAGTTTTAGGTACGGTGTTCAGCTTTGAATGCCGTGTCTAAAGGGTTAATAGCGCGCAGCACCGCGATTGCTGCTGCGCGCTATTAGCCCCGGGTCCCAGCTTCAGAAACATGCCAGGACCGACCCGATATGACATGGGGTCACCGCGTTATATCGCGGGAGCCGGCCAAGGACGTAAATATACGTTCTTGGTCGTTAAGGCGTTAAAATGGGCTTTCTTTTTTATATATATATATATTTTTTTTTTTTTCAGATTTGTTTTAATACAGATTAACAAAACCAAACATTTAACCTCCCACTCTTTCTGCCCCCACCCCCCCTTGCTGCAGTCAAGAGTGAAGAAAAGAAAAAAAAAAGTAAAGAAAGAAAGAAAAAAAATGTGTATAAAATTTTAAATGCTAAAACTCGCCTATTTTCCCTTTCCAGTCCTTTCATTTGAAAATTTTTAAAAATACGTACATATTTCTGACCAGGCTTTAACGTCCGGGGGTCGAGGGGATATCCACCCTCTTGCTATCAGCAATCTAGCATAAAAGAGATATCTGTTTACCTTGTGTCTACTTTCTTATCTTTGATCCTGATCTTCCCCTTCTCCACCGAGAATGGCCATCTTGGGGCACATCTTAATCTCCCCTCCCACCTTCCTACCAATTTCCATATATACATCATTCCAAAATTTTCTAATTTCAGTGCAGCCCCACCACATATGGTATAAATCGGCATCCTGCTCCCCACACCTAGGACAACTGGAGTCCAGTCGTTTCCCCATTTTGTGTAATATTTTAGGGCAGTAATAGATTCTATGTAGAACCCATATTTGCGTTAACCTGTGATTACTATTAACCCCTTGGGGATGGAGCCCATTATGACCCTAAGGACGGGAGCATTTTTTGCAAATCTGACCATTGTCACTTAATAACTCTGGGATGCTTTTACTTATAAATTTGATTCCGAGATAGTTTTTTCGTGACATATTCTCCTTTATGGTAGTGGTAAATTTTCGTCGATACTTGCATCATTTCTTGGTGAAGATTGCAAAAAATTTTATGAAAAATTTGAAAATGTAGCATTTTTCTAAATTTGAAGCTCTCTGCTTGTAAGGAAAATAGACATTCCAAATAAATTATATATTAATACACATATACAATATGTCTACTTTATATCTGCATCATAAAGTTGACATGTTTTTACTTTTGGAAGACATCAGAGGGCTTCAAAGTTCAGCAGCAATTTTCCAATTTGTAAAAACATTTTCAAAATCTGAACTTTTCAGGGACCAGTTCAGTTTTGAAGTGGATTCGAAGGGCCTTCATATTAGTAATACCCCACAAATGACCCAATTATAAAAACGGCACCCCTCAAAGTATCCAAAATGACATTTAGTAAGTGTGTTAACCCTTTAGGTGTTTCACAGGAATAGCAGCAAAGTGAAGGAGAAAATTCAAAATCTTCATTTTTTTACACTCGCATGTTCTTGTAGACCCAGTTTTTGAATTTTTACAAGTGGTAACAGGAGACAAAGCCCCCTAAAATTTGTAATGCAATTTCTCTTGAGTAAGAAAATACCTCATATGTGTATGTCAAGTGTTCGGCGGGCGCAGTAGAGGGCTCAGAAGGGAAGGAGCAACAATGGGTGCTATGGTGCCAGAACAGCAGAAAACCCCACATGGCATACCATTTTGGAAACTACACCCCTCAAGGCACGTAACAAGGGGTCCAGTTAGCCTTAACACCCCACAGGTGCTTGACGACTTTTCGTTAAAAAGTGTAAATGAAAAAAAAAAGTGCAGTTTTTTCCCCAAAATTTAAAATTTTTACAAAAGGGAGAAAATGCCCCCCAAATTTTGTAACCCCATCTCTTCTGAGTATGGAAATACCCCATGTTAGGACGTAAAATGCTCTGCGGGCGAGCTACAATGCTCAGAAGAGAAGGAGCGCCATTGAGCTTTTGGAAAGAGAATTCGTTAGGAATGGTAGTCAGGGGCCATGTGCGTTTACAAAGCCCCCCGTGGTGCCAGAAGAGTAAACCCTCACAGAATATAATAAGGGGTGCAGTGAGTATTTACACCCCACTGGCGTTTGACAGATCTTTGGAACAGTGGGCTGTGCAAATGAAAAATTAAATTTTTCATTTTCACGGACCACTGTTCCAAAAATCTGTCCGACACCTGTGGGGCGTAAATGCTTACTGCACCCCTTAATACATTACATGAGGGGTGTAGTTTCCAAAATGGGGTCACGTGGGGGAGTCCATTGTTCTGACACTATGGGGGCTTTGTAAACACACGTGGCCTTCAATTCTGGCCAAATCTTCTCTTCAAAATCCCAATGGCGCTCCTTCTCTTCTGAGCAATGTAGTGCGCCCGCAGAGCACTTTATATCCGCATATGGGGAATTTTCTTACTCAGAAGAAATGGGGTTACAAATTTTGTGGGCTTTTTTCTTATTTTTCCTTGTAAAAATGAAAAATTTAGGGTAACACCAGCATTTTAGTGAAAACATTTTTTTCTTCATTTTCCCATCCAAATTTAATGAAAATTCATCAAACACCTGTGGGATGTTAAGGCTCACTATAGCCCTTGTCACGTTCCGTGAGGGGAGTAGTTTCCAAAATGGGGTCACATGTGGGTATTTATGTTTTTGCGTTTATGTCAGAACTGCTGTAAAATCAGCCACCCCTGTGCAAATCACCAATTTAGGCCTCAAATGTACATAGTGAGCTCTCACTCCTGAGCCTTGTTGTGCGCCCGCAGAGCATTTTACGTCCACATATGGGGTATTTCTGTACTGAGAAATTGCGTTACAAATTTTGGGGGTCTTTTTTTCCTTTTACCGCTTGTGAAAGTAAAAAGTATAGGGCAACACCATAAGTACCAGGACACAAGGGCGTATGCATACGCCCTTCATCCCCAACAGGTTAAATGAGCACCTATTTACATTCCTGTATATATTCCCCATTCCTCTTCTCCGATCTCCACTAAGTCTCTGTTCTACCTTTCTTTACTTTTAAATTTTGTCTTTTCTGTTACTACGGATGTTTATATAAATTTTTCAGTATAAAAAACAACGGTTTGGCTTCTTCTCAAGGACTATATATACTAGAAATAAATAAATTAATGTGGGTGCAGTATTAATGTGGTCAGTAGGAGTACAGATGGCTGGGAGGAGAATGGTGCAGGGATGGAGGTCTGTTTTTAGTAATATGTGTGTGGTGAGAGAAATAGTGTAAGTCTAATGCTATGGTGGAATCGGGGTGCAACTAAGTTGATGAAAAACTGGATATATTGTTAAAATATGTGATATAGATCTTATGCTTGAGATGCCGTGTAGGTCTGTTAATGTAGTGGGAGCAAAGTGTAACTATGTAAATGAAAATGTGGTGTATATAACTGTAACAAATGAATCAATCAGTGTCTATGTCCAAGGTACAAAAATAATTTATTTGACTAAATACAAGGTAACAATTGATAAAAGTGCAGGATCCTTGCACTTCCCATATACAATTTAAAATGTTTAAAACAAAGTATCACAAAACAGCTATTTAACACCTTTAGTAAAGTACTTAGTAGTAGAAGGCAAAGCAGTGGGAGTTGGTGTGAGCGCCTGCAGTGTACTTGCAGGTGCTGGAGTCCCCTAATTGGCAGCCCACTGATAGGGTAAAACTGCTCTCCAAGAAAATGTTGATAAGTCACTTTGAAGAAGTAGTTTTTAATCCTCCAGACGAGATTTACCAGTCACAGCAATACAATGAGAGATGACCGTGGTAGAAAAACCAAGTAGCGAGGCGGCTTTAACAAAGTTAATTCGTCACGGCAGCCGTTAGAAGCGGGTAGAGGAGCGGCACTGCGGCCGACAGGTGATGCTGGAAAACACGGCACTGCGGCCGTCAGATGGTAATGAAGATACGGCACGGCGGCCGTTAAGTAACCGGTTGGTACACTGTACAGCTTACCCTTGGATGTGGCAGTCCTTACGTCTCCTGGCCGTGATCGTGGTGACAGCGGTGTCCGGGATCTTATTGTGTACTGCCGGCAAGCAGTCCTTTTCTCCGGGGACGAGTCACGAAATCTGCAGGAGTCGGGTAAGTGGTGTAGCAGTGATGTGTCCTGATGTTGACGTCCTGGGTGGCTTCTGAGTGTGCGCTCTTGGTATCCACGGCTCGCTCTGTTTTCTGCGTGCTGGGTGAGCTGTAGCCAACAATGCGTACAGCGGAGGTGATGGTACTTGTGGTGTATTATGTAGGAATTGGTGACAAAGTGCTGTTGGTGATATTAGTTGGTGATCAAGAATGCGCATGCGTTCGAAACGTGTCCATGTGAGTTGCCTGCCGGCATGGTGATGGTGTTTGGAGTGTGCTCTTCGTTTTAAAGGAAAGAATAAAATTCAACATTTTAAGGCACTGCTGGACTATTCCTTTCTTCTATTGCTGGTGATATTAGTCGCAGGTGGTGGGGATCAGACGCGTTTCAGTCCATCTAGGACCTTCCTCAGTGATCTATCTTGATATAATGGGTGTGGGTATTTTATATGTGCAAAATTGGCGGGAGCACATGAGTTCAAAACAAGACCCGGTTCGGACTGTATGGACATAGACAGGTGAGTGGTGGAAAGAGCCGAAATGGAGTGAATTGTCCTAATGGGAGAATCTAAAATATAGTGTGGCAATTTTTATCATTATAATTTCATAGTAGTAGAGATATATATATATATATATATATATATATGTGAGTGGATGTCTGTATATGTACATAGTGGATAAGTGAGTGTATGTGTGTATGTGTATGTATATAAGATGGATATAGTATAATAGTGAGTGTCATTAAGATTGTATTATCATAAATAGGGGTAGAACTAAATCTGTATATAAAAGAGGCAGTGTAAGTGTATAGGGACGGGGTGGGAAAGGGTATGAGTTTGACGTAAGTGTATATGCATAAATAGGAGGTGATTTAGTATGATGATTAAGTAGGGTCATTTAGTCACCATTGTAGCATAGGAGATGTAGAAATTACTGGATGATAAAAATAGAATCAGCTATGAATTAACATGTTATGCGGTTACTATAGAGTAAGTGAAGTATAAAATGGAATAGAGTCAGGATAAAATAAAATAAAGAAAAATAAATAATGATACAAATAAAAATAGAAATAAAAATAATAATAATAAAGAAAAAAATTAATAAAATAGAGTGCAAAAATAAATAAATAAATAAATAAAAATAAAAAATAAAAATAAGAAAAAATATAATAAATAAAAAATATATAATATATATAATATATTAAATAATATAGAAAAGATTAAATAATATAGAAAAGATAACAAAAAATTAAATTATCTTTTCTATACTATTTATTTTATATTATATATTTTTTATTTATTTTATTTTTTCTTATTTTTATTCTTATTTTTTATTTTTATTTTTTTATTTTTGCACTCTATTTTATTTATTTTTCTTTATTTTCTTTATCTTTTATTATTATTTTTATTTCTATTTTTTTTTTGTATCATTATTTATTTTTCTTTATTTTATTTTATCCTTACTCTATTCCATTTTATACTTCACTTACTCTATAGTAACCGCATAACATGTTGATTCATAGCTGATTCTATTTTTATCATCCAGTAATTTCTACATCTCCTATGCTACAATGGTGACTAAATGACCCTACTTCATCATACTAAATCACCTCCTATTTATGCATATACACTTACGTCAAACTCATACCCTTTCCCACCCCGTCCCAATACACTTACACTGCCTCTTATATATACAGATTTAGTACAATAATACAAGATAATACAATCTTAATGACACTCACTTTTATACTATATCCATCTTATATACATACACATACATACACACACACACACACACACACACACACTCACTTGTCCACTATGTACATATACAGACATCCACTAACATATATATACTACTATGAAATTATAATGATAAAAATTGCCACACTATATTTTAGATTCTCCCATTAGGACATTTCACTCCATTTCGGCTCTTTCCACCACTCACCTGTCTATGTCCAAACAGCCGAACCGGGTCTTGTTTTGAACTCATGTGCACCCGCCAATTTTGCACATATAAAGTACCCACACCCATTATAGTTACATAGTTACATAGTTACATAGTTAGTACGGTCGAAAAAAGACATATGTCCATCAAGTTCAACCAGGGAATTAAGGGGTAGGGGTGTGGCGCGATATTGGGGAAGGGATGGGATTTTATATTTCTTCATAAGCATTAATGTTATTTTGTTCCAGGAATGTATCTAATCCTGTTTTAAAGCTGTTAATTGTTCCTGCTGTGACCAGTTCCTGAGGTAGACTGTTCCATAAATTCACAGTCCTCACGGTAAAGAAGGCGTGTCGCCCCTTGAGACTAAACTTTTTCTTCTCCAGACGGAGGGAGTGCCCCCTCGTCCTTTGGGGGGGTTTAACCTGGAACAGTTTTTCTCCATATTTTTTGTATGGGCCATTAATATACTTATATACGTTTATCATATCCCCCCTTAGACGTCTCTTCTCAAGACTAAACAATTGTAACTCCTTTAATCGCTCCTCATAGCTAAGATGTTCCATGCCCCATATCAGTTTAGTCGCGCGTCTCTGCACCCTTTCCAACTCCGCAGTGTCCCTTTTATCGACAGGTGCCCAAAACTGAACAGCATATTCCAGGTAGATCACTGAGGAAGGTCCTAGACGGACCGAAACGCGTCTGATCCCCACCACCAGCGACTAATATCACCAACAGCACTTTGTCACCAACTCCTACCTACTACACCACAAGTACCATCACCTCCGCACTATGCATTGTTGGCTACAGCTCACCCAGCACACAGCAAACAGAGCAAGCCGTGGATACCAAGAGCGCACACTCAGAAGCAACCCAGGACGTCAACATCAGGACACATCACTGCTACACCGCTTACCCGACTCCTGCAGATTTCGTGACTTGTCCACGGAGAAAAGGACTGCTTGCCGGCAGTACACAATAAGATCCCGGACACCACTGTAACCACCATCACGGCCAGGAGACGTAAGGACTGCCACATCCAAGGGTAAGCGGTACAGTGTACCAACTGGTTACTTAACGGCCGCCGTGCCATATCTTCATTACCATCTGATGGCCGCAGTGCCGTGTTTTCCAGCATCACCTGTCGGCCGCAGTGCCGCTCCTCTACCCGCTTCTAACGGCCGCCGTGCCGAATTAACTTTGTTAAAGCCGCCGCGCTACTTGGTTTTTCTACCACGGTCACCTCTCATTGCATTGCTGTGACTGTTAAATCTCGTCTGGAGGATTAAAAACTACTTCTTCAAAGTGACTTATCAACATTTTTTTGTAGAGCAGTTTTACCAGTGGGCTGCCAATTTGGGGACTCCAGCACCTGCAAGTGCACTGCAGGCACTCACACCAACTCCCACTGCTTTGCATTCTACTACTAAGTACTTTACTAAAGGTGTCAAATAGCTGTTTTGTGATACTTTGTTTTAAACATTTTAAATTGTATATGGGAAGTGCAAGGATCCTGCTATCAATTGTTACCTTGTATTTAGTCAAATAAATTATTTCTGTACCTTGGACATAGACACTGATTGATTCATTTGTTACAGTTATATACACCACATTTTCATTTACATAGTTACACTTTGCTCCCACTACATTAACAGACCTACACCGCAATCTCTAACATAAGATCTATATCACATATTTTAACAATATATCCAGTTTTTCATCAACTTAGTTGCACCCCGATTCCACCATAGCATTAGACTTACACTATTTCTCTAACCACACACATATTACTAAAAACAGACCTCCATTCCTGCACCATTCTCCTCCCAGCCATCTTTACTCCTACTGACCACCTTAATACTGCACCCACATTATTTTATTTATTTCTAGTATATCTAGTCCTTGAGAAGAAGCCAAACCGTTGTTTTTTATACTGAAAGATTACCCTGAGTGTTGAGAGGATATCACTCCTTGGTTAAATTCTCGGTCAGATTCTGTGGTAGATAGAGTACCTCCACCTTCTAGTTGTTCTTTTATATAAATTTGCTACTATTTTTTTCTTTCCTATTTTGTCAGTTTTCCAGTAGACCCCTAAGAGTCTTTACACTGAAGATCTCTTTCTCTTTGGTGGCAAAAGAATGCATATCTATTATCTAATTTTAGCATATTCGTATCATGCTTTTTCTTCCGAATCAAACTTTTCTTTTTGGTCCTCCTATCTAATAAGCTTACCCTCTTTTATCAAGTCAGAAATTTTCCTAATTCCCTTCTCTTCTATATTATTTAATGATCCTAATTTATAGAATTCCTCTATCTTTTTATTATGCCATATAGTAGATATTTCCAAACTATGTTGGAATGACTCAATCTTTTTAAGCCTTGTCCAGGTCTTGATCAAACAATCCACCCCTGGGTTTTTTCTGTCCATTATACCAGATTCCAAAATTTTGAATATATTTTTAAACTTCCCGTGGAAACCTTCGAATACATATCTCAGCAATAAATCATGCCACCAATCAATAAACCAAGCAAGTTGGGTGGCTAAAAAATAATTTTTAATATCTGGGAATGATAATCCACCTTTATCTTTTGGTACACAAAGGTATTCCACCTTTTCTCTTGTATGCTTCTTCCCCCAAATTAAGGAGTTAAAAATAGCAATAATTTGCTTAAATATTTGATCTCTAAACCATATTGGAGTCCCACAGTTTCGGAATTATTATAGCTTTTGTTACGCCGAACGCTCCGGGTCCCTGCTCCTCCCCGGAGCGCTCGCGGCGTTCTCCTCTCTGCAGCGCCCCGGTCAGACCCGCTGACCGGGAGCGCTGCACTGACATTCATGATGGGGATGCGATTCGCATAGCAGGACGCGCCCCCTCGCGAATCGCATCCCAAGCCACTTACCCGTCCCGGTCCCCGGCTGTCATGTTCTGGCGCGCGCGGCTTCGCTCTCTAGGGCGCGCGCGCCAGCTCTCTAAAATTTAAAGGGCCAGTGCACCAATGATTGGTGCCTGGCCCAATCAGTCTAATTAGCCTCCACCTGCTCCCTGTCTGTTTAACCTCACTTCCCCTGCACTTCCTGGCCGGATCTTGTTGCCTTGTGCCAGAGAAAGCGTTAGTGTTGTCCAAAGCTTGTGTTCCAGATCTTCTGCTATCGTCATTGACTACGAACCTTGCCGCCTGCCCCGACCTTCTGCTACGTCTGACCTTGCCTCTGTCCAGTCCTTCTGTCCCACGCCTTCTCAGCAGTCAGCGAGGTTGAGCCATTGCCGGTGGATACGACCTGGTTGCTACCGCCGCAGCAAGACCATCCCGCTTTGCGGCGGGCTCTGGTGAATACCAGTAGCAACCCTAGAACCGGTCCACCGACACGGTCCATGCCAATCCCTCGCTGACACAGAGGATCCACATCCAGCTAGCCGAATCATAACAGTAGATCCGGCCATGGATCCCGCTGAGGTGCCGCTGCCAAGTCTCGCTGACCTACCCACGGTGGTCGCCCAGCAATCGCAGCAAATTGCCCAACAAAGACAGCAGCTGTCGCAGTTGACCGCCATGTTACAGCAACTTCTGCCACTGCTACAGCAGCAACCATCTCCTCCGCCAGCTCCTGCACCTCCTCCGCAGCGAGTGGCTTGTCCCTGCCGAACAAATTTGATGGGGACTCTAGACTCTGCCGTGGCTTCCTGTCTCAATGTTCCCTATATATGGAGATGTTGTCGGACCAATTTCCTACAGAACGGTCTAAGGTGGCGTTCGTAGTTAGTCTTCTGTCTGGAAAGGCCTTGTCTTGGGCCACACCGCTCTGGGACCGCAATGATCCTGCCACAGCCACAGTCCAGTCCTTCTTCGCTGAAGTCCGTAGTGTCTTCGAGGAACCAGCCCGAGCTTCTTCTGCCGAGACTGCCCTGCTGAACCTGGTCCAGGGTAATTCTTCAGTAGGCGAGTACGCCATCCAATTTCGTACTCTCGCCTCCGAATTATCTTGGAATAACGAGGCCCTCTGCGTGACCTTTAAAAAAGGCCTATCCAGTAACATCAAGGATGTGCTGGCCGCACGAGAGATTCCTGCCAACCTGCATGAACTTATCCATTTGGCCACCCGCATTGACATGCGTTTTTCTGAAAGACACATGGAGCTCCGCCAGGAAAAAGACCTTGATCTCTGGGCACCTCTCTCACAGTATCCTTTGCAATCTACCTCTGTGCCTCCCGCCGAGGAGGCTATGCAAGTGGATCGGTCTCGCCTGACCCATGAAGAGAGGACTCGCCGTAGGGATAAAAATTTATGTCTGTACTGCGCTAGTACCGAACATTTCTTGGTGGATTGCCCTATTCGTCCTCCACGTCTGGGAAACACACGCACGCATCCAGCTCACATGGGTGTGGCGTCTCTTGGTACGAAGTCTGCTTCTCCACGTCTCACGGTGCCCATGCGGATTTCTCCTTCTGCCAACTCCTCCTTCTAAGCCGTGGCCTTCTTGGACTCTGGTTCTTCTGGAAATTTTATTCTGGCCTCTTTGGTTAATAGGTTCTGCATCCCGGTGACCCGTCTTCGGTCAACGGAGTGAAGTTGGACTGCACTGTGCGTTACCGCACAGAGCCCTTGCTTATGAGCATTGGACTGCATCACGAGAAAATTGAATTTTTTGTCCTGCCCAACCGCACCTCTGAAGTCCTCCTCGGTCTGCCATGGCTCCAGCATCATTCTCCCACCCTTGACTGGACCACCGGGGAGATCAAGAATTGGGGTCCTGCTTGCCACAAGAAATGCCTCACGTCTGCTCCCAGTCCCGTCTGTCGGGCCTCAGTGTCTCCTCCTGTGCCTGGTCTCCCCAAGGCCTATCAGGACTGTGCCGTGCCTCTTCATAGCCCCCGTCCTGGTAACACTCTGCCCCGTGACAAGCTTCACCCTCTGCCCCCCCTCCCCATTCCCACTTCTTCTGGATTACCGGCCGCTGATGTAGCTACCCAGGACTTCTTTTTGTTCCGGAAGGAAACTCAAGAGGCGCCCCCTATGTTCTCGTATCATTTGAAGGGACAAGTAGACAAAAAGAGGGGGAGACCTAAGGGGGGGTACTGTTACGCCGAACGCTCCGGGTCCCTGCTCCTCCCCGGAGCGCTCGCGGCGTTCTCCTCTCTGCAGCGCCCCGGTCAGACCTGCTGACCGGGAGCGCTGCACTGACATTCACGATGGGGATGCGATTCGCATAGCGGGACGTGCCCGCTCGCGAATCGCATCCCAAGCCACTTACCCGTCCCGGTCCCCGGCTGTCACGTTCTGGCGCAGGCGGCTCTGCTCTCTAGGGCACGCGCGCCAGCTCTCTAAGATTTAAAGGGCCAGTGCACCAATGATTGGTGCCTGGCCCAATCAGTCTAATTAGCCTCCACCTGCTCCCTGTCTATTTAACCTCACTTCCCCTGCACTTCCTGGCCGGATCTTGTTGCCTTGTGCCAGAGAAAGCGTTAGTGTTGTCCAAAGCCTGTGTTCCAGATCTTCTGCTATCGTCATTGACTACGAACCTTGCCACCTGCCCCGACCTTCTGCTACGTCTGACCTTGCCTCTGTCCAGTCCTTCTGTCCCACGCCTTCTCAGAAATCAGCAAGGTTGCGCCGTTGCCGGTGGATACGACCTGGTTGCTACCGCCGCAGCAAGACCATCCCGCTTTGCGGCGGGCTCTGGTGAATACCAGTAGCAACCCTAGAACCAGTCCACCGACACGGTCCACGCCAATCCCTCGCTGACACAGAGGATCCACATCCAGCTAGCCGAATCATAACAGCTTTTATAAGTACTATTTTATCTGCTTTAGAGATTGGTAGCTTATTCCAGGCTATAGCCTTCCTTTCCACTTCCCTTATCACAGGGAAGATATTTACTTGATGGAACTCCTGTACACTCCTCAATATCTGTATCCCCAGGTATTTAACCCCTTAAGGACCAAGGACGTACGCGTACGTCCTAGCTACATGGTGGTTAAGGACCAAGGACGTATGTCCGTGGGAATTTCTGTCCCTGCCACACGCCGGGCGGGGACCAGACCAGGGTGACTGCTGATATCTATCAGCAGACACCCCGTGCAAATGCCCAGGGGGGTCATCAGGCCCCCCATGTCGGCGATCGACGGAAATCACCGGTGAATTCACTTTGCTGCGATTCTGGGTCATACGGGTCTCCGGTGACCCGGAGAATAAGGGGGATCGGGGTTGTCCAAGACACCCACGATCCCCCTGAAGGGATAGGAGTGAGGTGGCAGGGGGGCCACCCCTCCTATCCCTTCTATGGGTTGTCAAGAAGGCGGGGGGCTTAACTTTCGATTTCCCCGTTCTGCACACCGACAGTAGGCAAAGCACAACAGGGAAACCGATGAGGTATGGCACCGAATCCACTTACCCATCTGCGGCGGCAGCGGGAGGCGAACGGCGGCAGCAGAGGGCGGCGATGCGGCTCTCTGGATCCTACGGAAGCCGGTGAGTTGCAGTTTGCTGTCTGGGCATGCTGGGATTTGTAGTTTTGCAACATCTGGAGGGCCACAGTTTGGAGGTCATTGTGCAGTGGTCTCTAAATTGTAGCCCTCCAGATGTTGCAAAACTGCAAATCCCAGCATACCCAAACAGCTGTCTCGTTGTTGTAGTTGCGTACTTCCAGCTGTTGCATAACTACATCTCCCAGCATGCCCTTCGGCGATCAGAACATGCTGGGAGTTGTAGTTTTGCAACAGCTGGAGACATACTGGTTGGAAAATACTGAGTTAGATAAAAGAACCTAACTGAAGGTTTTCCAACCAGTGTGCCTCCAGCTGTTGCAAAAGTACAACTCCCAGCATGCACGGTCTGTCAGTACATGCTGGGAGTTGTAGTTTTGAAACAGCTGGAGGTTTGCCCCGCATGTGAATGTATGAGATACATTCACATGGGCAGGTTTACAGTGAGTTTCCTGCTTCAAGTATGAGCTGCGGCAAAAATGCTGGTGTTACCCTAAATATTTAATTTTCACAAGGGAAAATAGGAAAAAAGCCCCACAAAATTTGTAACCCCATTTCTTCTGAGTAAGAAAATACCCCATATGTGGATGCAAAGTGCTCTGCGGGAGAACTACAATGTTCAGAAAAGAGGGAGCGCCATTGGACTTTTGGAAAGAAAATTTGTCCGCAATTGAAGGCCACATGTGTTTACAAAGCCCCCATAGTGCCAGAACAATGGACCCCCGACACATGTGACCCCATTTTGGAAAATACACCCTATATATAATGTAATAAGTGGTACAGTGAGCATTTACGCCCCATAGGTGTCTGACAGATTTTTGGAACAGTGGTCCGTGAAACTGAAAAATGTAATTTATCATTTGCACTGCTCACTGTTCCAAGGATCTGTCAAATGCCAGTGGGGTGTAAATACTCACTGCACCCCTTATTAAATTCTGTGAGGGGTGTAGTTTCCAAAAGGGGGTCGCATGTGGGGTGGGGGGGTCCACTGTGCTGGCATGACGGGGGGCTTTGTAAACGCACATGGCCCCTGACTTCCATTTCAAATAAATTCTCTTTCCAAAAGCTCTTCTCTTCTGAGCATTGTAGGGTGTCAGCAAAGCACTTGACGTCCACACATGGGGTATTTCTATACTAAGAAGAAATGGGGTTACAAATTTAGGGGGTCATTTTCTCCTATTACCCCTTGTAAAAATGTAAAATTTGCGGGAAAAATGCTGTCACGATTCGGCTGGCTGGAGGTGGATCCTCTCTGCCAGAGAGGGATTGGCGTGGACCGTGTCGGTGGACCGGTTCTAAGTTGCTACTGGTATTCATCAGAGCCCGCCGCAAAGCGGGATGGTCTTGCAGCGGCGGTAGCAACCAGGTCGTATCCACCGGCAACGGCTCAACCTCTCTGACTGCTGAGATAAGCGCGGTACAAGGGAGTAGACAAGAGCAAGGTCGGACGTAGCAGAAGGTCAGGGCAGGCAGCAAGGATTGTAGTCAGGGGCAACGGCAGGAGGTCTGGAACACAGGCTAGGAACACACAAGGAAACGCTTTCACTGGCACAATGGCAACAAGATCCGGCGAGGGAGTGCAGGGGAAGTGAGGTATAAATAGGGAGTGCACAGGTGATGATACTGATTAGGCCTGCTGCGCCAATCAGTGGCGCAGTGGCCCTTTAAATCGCAGAGACCCAGCATGCGCGCGCCCTAAGGAGCGGGGCCGCGCGTGCCGGGACAACACAGACGGGGAACGGGTCAGGTACGGGAGCCGAGATGCGCATCGCGAGCGGGCGCGTCCCGCATCGCGAATCGCATCCCGGCTGGGAGCAATATCGCAGAGCACCCGGTCAGCAGGTCTGACTGGGGCGCTGCGAATAAGAGAATGCTGCAAGCGCTCCGGGGAGGAGCGGGGACCCGGAGCGCTCGGCGTAACAGTACCCCCCCCTTGGGTCTCCCCCTCTTCTTGGAGCCTGAGAACCTGAGGATAAGACTTTTGTCCAGGATGTTGTCCTCAGGTTCCCAAGATCTCTCCTCTGGGCCGCAGTTCTCCCAGTCAACCAAAAATAATCTTTTACCTCTGACTGTCTTGGATGCTAGAATCTCCTTCACCGAAAAGACGTCAGATGACCCGGAAACTGGAGTGGGAGAAACAACTTTGGGAGAGAAGCGGTTAAGGATGAGTGGTTTAAGGAGAGAGAAATGGAAGGCATTGGGAATACGGAGAGAAGGAGGAAGAAGGAGTTTGTAAGAGACAGGGTTGATCTGGCACTTGATTTTGAAAGGACCAAGATAACGTGGTCCCATTTTATAACTGGGAACACGAAAGCGGACATACTTAGCGGAGAGCCATACCTTGTCTCCGGGAGCAAAAATGGGGGGAATTCTTCTTTTCTTATCAGCAAATTTTTTCATCCGGGATGAAGCCTGTAAAAGAGAATTTGGGGTTTCTTTCCATATGGTGGAAAGGTCTCGAGTCACTTCATCAACAGCGGGCAAACCAGAAGGCATGGGAGTGGGGAGGGGAGGAAAGGGTGACGGCCGTACACCACGAAGAATGGGGATTTAGCAGAGGATTCGGAGACTCTGAAATTGTACGAGAATTCGGCCCATGGTAGAACATCTGCCCAGTCACCCTGGCGGGAGGAAACAAAATGTCGCAAATAGTCACCCAGGACCTGATTAATTCTTTCTACTTGCCCATTGGATTGGGGATGATAAGAAGAAGAGAAGTTTAATTTGATCTTGAGCTGCTTACAGAGGGCCCTCCAGAATTTAGACACAAATTGAACGCCTCTGTCCGAGACGATATGCGTGGGCAACCCGTGAAGGCGAAAAATGTGTATAAAAAATTGCTTCGCCAACTGAAGCGCCGAAGGAAGGCCTGGAAGAGGGATAAAATGGGCCATCTTGGAGAATCGATTAACGACCACCCAAACAACTGTGTTGCCATGGGATAAAGGCAAGTCAGTAATAAAGTCCATACCAATCTGTGACCAAGGTTGTTCAGGAACAGGCAGAGGATGAAGGAGACCAGCAGGCTTCTGGCGAGGGGTCTTATCCCGGGCACAGACAGTACAAGCCCGCACGAAATCAACAACATCAGTCTCCAGTGTAGGCCACCAATAAAATCGAGAGATGAGTTGGATGGATTTTTTGATGCCAGCATGGCCTGCGAGGTGGGAGGAGTGTCCCCACTTGAGAATCCCGAGGCGCTGGCGTGGAGAAACGAAGGTCTTCCCTGGAGGAGTTTGTCTGATGGAAGCTGGAGAAGTGGAGATCAGACAGTCCGGAGGAATGATGTGTTGCGGGGAGGCTTCCACTTCAGAGGCATCTGAAGAACGAGAGAGGGCATCTGCCCTAATGTTCTTGTCAGCAGGGCGAAAATGAATTTCAAAGTTCAAACGGGCAAAGAACAACGACCACCTAGCCTGGCGAGGGTTCAGCCATTGGGCAGACTGGAGATAAGAGAGATTCTTGTGGTCAGTGTATATAATAACTGGATATTTGGATCCCTCCAGCAGGTGCCTCCATTCCTCAAGCGACAATTTTATGGCCAGTAATTCTCGATCACCAATGGAGTAGTTTTTCTCCGCCGGAGAAAAGGTCCTAGAAAAAAAACCACAAGTAACAGCATGCCCGGAAGAATTTTTTTGTAGAAGAACTGCTCCAGCTCCCACCGAGGAGGCGTCTACCTCCAATCAGAAGGGTTTAGATGGGTCAGGTCTGGAGAGTACGGGAGCAGAAGAAAAGGCAGACTTGAGATGTTTAAATGCGTCTTCCGCTTGAGGAGACCAGGACTTAGGATTGGCGTTTTTCTTGGTTAGAGCCACGATAGGAGCCACAATAGTGGAAAAGTGTGGAATAAATTGTCTGTAATAATTGGCGAACCCCAAAAAACGTTGGATAGCATGGAGTCCGGAGGGGCGTGGCCAATCCAATACGGCAGATAGTTTATCTGGGTCCATTTGTAGTCCCTGGCCAGAGACTAAGTAACCTAGGAAAGGAAGAGACTGATATTCAAAGAGACTTTTTTCCATTTTGGCATATAATTCATTGTCCCGAAGTCTCTGAAGAACCATGCGGACATGCTGGCGGTGTTCTTCTAGGTTAGCAGAAAAAAATCAGAATATCGTCCAGGTAAACCACAACACAGGTATATAGAAGATCACAAAAAATTTCATTTACAAAGTCTTGGAAGACGGCAGGGGCGTTGCAAAGGCCAAAGGGCATAACCAGATATTCAAAGTGTCCATCTCTGGTGTTAAATGCAGTCTTCCAATCGTCCCCCTCCCTGATGCGGATGAGATTATAAGCACCTCTTAAGTCCACCTTTTATTAAGTCCGCGGTAATCAATGCAAGGGCGTAGGGAGCCGTCTTTTTTGGAAACAAAAAAAAATCCAGCTCCGGCAGGAGAGGAGGACTTGCGGATAAACCCCTTTTTTAAGTTCTCCTGGATGTACTCCGACATGGCTTGAGTTTCCGGAGCAGACAGAGGATAGATTCTGCCCCGGGGTGGAGTAGTACCCAGGAGGAGGTCAATAGGACAGTCTTAAGGCCTGTGAGGAGGCAAAGTCTTTGCTTGTTTTTTGCAAAAAACATCAGCATAATCCAGATAGGCGTTGGGAAGACCAGATACCGGGGGAACCACAGAGTCTTGACTGTGAGTGCTGGGAGCCGGTTTAAGACAGTCCTTGTGACAAGAAGTACCCCAGTTCTTGATTTCCCCTGTGGTCCAATCAAGGGTTGGGGAATGGCGTTGAAGCCACGGTAATCCAAGAAGAATTTCTGAAGTGCAGTTAGAGAGGACCAAAAATTCAATTTTTTCGTGATGGGGTCCCATGCACATTAAGAGAGGGGTCTGGCAAGACTGGTCACCGGGATGTTGAACCTGTTGATGAGAGAGGCCAAAATAAAATTTCCTGCAGATCCGGAATCCAAGAAGGCCATAGCAGAGAAGGAGAAGGTAGAAGAAGACATCCGCACAGGCACAGTAAGACGTGGAGAAGCAGAGTTCACATCAAGAGCTGTCTCACCTTTGTGCGGAGTCAGCGTGCGTCTTTCCTGGCGAGGAGGACGGATAGGACAATCCTTCAAGAAATGTTCGGTACCGGCACAGTACAGGCAAAGGTTCTCCATGCGGCGTCGTGTCCTCTCTTGAGGTGTTGTTACGCCGAGCGCTCCGGGTCCCCGCTCCTCCCCGGAGCGCTCGCTACACTCTCCCCGCTGCAGCGCTCCGGTCAGATCCACTGACCCGGGGCGCTGCGATTCCGCTTCCAGACGGGTTGCGATTCGCGATGCGGGTAGCGCCCGCTCGCGATGCGCACCCCGGCTCCCGTACCTGACTCGCTCTCCCTCGGTCCTGTCCCGGCGCGCGGCCCCGCTCCCTAGGGCGCGCGCGCGCCGGGTCTTTGCGATTTAAAGGGCCACTGCGCCGCTGATTGGCGCAGTGATTCCAATTAGTGTCTTCACCTGTGCACTTCCCTATATCACCTCACTTCCCCTGCACTTCCTTGCCGGATCTTGTTGCCATTGTGCCAGTGAAAGCGTTTCCTTGTGTGTTCCTAGCCTGTGTTCCAGACCTCCTGCCGTTGCCCCTGACTACGATCCTTGCTGCCTGCCCCGACCTTCTGCTACGTCCGACCTTGCTTCTGTCTACTCCCTTGTACCGCGCCTATCTTCAGCAGCCAGAGAGGTGAGCCGTTGCTAGTGGATACGACCTGGTCACTACCGCCGCAGCAAGACCATCCCGCTTTGCGGCGGGCTCTGGTGAAAACCAGTAGTGACTTAGAACCGATCCACTAGCACGGTCCACGCCAATCCCTCTCTGGCACAGAGGATCCACTACCTGCCAGCCGGCATCGTGACAGTAGATCCGGCCATGGATCCCGCTGAAGTTCCTCTGCCAGTTGTCGCTGACCTTACCACGGTGGTCGCCCAGCAGTCACAACAGATAGCGCAACAAGGCCAACAGCTGTCTCAACTGACCGTTATGCTACAGCAGTTACTACCACAGCTTCAGCAGTCATCTCCTCCGCCAGCTCCTGCACCTCCTCCGCAGCGAGTGGCCGCTCCTGGTCTACGCCTATCCTTGCCGGATAAATTTGATGGGGACTCTAAGTTTTGCCGTGGCTTTCTTTCCCAATGTTCCCTGCATCTGGAGATGATGTCGGACCTGTTTCCCACTGAAAGGTCTAAGGTGGCTTTTGTAGTCAGCCTTCTGTCTGGAAAAGCCCTGTCTTGGGCCACACCGCTCTGGGACCGCAATGACCCCGTCACTGCCTCTGTACACTCCTTCTTCTCGGAAATCCGAAGTGTCTTTGAGGAACCTGCCCGAGCCTCTTCTGCTGAGACTGCCCTGTTGAACCTGGTCCAGGGTAATTCTTCCGTTGGCGAGTATGCCGTACAATTCCGTACTCTTGCTTCAGAATTATCCTGGAATAATGAGGCCCTCTGCGCGACCTTTAAAAAAGGCCTATCCAGCAACATTAAAGATGTTCTGGCCGCACGAGAAATTCCTGCTAATCTACATGAACTTATTCACCTAGCCACTCGCATTGACATGCGTTTTTCCGAAAGGCGTCAGGAGCTCCGCCAAGATATGGACTCTGTTCGCACGAGGCGTTTCTTATCCTCGGCTCCTCTCTCCTCTGGTCCCCTGCAATCTGTTCCTGTGCCTCCCGCCGTGGAGGCTATGCAGGTCGACCGGTCTCGCCTGACACCTCAAGAGAGGACACGACGCCGCATGGAGAACCTCTGCCTGTACTGTGCTAGTACCGAACACTTCCTGAGGGATTGTCCTATCCGTCCTCCCCGCCTGGAAAGACGTACGCTGACTCCGCACAAAGGTGAGACAGTCCTTGATGTCTACTCTGCTTCTCCACGTCTTACTGTGCCTGTGCGGATGTCTGCCTCTGCCTTCTCCTTCTCTACTGTGGCCTTCTTGGACTCTGGATCTGCAGGAAATTTTATTTTGGCCTCTCTCGTCAACAGGTTCAACATCCCAGTGACCAGTCTCGCCAGACCCCTTTACATCAATTGTGTAAACAATGAAAGATTGGACTGTACCATACGTTTCCGCACGGAGCCCCTTCTAATGAGCATCGGATCTCATCACGAGAGGATTGAACTTTTGGTCCTCCCCAATTGCACCTCGGAAATTCTCCTTGGACTTCCCTGGCTTCAACTTCATTCCCCAACCCTGGATTGGTCCACTGGGGAGATCAAGAGTTGGGGGCCCTCTTGTTCCAAGGACTGTCTAAAACCGGTTCCCAGTAACCCTTGCCGTGACTCTGTGGTTCCTCCAGTAACCGGTCTCCCTAAGGCCTATATGGACTTCGCGGATGTTTTCTGCAAAAAACAAGCTGAGACTCTACCTCCTCACAGGCCTTATGATTGTCCTATCGACCTCCTCCCGGGCACTACTCCACCCCGGGGCAGAATTTATCCTCTCTCTGCCCCAGAGACTCTTGCCATGTCTGAATACGTCCAGGAAAATTTAAAAAAGGGCTTTATCCGTAAATCCTCCTCTCCTGCCGGAGCCGGATTTTTCTTTGTGTCCAAAAAAGATGGCTCCCTACGTCCTTGCATTGACTACCGCGGTCTTAATAAAATCACGGTTAAGAACCGCTACCCCCTACCCCTCATCTCTGAACTCTTTGATCGCCTCCAAGGTGCCCACATCTTTACTAAATTGGACTTAAGAGGCGCCTATAACCTCATCCGCATCAGAGAGGGGGATGAGTGGAAAACGGCATTTAACACCAGAGATGGACACTTTGAGTATCTGGTCATGCCCTTTGGCCTGTGCAACGCCCCTGCTGTCTTCCAAGACTTTGTTAATGAAATTTTTCGTGATCTATTATACTCCTGTGTTGTTGTATATCTGGACGATATCCTAATTTTTTCTGCCAATCTAGAAGAACACCGCCAGCATGTCCGTATGGTTCTTCAGAGACTTCGTGACAATCAACTCTATGCCAAAATTGAGAAATGTCTGTTTGAATGCCAATCTCTTCCTTTTCTAGGATATTTGGTCTCTGGCCAGGGACTACAAATGGATCCAGACAAACTCTCTGCCGTCTTAGATTGGCCACGCCCCTCCGGACTCCGTGCTATCCAACGCTTTTTGGGGTTCGCCAATTATTACAGGCAATTTATTCCACATTTTTCTACCGTTGTGGCTCCTATCGGTGCTTTAACCAAAAAAAATGCCGATCCCAAGTCTTGGCCTCCTCAAGCGGAAGACGCCTTTAAACGACTCAAGTCTGCCTTTTCTTCGGCTCCCGTGCTCTCCAGACCTGACCCTTCCAAACCCTTCCTATTGGAGGTTGATGCCTCCTCAGTGGGAGCTGGAGCTGTTCTTCTACAAAAAAATTCTTCCGGGCATGCTGTCACTTGTGGTTTTTTTTCTAGGACCTTCTCTCCGGCGGAGAGGAACTACTCCATCGGGGATCGAGAGCTTCTAGCCATTAAATTAGCACTTGAGGAATGGAGGCATCTGCTGGAGGGATCAAGATTTCCAGTTATTATTTACACCGACCACAAGAACCTCTCCTACCTCCAGTCTGCCCAACGGCTGAATCCTCGCCAGGCCCGGTGGTCTCTGTTCTTTGCCCGATTTAATTTTGAGATTCACTTTCGTCCTGCCGATAAGAACATTAGGGCCGATGCTCTCTCTCGTTCCTCGGATGCCTCAGAAGTTGAACTCTCTCCGCAACACATCATTCCACCTGACTGCCTGATCTCCACTTCTCCTGCCTCCATCAGGCAAACTCCTCCAGGAAAGACCTTTGTTTCTCCACGCCAACGCCTCGGAATCCTCAAATAGGGTCACTCCTCCCATCTCGCAGGTCATGTGGGCATCAAGAAATCTGTGCAACTCATCTCCCGCTTCTATTGGTGGCCGACTCTGGAGACGGATGTTGTGGACTTTGTGCGAGCCTGCACTATCTGTGCCCGGGATAAGACTCCTCGCCAGAAGCCCGCTGGTTTTCTTCATCCCCTGCCTGTCCCCGAACAGCCTTGGTCTCTGATTGGTATGGATTTTATTACTGATTTACCCCCTTCCCGTGGCAACACTGTTATTTGGGTGGTCGTTGATCGATTCTCCAAAATGGCACATTTCATCCCTCTTCCTGGTCTTCCTTCAGCGCCTCAGTTGGCTAAACAATTTTTTGTACACATTTTTCGTCTTCACGGGTTGCCTACGCAGATCGTCTCGGATAGAGGCGTCCAATTCGTGTCTAAATTCTGGAGGGCTCTCTGTAAACAACTC
This sequence comes from Hyla sarda, assembly GCF_029499605.1. Lineage (NCBI taxonomy): Eukaryota > Metazoa > Chordata > Amphibia > Anura > Hylidae > Hyla > Hyla sarda. The sequence continues at coordinate 162,129,712 of NC_079195.1, read as the reverse complement.
AAGATTAAATTAAATTTTTCTTCTGCATATCATCCCCAGTCCAATGGACAAGTAGAAAGAATTAACCAGGTCTTGGGTGATTATTTGCGACATTTTGTTTCCTCCCGCCAGGATGACTGGGCAGATCTCCTTCCATGGGCCGAATTCTCGTATAACTTCAGAGTCTCTGAATCTTCCTCCAAATCCCCATTTTTCGTGGTGTACGGCCGTCACCCTCTTCCCCCCCTCCCTACCCCCTTGCCCTCTGGTCTGCCCGCTGTGGATGAAATTTCTCGTGACCTTTCCATCATATGGAGAGAGACCCAAAATTCTCTCTTACAGGCTTCATCACGCATGAAGAAGTTCGCGGATAAGAAAAGAAGAGCTCCTCCCGTTTTTTCCCCTGGAGACAAGGTATGGCTCTCCGCTAAATATGTCCGCTTCCGTGTCCCTAGCTACAAGTTGGGACCACGCTATCTTGGTCCTTTCAAAATTTTGTGTCAAATTAATCCTGTATCTTACAAACTTCTTCTTCCTCCTTCTCTTCGTATCCCTAATGCCTTTCACGTCTCTCTTCTTAAACCACTCATCCTCAACCGTTTTTCTCCCAAATCTGTTCCTCCCACTCCTGTTTCCGGCTCCTCGGACATCTTCTCTGTCAAAGAGATCTTAGCTTCTAAAAAGGTCAGAGGGAAAACTTTTTTTTTAGTGGACTGGGAGGGTTGTGGTCCTGAAGAGAGATCCTGGGAACCTGAGGACAACATCCTAGACAAAAGTCTGCTCCTCAGGTTCTCAGGCTCTAAGAAGAGGGGGAGACCCAAGGGGGGGGGTACTGTTACGCCGAGCGCTCCGGGTCCCCGCTCCTCCCCGGAGCGCTCGCTACACTCTCCCCGCTGCAGCGCTCTGGTCAGATCCACTGACCCGGGGCGCTGCGATTCCGCTTCCAGCCGGGATGCGATTCGCGATGCGGGTAGCGCCCGCTCGCGATGCGCACCCCGGCTCCCGTACCTCCCTCGGTCCTGTCCCGGCGCGCGCGGCCCCGCTCCCTAGGGCACGCGCGCGCCGGGTCTTTGCGATTTAAAGGGCCACTGCGCCGCTGATTGGCGCAGTGATTCCAATTAGTGTCTTCACCTGTGCACTTCCCTATATCACCTCACTTCCCCTGCACTTCCTTGCCGGATCTTGTTGCCATTGTGCCAGTGAAAGCGTTTCCTTGTGTGTTCCTAGCCTGTGTTCCAGACCTCCTGCCGTTGCCCCTGACTACGATCCTTGCTGCCTGCCCCGACCTTCTGCTACGTCCGACCTTGCTTCTGTCTACTCCCTTGTACCGCGCCTATCTTCAGCAGCCAGAGAGGTGAGCCGTTGCTAGTGGATACGACCTGGTCACTACCGCCGCAGCAAGACCATCCCGCTTTGCGGCGGGCTCTGGTGAAAACCAGTAGTGACTTAGAACCGATCCACTAGCACGGTCCACGCCAATCCCTCTCTGGCACAGAGGATCCACTACCTGCCAGCCGGCATCGTGACAGGTGTCAAGCGAGACCGGTCAACTTGCATAGCCTCCACGGCGGAAGGCACAGGAACGGATTGCAGAGGACCAGAGGAGAGAGGAGCCGGGGAGAGAAACCGCCTCGTGCGAACAAAGTCCATATCCTGGCGGCGCTCCTGACGCCTTTCGGAAAAACGCATGTCAATGCGGGTGGCAAGATGAATAAGTTCATGCAGGTTAGCAGGAATTTCTCGTGCGGCCAGCACATTTTTAATGTTACTGGATAGGCCTTTTTTAAAGGTCGCGCAGAGGGCCTCGTTATTCCAGGATAATTCGGAGGCAAGAGTACGGAATTGGATGGCGTACTCGCCAACAGAAGAATTACCCTGGACCAGGTTCAGCAGGGCAGTCTCGGCAGAAGAGGCTCGGGCAGGTTCCTCAAAGACACTTCGAATCTCCGTGAAGAAGAAGTGTACAGAGGCAGTGACAGGATCATTGCGGTCCCAGAGCGGTGTGGCCCATGACAGGGCTTTCCCAGACAGAAGGCTGACTACGAAAGCCACCTTTGACCTTTCAGTGTGAAACTGGTCCGACATCATCTCCAAATGCAGGGAACATTGCGAAAGAAAACCACGGCAAAACTTAGAGTCCCCATCAAATTTATTCGGCAAAGATAATCGGAGGCTGGATGCGGCCACTCGCTGCGGAGGAGGTGCAGGAGCTGGCGGAGGAGATGATTTCTGAAGCTGTGGTAGTAGCTGCTGTAGTATCACAGTCAGTTGAGACAGCTGGTGGCCTTGTTGCGCTATCTGTTGCGACTGCTGGGCGATAACTGTGGTGAGGTCGGCGACAACTGGCAGCAGGACCTCAGCGGGATCCATGGCCGGATCTACTGTCATGATTCGGCTGGCTGGAGGTGGATCCTCTGTGCCAGAGAGGGATTGGCGTGGACCATGTCGGTGGACCGGTTCTAAGTTGCTACTGGTATTCACCAGAGCCCGCCGTAAAGCGGGATGGTCTTGCAGCGGTGGTAGCAACCAGGTTGTATCCACCGGCAACGGCTCAACCTCTCTGACTGCTGAGATAAGCGCGGTACAAGGGAGTAGACAAGAGCAAGGTCGGACGTAGCAGAAGGTCAGGGCAGGCAACAAGGATCGTAGTCAGGGGCAACGGCAGGAGGTCTGGAACACAGGCTAGGAACACACAAGGAAACGCTTTCACTGGCACAATGGCAACAAGATCCGGCGAGGGAGTGCAGGGGAAGTGAGGTATAAATAGGGAGTGCACAGGTGATGATACTGATTAGGCCTGCTGCGCCAATCAGTGGCGCAGTGGCCCTTTAAATCACAGAGACCAGGCGCGCGCGCGCCCTAAGGAGCGGGGCCGCGCGCGCCGGGACAACACAGACGGGGAAGGGGTCAGGTACGGGAGCCGAGATGCGCATCGCGAGCGGGCGCGTCCCGCATCGCGAATCGCATCCCGGCTGGGAGTAATATCGCAGCGCACCCGGTCAGCAGGTCTGACCAGGGCGCTGCGAATAAGAAAATGCTGCGAGCGCTCCGGGGAGGTGCGGGGACCCGGAGCGCTCGGCGTAACTAATGCATTTTTGTGAAATTATTTTTTTGCATTTACACATCAGATTTTAACAAAAAGTCATCTATCACCTGTGAGGTGTTAAGGCTCCCTAAACCCCTTGTTACGTTCCTTGAGGGGTGAAGTTTCCAAAATAGTATGCCATGTGTTTTTTTTTTTTTTTTTTGCTGTTCTGGCACCATAGGGGGTTCCTAAATGCGACATTACCCCAAAAAACCATTTCAGCAAAATTTGCTTTCCAAAAGCCAAATGTGACTCCTCTTCTGAGCATTGTAGTTCGCCCACAGAGCATTTTATGTCTTAACATGGGGTAAGATGGTGTTACAAATTTTGGGGGGCATTTTCTCCCAATACCCTTTGTAAAATGGTACATTTGGGGAAAAAACTGCACTTTAGTGAAAACATTTTTTTTTTTTCATTTACACATCCGACTTTAACGAAAAGTCTTCAAACACCTGTGGGGTGTTTAGGCTCACTAGACCCTTTGTAACATGCCTTGAGGGGTGTAGTTTCCAAAATGGTATGCCATGTGTGGGGTTTTCTGCTGTTCTGACACCATAGGGGTTTCCTAAATGTGACATGCCCCCCAAAAACCATTTCATTTCAGAAAAGCTCACTCTCCAAAATTCCATTGTCGCTCTTTCCCTTCTAAGCCCTCTACTGCGCCTGCCGAACACTTGACATACACATACAGGAGGTATTTCCTTGCTCGAGAGAAATTGGGTTACAAATTTTGAGAGAATTTTTCTCCTTCTACCATTTGTAAAAATTCAAAAACTGGGTCTACAAGAACATGCAAGTGTAAAAAATGAAGATTTTGAATTTTCTCCTTCACTTTGCTGCTATTCCTGTGAAAAACCTAAAGGTTTAACACACTTACTGAATGCCACTTTGAATACTTTGAGGGGTGCAGTTTTTATAATGGGGTCATTTATGGGGTAAATCCACTTCAAACCTGAACTGGTCCACGAAAAATTCAGATTTTGAAAATGTTGTGAAAAATTGGAAAACTGCTGCTGAACTTTCAAGCCCTCTGTTGTCTTCCAAAAGTAAAAACATGGCAACTTTATGATGCATACATAAAGTAAACATATTGTATTTGTGAATCAAAATATCATTTATTTGGAATGTCTATTTTCCTTACAAGCAGAGAGCTTCAAAGCTTCTATTTTTTTCATCAAATTTTGCAATTTTTCACCAAGAAATGTCTTTTCACCAAGACTAAAATTTACCACTAACATAAAGTAGAATATGTCAAGAAAAAACATTCTCGGAATCAGAATGAAAGGTAAAAGCATCCCAGAGTTAATAATGCTTAAAGTGTCAGATGTGCAAAAAAAACGCTCTGGTCCTACAGTGACAATTGGCCTGATACTTAAGGGGTTACATTTTTCTTTTAACATTTTTACTACGGGGTTGCCCAAATCTATACCTGGTCCTAACGGCATAAAAATGGATTTTTCCCAATTTATAGTCAATCCTGAGTATTTTCCAAATATTTCGATTTTTTTCCATGACCAAGGGCAACGAGGTATGAGGGTCTTTAAAGGACAACTGTAATGGTACACATTTATATATGCCCGGGCCTCAAAAATAAACAAAATAAACTCATACATACCTTCCTACGAGCCCCCGTTGGTCCGGCACAGGCCTCACGGTCCAGCAGTGCTGACGTCATTCCACTTCCTGGGGACGGGGATGCCGCAGAGCCGTCGGCGTATCACCGGCCGTAGCGATGTCCCACCCCGGTCGATGATAGGTTGAGCCCACTGTCATGTAAGGAGCTCTGGCCGGCTTATTACATGACAGTGGGCTATCATCGACCGGGGCGGGACATCGCTACGGCCGGTAATACGCCGACGGCTCTGCGGCGTCCCCGTCCCCAGGAAGTGGAATGACGTCAGCACTGCCGGACCGTGAGGCCTGTGCCGGACCAACGGGGCCTCGTAGGAAGGTATGTATGAGTTTATTTTGTTTATTTTTGAGGCCTGGGCAGGGGCATATATAAATGTGTACAACTACAGTTGTCCTTTAAGATAGAGCAGAAGGTCATCCGCATATAGGGATATTTTATCCCTTTCGCCCTCTGCTCCAAAACCTTCTATCTTTGGGTCGTTTCTTATCTGGGTTCAATAAACAGGGCAAACAGAAGAGGGGACAATAAGCAACCCTCTTGGATCCCCCGAGAGAGAGAAAACCATCTTGAGGAGTCTCCATTCACCTCCACATTTGCTTCTGCGTTCTTATACAGTATTTTCACCATTTTAATTAATTCCTCCCCTATGCCAAATTATCTCATTGTTCCCCACAAGTATTTCCACTCCACCCTGTCAAATGCCTCTGCAGCATCCAAAGACAGAATGGAGTGGGACCCTTTCTCTCCAGTTTTTTGCATGTTTGTGTATAATCTCCTAAGATTAAATTTGCTCATACATTCTGGGATAAACCCATTCGGAGCTTTATGAATGATTTTACTAATTATTTTTTGAAGCCTATTTGCTAATAGTCTAGCATATATTTTATTATCGGTTTTAAGAAGTGAAATCGGTCTATAAGACTCAATTTCCCAAGGATTTTTGTCAGGTTTCAAGATATTATTTTAGCTTGGAGCATTGATCTTGGGAGAGTACCATAGTCCAATGTGTCTGTCAGTACTCTAAGAAGACAGGGGATAAGAAATTCCTTATATCTCCGGTATACATCATATGGAAATCCATCCGTTCCAGTAGAAGAGTTCCCTCTAATTGATTCTAGAGCACTATTTAGCTCACTTAACCCCTTAACGACTCAGGACGTATATTTACGTCCTGCGTCGGCTCCCGCAATCATCATATCGCGTCGGTCCCGCCGCTCATCAACGGCCGGGACCCGCGGCTAATACCACACATCGCCGATCGCGGTGATGTGCGGTATTAACCCTTTAGAAGCGGCGGTCAAAGCTGACCGCCGCTTCTAAAGTGAAAGTGACCCGGCTGCTCAGTCGGGCTGTTCGGGACCGCCGCAGTGAAATCGCGGCGTCCCGAACAGCTGACAGGACACCGGGAGGGACCTTACCTGCCTCCTTGGTGTCTGATCGGCGAATGACTGCTCCGTGCCTGAGATCCAGGCAGGAGCAGTCAAGCGCCGATAACACTGATCACAGGCGTGTTAATACACGCCTGTGATCTGTGTAAAAGATCAGTGTGTGCAGTGTTATAGGTCCCTATGGGACCTATAACACTGCAAAAAATATATAAAAGAAAGTGTTAATAAAGGTCATTTAACCCCTTCCCTAATAAAAGTTTGAATCACCCCCCTTTTCCCATAAAAAAAATAAAACAGTGTAAAAAATACATACAAATAAACATATGTGGTATCGCCGCGTGCGTAAATGTCTGATTTATAAAAATATATCATTAATTAAACCGCACGGTCAATGGCGTACGCGCAAAAAAATTCCAAAGTCTAAAAAAGCGCATTTTTGGTCACTTTTTATACAATTAAAAAATGAATAAAAAGTGATCAAAAAGTCTGATCAAAACAAAAATCATACCGATAAAAACTTCAGATCACGGTGCAAAAAATGAGTCCTCATACCGCCCTCTACGTGGAAAAATAAAAAAGTTATAGGGGTCAGAAGATGACATTTTTAAACGTATAAATTTTCCTGCATGTAGTTATGATTTTTTCCAGAAGTGCGGCAAAATCAAACCTAAGTAGGGTATCATTTTAACCATATGGACCTACAGAATAATGATAAGGTGTAATTTTTACCGAAATATGCACTGCGTAGAAACGGAAGCCCCCAAAAGTTACAAAATGGCGTTTTTTCTTCGATTTTGTCGCACAATGATTTTTTTTTCCGTTTCACGGTGGATTTTTGGGTAAAATGACTAATGTCACTGCAAAGTAGAATTGGCGACGCAAAAAAAAAAGCCATAATATGGATTTTTAGGTGGAAAATTGAAAGGGTTATGATTTTTAAAAGGTAAGGAGGAAAAAACGAAAGTGCAAAAACGGAAAAACCCTGAGTCCTTAAGGGTTTAAACTTAGTGGAGCATCAAGTTCTATTCTATCCTTTCCAATATTGCCGGGAAGTAAATCTGCTCTAAATATGACCGAACCTCGATCTCAGAGCAGGATACTTCAGAGGAATATAGTCTCTCAAAATGCTCAGCAATACTAGAGAGGATGATCTGTGGATCATTAGTAATAACGCAGTTATACCTTTCCTATCTTTCTCATTTTTGATCAAAGATATGAGACATTTGTTCATTATCCCCCCCCCCCCCCCTCACAAAACTTTTATGGCCTCCCATACAATCCCATCTGATGCTGACCCCCAGTTGACTTCAATCAATTAATTTCAATTAAATACAATACATTTTTAACCTCCCTTTTAATATCTCCAGTGCTTCCTAACAAATTAAACCAATGGGCGTTTATTTTTATTTCTGCCCTTCTTATGTTTTCCCGTTTCATTTTCATCAAAAGGGGGTTATGGTCGGATATACTTCGGTTCAGATATTTAATTTCCACTATTTTTTGATTAAACATGGACGTTCCTAAAGCCAAGTCTATTCTTGAGAATATCTGATGGCTTTAACTCCAACGGGAGAATACTTGATCGTCAGGGTTACGTACCCTCCATAGATTTATTAATCCCAATTCCTGACTAATAATCGTCAATGGGGTTGGACCCATTTTTGGGTTAGGTCTCCCTACCCTAAATCTATCAACATTTTCATCCCTCACCCCATTAAAGTCTCCCATTACCATGGTAGGGATATCACCTTTTCCTTTACAGAAATTGACAAATTCTTCAATAATTTTAGTGGAGAGCAGAGAAGGATTATACAGAAATGCCATCAAGTATGCAATTCCATCCCATTTTACCTGAATAAAAATAAATCTACATGTAACATTCACGTTTCAGAAGAAAGTACTTTCAGTCCTTATATGTTGCCTCGCTCTGTCTTGCAGTGCTTTTATATCCTTTTATAGAGTAGCCAGGGGGCTGAGGTACTGGGGTGGGCTTTTTAGTCAAGGTAGCAGGTAAGGATAGATGGCTTATTTATATTGATACTTGTTACTACAATAAATTCCACGCTCCACGGCTAGAAAGTCTTTCCCAGAAGATATTAATTCTCATTTAATTAAGTGTGTTTTCCCTTGTTTTGAACCTCTACAGCCCATCAGTACTTCAATGGGATCTAATATAGTGGGCCAGGACTGGGCTGGGAGTTTTGCTAGTTAACCCCTTAAGGACCAGGGGTTTTTCCGTTTTTGCACTTTCATTTTTTCCTCCTTACATAAAAAAAATCATAACTCAATTTTGGACTTAAAAATCCATATGATGTCTTATTTTTTGTGCCACCAATTCTACTTTGTAATGACACCAGTCATTTTTCCCAAGAATTTACGGCGAAATGGGAAAAAATCATTGTGAGACAAAATTGAAAAATAAAAAAACCATATTGTAACTTTTGGGGGCTTCTGTTTCTACGCAGTACATTTTTCGGTAAAAATGACACCTTCTCTTTATTCTGTAGGTCCATACAATTAAAATGATACCCTACTTATATAGGTTGGATATTGTCGTACTTCTGAAAAAAATCATAACTACATGCAGGAAAATGTATATGTTTAAAATTGTCATCTTCTGACCCCTATAACTTTTTTATTTTTCCATATATGGGGCAGTATGAAGGCTCATTTTTTGCGCCGTGATCTGAAGTTTTTAGCAGTCCCATTTTTGTATTGATCGGACTTGTTGATCGCTTTTTATTCATTTTTTCATTATATAAAAAGTGACCAAAAATACACTATTTTGGACTTTGGAATTTTTTTGAGCGTACGCCATTTACTGTGGGGTTTAATTAATAATAATAATATAATATAATTTTTATAATTCGGCCATTTCTGCACGCGGCAATACCACATATGTTTATTTTTATTTACACAGGTTTTTTTTTAAATGGGAAAAGGGGGGTGATTCAAACTTTTATTAGGGGAGGTGTTAAATGATCTTTATTCACTTTTTTTTCCACTTTTTTTTTTGCAGTGTTATAACTCCCATAGGGGGCTATAACACTGCACACACTGATCTTTTACAATGATCAGTGGTTTCTCGTAGGAAACCAGTGATCAATAATTCTTCCGCTTGACTGCTCATGCCTGGATCTCAGGCACTGAGCAGTCATTCGGCAATCCGACACCAGGAGGCAAGGTAGGAGACCCTGCTCGTGTCCGACAGCTGTTCGGGATGCCGCAATTTCGCCGCAGACATCCCGAATAGCCCCCTGAGCTAACCGGCAGTGATTTACTTTCACTTTAGATGCGGCGTTCAACTTTGGACGCCGCGTCTAAAGGGTTAATAGCGCACGGCAGCGCGATCATCGCCACGTCCTATTAGCCACGGGTCCCGGCCTTTGTTAGAGGCCGGCCCGACCCACTATGACGCGGGTCCGCGTCGTGGCCCCGCGTTATAGAAAGGGAAAGGACTCAGGATGTACCGGTACGTCCTTGGTCCTTAAGTGGTTAATACACGGCTGTTTATCACTTTAACTGGTCAGCTGATAGGAGTTGAAAAATTTTATTCAGTTATATATACTATAGAGATGTTAATACCAACACTTTTCAATCTCCAATAAATATTACTACTATAAGCTCCCCAGTCAGTAGTTATTTACAATCTCTCCAGAGGATTATATATCTCACATACCGCCCAGTTCAAATATGGGATACACAAGGTGTTTTACTTTCTCGTATACAGCTTCAAGTCAAGTATACAGACCAGTAGGTGGAGATAATTTAACTTATTTGAGCAGGCTTTAGCGCCCAGCGTTTTTAGTGTCCATCAAACAACTTTGCTCTAAAACTCCACCATCCGCAGCAAGGATTTTTTCCAAGCGGTATTACATTTTTTTTGTTTAGTTTTCTTTGTTTTCTTTCTTGATTTCACCTTCTGTGTCCCAGTATCTCCCAGCAAACAATTCCCAGATACAAGCTCTCCGCTAGTTAGTATATCAAATGCCACAGGTGTGTCTCCTACTACTGGGACGACTTCTCAAGCTCTATCTTTTCAAATTTATATGCTACACAGACGTTGAATCTAAACACTCTTTAGCATAAGATGTCGCTACCCAGACACTCCTCACGTCACATTAAGGGGTGCCCCCCCCCCCCCCAAAAAAAAAATATTTTTTCTTTGTTTACAGACTCTCCAGTAGGTAGCATATCACACACCACCAATGGAGACAAAGCAACAGAGTTCATCAGCTCATCCCAAAGACACCAAGCGTCTGCGCTCGGATAGGTTTAACCTCTTAAGGACCCATGACGTATGCATACGTCATGGGTCCCGGTCCTGCGATATAACGCGGGGTCACACGGTGACCCCGCATCATATCGCAGCGGGCCCGGCGTCATAGTGAAGCCGGGACCCGTCTCTAATAGCGCGCGGCACTGATCGCTGTGCCGCGCGCTATTAACCCTTTAGCCGCGCGCTCAAAGCTGAGCCGCGCGGCTAAAAACGAAAGTAAAAGTGCCCGGCTAGCTCAGGGAGCTGTTCGGGATCGCCGTGGTATAATCGCGGCATCCCGAACAGCTGTAGCACAGGAGGAGGTCTTCTTACCTTCTCCTGTGCTGTCCGATCACCGAATGAATGCTTCAAGCCTGAGATCCAGGCTTGAGCATTCAATCCCCGAAAACACTGATTGATCCATTCCTATGGAGATGGATCAATCAGTGTAAAAGATCAGTACATGCAATGTTATAGCCCCTTATGGGAGCTATAATGTTGCATAAGAAAAGTGTAAAAAAATCATTAACCCTTTCAATTATCCCTTCCCCTAATAAAAGTTTAAATCACCCGGCATTTCCAAAAATAAAAAAAAACATTATGTAAATAATAATAAAAATAAACATATGTGGTATCACCGCGTGCGGAAATGTCCGATTTATAAAAATATACCGCTTTTTAAACCGCTCGTTCAATGGCGTACGCGCAAAAAAATTCCAAAGTCCAAAATAGCGCATTTTTGATCACTTTTTATACCACAAAAAAGTGAATAAAAAGTGATCAAAAAGTCTGATCAGAACAAAAATGGTACCGCTAAAAACTTCAGATGACGGCGCAAAAAATGAGTCCTCAAAGCGCCCTGAACACAGAAAAATAAAAAAGTTATAGGGGTCAAAAGATGACCATTTTAAACGTATACATTTTCCTGCATGTATTCATGATTTTTTTCGGAAGTGATACAAATTCAAACCTATACAAGTAGGGTATCATTTTAACCGTATGGACCTACAGAATAAAGATAAGGTATCATTTTTGACAAAAAATGTACTGCGTAAAAATAGAAGCCCCCAAAACTTACAAAATAGTGTTTTTTCATCAATTTTGTCGCACATTGATTTTTTTTCCCATTTCACCGTAGATTTTTGGGTAAAATGACTAATGTCATTACAAAGTAGAATTAGTGACGCAAAAATTAAGCCATTATATATAATTTTAGGTGAAAATTTTTAAGAGTTATGATTTTTTAAAGTTAAGGAGGAAAAATTGAAAATGAAAAAACGGAAAAAGCCCGGGTCCTTAAGGGGTTAACCCAACACCGGTAACAGTAGAAGAAGGAAAGATGAATCCAGCGCAGTCCTCGTGCAATTTCAAGACTTTTTTTGAACACCAGTAGAAACAGGATAAAAGTAACGCGTTTCAGCCAGGTAACCTAGCCTCACTCATACTGATAAAAAATGGGATCCATTGGTCTTAAGTAGGCGGAATGTCACTAATTCAGTGAACAGTTGCACCTGGATAATCTAGGGTTACATGTCTAAAGGAGTCTCCTCCCAAGACCAATGTCTCATAAGTCAATCATCACTTTAGAGATATATATATATATATATATATATATATATATATGATATTACACATCAGAAAACGAATAAAAATGTGCACCTATAAATACAAACCTTCATTATTCAATAAAAACAATGATATCGAGTGAATGAAAAACAGATGTCAGTCTATGAGGCAAATACAGTCATGGCCGTAAATGTAGCCACCCCTGAAATTTTTCAAGAAAATTAAGAATTTTTTACAAAAAAGGTTTGCAGTGACACGTTTTGCTAAACACATGTGTAGTCCCTTTGTGTGTATTGGAACTAAACTAAAAAAAGGGGGGAAACAAGCAAATTGGACATAATGTCACACCAAACTCCAAAAATGGGCTGGACAATATTATTGGCACCCTTAACTTAATATTTGGTTGCACACCCTTTGGAAAAAATAATTGAAATCAGTTGCTTGCTATAACCATCAATAAGCTTCTTACACCTCTCAGACGGAATGTTGGACCACTCTTCCTTTGCAAACTGCTCCAGGTCTATCTTATTGGAAGGGCGCCTTTTCCCAACAGCAATTTTAAGATCTCTCCACAGGTGTTCAATGGGATTTAGATCTGGACTCATTGCTGCCCCTTCAGAACTCTCCAGCGCTTTGTTGCCATCCATTTCTGGGTGCTTTTTGACGTATGTTTGGGGTCCTTGTCCTGCTGGAACCAAGATCTTGGATGCAAACCCAGCTTTCTGACACTGGACTGTACAGTGCGACCCAAAATCTGTTGGTAATCCTCAGATTGCAAGGCGCACACATTCAAGGCACCCAGTGCCAGAGGCAGCAAAACAACCCCAAAACATAATTGAACCTCCACCGTATTTCACTGTAGGTACTGTGTTCTTTTCTTTGTAGGCCTCATTCTGTTTTCGGTAAACAGTAGAGTGATGTGCTTTACCAAAAGGCTCTATCTTGGTCTCATCTGTCCACTAGACGTTTTCCCAGAAGGATTTTGTCTTACTCAAGTTCATTCTGGCAAAATGTAGTCTTGCTTTTTTATGTCTGTGTGTCAGCAGTGGGGTCCTCTTGGTCTCTTGCCATAGCGTTTTATTTCATTTAAATGTAGACGGATAGTTCACGCTGACACTGATGCCCCCTGAACCTGCAAGACAGCTTGAATATCTTTGGAACTTGTTTGGGGCTGCTTATCCACCATCTGGACTATCCTGCTTTGACACCTTTCATACATTTTTCTCTTCTGTCCATGCCCGGGGAGATTAGCTACAGTGCCATGGGATGGAAACTTCTTGATAATGTTGCACACTGTGGACAAAGGCAAATCTAGATCTCTGGAGATGGACTTGTAACCTTGAGATTTTGATATTTTTCCACAATTTGGGTTCTCAAGTCCTCAGACAGTTCTCTTCTCCTCTTTCTGTTGTCCATGCTTAGTGTGGCACACAGACACACAGTGCAAAGACTAAGTGAACCTCTCTCCTTTTTATCTGCTTTCAGGTGTGATTTTTATATTGCCCACACCTGTTACTTACCCCAGGTGAGTTTAAAGGAGCATCATATGCTTGAAACAATCTTATTTATCCACTATTTGGAAAGGGTGCCAATAATTTTGTCCAGACCATTTTTGGAGTTTGGTGTGGCATTATGTCCAATTAGCTTTTTTTCCTCCCTTTTTTGGTTTAGTTCCAATACATACAAAGAGAATAAACATGTGTATAGCAAAACATGTGTTACTGCAATCCTTTTCTGTGGGAAATTCTTAATTTTCTTGAAAAATTTCAGGGGTGCCAACATTTACAGCCATGACTGTAGTTCGCTGGAGGGAGAAAGCAAAAAGAAAATATATACAAAAAAATGTATAATTACATATGTAGATATTAATAATTATATTGTTATAAAGTATATCATGCTTCTCACTGCAACATCCTAAATAATACAAGAGAAAATGTTATATGCAAAAATAACAAAAAATAAAATAAAACATCTCATAATGACAGTTATATGCATAACAAATAGAGAACACTGTAATGACAAAACTGAATCACAGATGCAGATAAAGATAAGAATAAGACAAAATACTGATAATAGCCAAAGGACTTCTCTATCCAAGATTTTCTGTTTAAGATTGCCACCTCTGGTCAGGGGAAAAACCTTCTCGATTCCCTGTAGAGATATAGTAGAATAGCTACCATCATGTTTCTGTGCGCAATGTTGTGAAACCATAGATGTGTTTCGAGAATGAAAATGGGGAATGTTCGATAAATGTTTCCAGGCTCAAATTTTTAGTTTGTTAGTGGTGCAACCCACATATTGAACTTTGCACTCCCTGCAGGAAAAAAGGTAAATGACATTAGATGTATTACAATTGATGTAATGTTTCATATTATATTTTTTGCCAGTATTAAAAGATTCACAATATGTTGAAACCTATATAATCCCACAGCAAGTGCAAATGTTATGGCCGCATTTGTAAGAACCCTTAACATTTAGCCAAGAGGATTCAATAACTGATTAACTGGAAAATAGGCTAGGGGAAAGTATCTAGCCCAATGTAGGAGCCCTGCGTGAGACACATTTGTAACCGCCCCTCAAGGCATCCGCATATAAAGGATCGCTCAAAATGATGGGCATGTATTTGTGTATCATGCTGCAAATCTCCCGATAATTTTGACTGTACTGTGTAATCAGGGGTGTTGCGACCGGGATGCGGGGGGTGCGGACCGCACCGGGTGACACCAGGCTGATGTGGTGACACCACTCTGCCAGCACCCCCCCAGCCCCCCCCGGTCCTCAGTTAGCGCTGACAGCACCCCCCCGGTCTTCAGCGCTGACAGCACCCCCCGCCACACCCCCTCCCCCCTCCCGGTCCTCAGCGCTGACAGCATTTCTGGGGGGGGAGGTGTTGCTGGTGGATGATGAGGCTGCACCCCATCATACACCAGCACCCCCCCCCCAGCAGCAGCACCACCATCATCCAGAAGGGGGGGGGGGGTGCTGGTGGATGATGGGGGTGCTATTTCTGGGGGGGGGAGGTGTTGCTGGTGGATGATGAGGCTGCACCCCATCATACACCAGCACCCCCCCAGCAGTAGCACCACCATCATCCAGAAGGGGGGGGGTGCTGGTGGATGATGGGGGTGCTATTTCTGGGGGGGGGGGAGGTGTTGCTGGTGGATGATGAGGCTGCACCCCATCATACACCAGCACCCCCCCCAGCAGTAACACTACCATCATCCAGAAGGGGAGGGTGCTGGTGGATGATGGGGGTGCTATTGCTGGTGGATGATGAGGCTGCACCTCATTATCCACCAGCACCCCCCAGCAGTAGCACCACCATCATCCAGCAGGGGGGGGGGTGCTGGTGGATGATGGGGGTGCTATTTCTGGGTGGAGGTGTTGCTGGTCATGGTGGATGAGGGGGGTGCTATTTCTGGGGGGGAGGTGTTGCTGATGGATGATGAGGCTGCACCCCATCATCCACCAGCACCCCCCTCCCCATTAGTAGCACCACCATCATGCACCAGCACCTGCCCCTCTCCCCCAGCAGTAGCACTCCTATCATCAACCAGCACCCCCCCAGCAGTAGCACCCCCCCAGCAGTAGCACCCCCATCATCCACCAGCACCCTCCCCCAGCAGTAGCACCCCCATAATCCAGAAGCTGATTCTATTACCATAAGGGGGAATGGGGAGGTATTGGTGGATGATGGGGTGCTACTGCTGGGGGGTGTTGCCAGGGCACCCCCCGCCCGCCCATTCCCCCTACCCCCCTGTTCTGTGGTAATAGCATCAGCTGGTGGTTGATGGGGGTGCTACTGCTGGGGGTACGGTGTGTGAGGTTTATATTCATAGAGTGTAGTGTATACTGGGGCTGCATGATATGGGAAAAATGTGCGATTGCGATTATGGGCCTAAATATTGTGATTTCGATATGTGATGCAATGTAATAAATAAATAGTGAAATCCCCTTATTTCATGTCCAATCTCCTCAATTTTACAACTATTCACCCATTTTATGCTCACCGCCCATTTCACATCTCCCCCCTATTGTCACATTCTGCCCCTCCCCCTCTTGTCATATTCCCCCCTCTTGTCACATTCTGCTCCCCCTTGTTACATATTCCCCCTCCCCCCTTGTCACATATTCCCCCTCCCCCCCCTTGTCACATATTTCCCCTCCCCCCCTTGTCACATACTCCCCCTCCCCCCTTGTCACATATTCCCCCTCCCCCCCTTGTCACATATTCCCCCTCTCCCCCTTGTCACATATTCCCCCTCCCCCCTTGTCATATATTCCCCCTCCCACCCTTGTCACATATTCCCCCTACCACCCTTGTCACATATTCCCCCTCCCCCCCTTGTCACATATTCCCCCTCCCCCTTGTCACATATTCCCCCTCCCCCCCTTGTCACATATTCCCCCTCCCCCCCTTGTCACATATTCCCCCTCCCCCTTGTCACATATTCCCCCTGCCCCCCCTTGTTACATATTCCCCCCCTTGTCACATTCTGCCCTCCCTTGTTACATATCCCCCCCCTTGTTACATATTCCTCCCCCCCTTGTTACATGTCCCCCCCCCTTGTTACATATTCCCCCCCCCTTGTCACATTCTGCCCTCCCTTGTTACATATTCCTCCCCCCTTGTTACATATCCCCCCCCTTGTTACATATTCCCCCCTCTTGTCACATTCTGCCCCCTCCACCCTTTGTCACATGTTCCCGTCACATTCCTCCTCCCCGGCAGCACACACTCTAGGTTTGTGTGTGTTTGCAGACCTTTGAGGACTTTTACCTTTCAGCCAATCACTGGCTTGACATGTGACACCGCTGCGGCCAGTGATTGGCTGAAGGTAAAGGTCCTACAGCTTGTATAGAGACACCGGGACCGCACGGAGGTGTACAGATGCAGGGAACGGGAAGAGGTGAGCATAATGTTTTAATTATTTTTTATCCCTGCGCCCTTTACTTAGATCAGTGTTTCTCTACCAGGGTGCCTCCAGCTGTTGTGAAACTACAACTCCCAGCATGCCCGGACAGCTTTTGGCTGTCCGGGCATGCTGGGAGTTGTAGTTTCATAACAGCTGGAGGCACCCTGGTTGGGAAACACAGACTTTTAATATTTAAATTTGTTTTTATCTGCCCTGGCCGGCCCGCACTGCAGCCGTACACGGGATCTGCCCGGGCAGATAATCGCAAATTTTCCCGGGGGCCATATGGCAAAAAAGCAAAAATTGCAATTCGATTGTTTTTGCGATATATCGTGCAGGCCTAGTGTATACTAGTTTATTATATTTAGAGGATACAGTGTCTGGCTGGTTTATAATAATTATTATTATTTTCATATAGAGGATGAGAATGCGCTGACATAGTGAGGAGACGTCTGGGCGTCACATTCTGCAGAGAGAACATTTAGCTGGACCCGGTGGTATGTTCCATCTGAATTAGATAAGGAAAGGCTATAGAGAAGACGTCACCTGTAGTCACTGATATCATTGTGTATTCTCCTCACTATAGAGAAGACGTCACCTGTAGTCACTGATATCATTGTGTATTCTCCTCACTATAGAGAAGACGTCACCTGTAGTCACTGATATCATTGTGTATTCTCCTCACTATAGAGAAGACATCACCTGTAGTCACTGATACCATTGTGTATTCTCCTCACTATAGAGAAGACATCACCTGTAGTCACTGATATCATTGTGTATTCTCCTCACTATAGAGAAGACGTCACCAGTAGTCACTGATATCATTGTGTTTTCTCCTCACTATAGAGAAGATGTCACCTGTAATCACTGATATCATTGTGTATTCTCTCCTCACTATAGAGAAGACGGCACCTGTAGTCACTGATATCATTGTGTATTCTCCTCACTATAGAGAAGACGTCACCAGTAGTCACTGATCTCATTGTGTATTCTCCTCACTATAAAGAAGACGTCACCTGTAATCACTGCTATTATTGTGTATTGTCCTCATTATAGAGAAGAAGTCACCTGTAATCACTGATATCATTGTGTATTCTCCTCACTATAGAGAAGACTTCACCTGTAGTCACTGATATCATTGTGTATTCTCCTCACTATAGAGAAGATGTCACCTGTAGTCACTGATATTATTGTGTATTGTCCTCATTATAGAGAAGAAGTCACCTGTAATCACTGATATCATTGTGTATTCTCCTCACTATAGAGAAGACGTCACCTGTAATCACTGATATCATCGTGTATTCTCCTCACTATAGAGAAAACTTCACCTGTAGTCACTGATATCATTGTGTATTCTCCTCACTATAGAGAAGATGTCACCTGTAGTCAGTGATATTATTGTGTATTGTCCTAACTATAGAGAAGACGTCACCTGTAATCACTGATATCATTGTGTATTCTCCTCACTATAGAGAAGACGTCACCTGTAATCACTGATATCATTGTGTATTCTCCTCACTATAAAGAAGACGTCACCTGTAGTCACTGATATTATTGTGTATTCTCCTCACTATAGAGAATACGTCACCTGTAGTCACTGATATCATTGTGTATTCTCCTCATTATGTCCTATCAGAGCTATAGTCACTTGTAAGTTCTGCAGTTAAGATGAGTGAAACTTAACTCCCAGCATAACCTCACCACTGCTTAAAGGGGTACACCGCTGCAAAACATTTTCTTTTGAATCAACTGGTGCCAGAAAGTTAAACAGGATTGTAAATTACTTACTTGAAGGATTCAGATTTTAACTTCCTGGCACCAGTTGATTCAAAAGAAAATAATTTCCAGTGGAGTACCCATTTAAGTAATTCTGGGAGTTGTAGTTTTAAATGGTGAAAACCTTTTTAGCGCTTTTCCATTCTGTGGCAATTGGTATATTTAATTATTATACTGGAATTTTTCACAATGCGCTAGGGGGGTAGGTATGGGGTGACACCATTTTCTACCGCACCGGGTGACACCAACCCTAGCAACGCCACTGTGTGTAATAAACATGACTGGTTGAGTATGTTGTACTGAATTGCATGATTTGGAACTGCTGATATTAGAACTAATGAGATAATATTTTTATATATATATATATATATATATATATATATATATATATATATACAGCAACAGGAGAATACAGCAGCACACTGCTAGCACAAAGATATAGATGAAACATGAGTATATAGATAAAACATGAGTATATAGATAGAACATGAAAAGCTATACAGCTGTAATGCAATAAATGAAGATATGAAACTATGAAAATATGAGGTACTTAGCTTGCAAATTTGGCGCCAAATAGCGTGGACCGTCCCACCACGGTAAGGTGACCTCATTCTGGGACAGACCCTACACTGTGAATATGCCTCTGTGTGAACAGTACAGCAGGCATGCAAGGTCTGAAACATCCAAGGTACCTTATATACACCTAATAGAGGTGGGTGGGGTGCAGGAGCCAACATGGAGGTAGCCACTCCCCCTTATGTGTAATACAACCAAAGGATAAATTGGCCAGCACTATTGATCCAAACTATTGTAAAAACCTGGCTTGCAGGTGCAGGCTGCTGGGCTAAATATACAGCAACAGGAGAATACAGCAGCACACTGCTAGCACAAAGATATAGATGAAACATGAGTATATAGATAAAACATGAGTATATAGATAGAACATGAAAAGCTATACAGCTGTAATGCAATAAATGAAGATATGAAACTATGAAAATATGAGGTACTTAGCTTGCAAATTTGGCGCCAAATAGCGTAGACCGTCCCACCACGGTAAGGTGACCTCATTCTGGGACGGACCCTACACTGTGAATATGCCTCTGTGTGAACAGTACAGCAGGCATGCAAGGTCTGAAACATCCAAGGTACCTTATATACACCTAATAGAGGTGGGTGGGCTACCTCCATGTTGGCTCCTGCACCCCACCCACCTCTATTAGGTGTATATAAGGTACCTTGGATGTTTCAGACCTTGCATGCCTGCTGTACTGTTCACACAGAGGCATATTCACAGTGTAGGGTCCGTCCCAGAATGAGGTCACCTTACCGTGGTGGGACGGTCCACGCTATTTGGCGCCAAATTTGCAAGCTAAGTACCTCATATTTTCATAGTTTCATATCTTCATTTATTGCATTACAGCTGTATAGCTTTTTATGTTCTATCTATATACTCATATTTTATCTATATACTCATGTTTCATCAATATCTTTGTGCTAGCAGTGTGCTGCTGTATTCTCCTGTTGCTGTATATTTAGCCCAGCAGCCTGCACCTGCAAGCCAGGTTTTTACAATAGTTTGGATCATTAGTGCTGGCCAATTTATCCTTTGGTTATATATATATATATATATATATATATGTGTAAAGTGATGATTGATCTATGAGACATTGGTCTTGGGAGGAGACTCTTTTAGACATGTGACCCTGGATTATCCAGGTGCACCTGTTCACTGAATTATTGACTCTCCGCCTACTTAAGACCAATGGATCCCATTTTTTATCAGTATGGCTAGATTACCTGGCTGAAACGCGTTACTTTTATCCTGTTTCTACTGGTGTTCAAATAAAGTCTTGAAATTGCACAAGGACTGCACTGGATTCATCTTTCCTTCGTCTACTGTTACCGGTGTTGGGTTACACCTATCCGAGCGGGGACGCTTGGCGTCTCTGGGGTGAGCTGATGTACTCTGTTGCTTTGTTTCCATTACTTTAACAAGCATCCTGTTCCCCCGGCTACAGCGGACTCTACAATTACCTTTTGGATATACACCATGGCGACTAGTATATGCCTACAACCGCTGGACTCACGCCAAACCTGTACAGACCGCATATGTCAGATATTTAATGGCACCAGTATAGAAACTCAGGATTCTGTGGATCTTTGTATACATATGGAGAAATTAGAGAACACTATAATTGTTGAGTCCAAAGTGTGGTGGGATGTCTCCACCTTAAAAAGTATGTGGAATAGGCCATGATTCCTAGGGGCCTAGGAATTAAGAAATTGCCCACCACCATATTCTGTCAGCAATTTCAACAGGATTGGGAACATCTCCTCACTGACTCGTCCCTATGCTTTATGAAATTGATTATACAATATGAGGAACAAGCTCTAGTGGAGAAAAAAGCTGAATTAGAGGCTTCCCAATTCAAAAAATGTGCATCATTTGCATAGCATGATGAAAGAATTAATGACAACTTAGCCAAGTTGGAGTTGAGTATTGCCGAGATGAAGGAGTCAAAGTTCCAACATGATCTCCAAGATTACAAAACAGATCAGGTGTATCACTGGCCTAACCTGGATCGTAAGGCCAGCATACCCCACTCAATTCTTAAAAAGAACAAAAACCGCAGATATAATGGCAAAAATGTGAACAAGCAACAAAAGGTCAGCTTTAATTCCACTGGAATGGACTCACTGAAAACTAATACTCAATCATGGGATCTTTCGCCAATCTCCGATTCCACCACTGTGGAGAATTCCATTTCACCGGCACGTACAGCGCAGGAAGTACATCATGGTATGACGGCGTCTACTCCAAAAAATGGAGAGCGGGGAGGAAGCACAAACGAACAAGGCAAAAGAAACCCACATGGGAGTGTGAAGGAGAAGAAAATACATTAAATCTACCAATTTATAACTTGTCAATGAAAGTTCTCTCAGAGACTCAGATGACTGTACTTGCAAAGGGACTTTCTTTCGAACAGCATGTAAGTTTGATTTCTTCCGTACTTTGCTTGATAGCAACACATTTGTCAGGAACATCACACTCAGCAAACATTTCGGTAGTTTTGATACTACACAGGATTATAATGTGGCAGAAGGTGATGTCCCAACCATGTCTAATGATATTTCTAATAATATGAATAATAGTACGAAATGCAATGATTCTGCCGGTTATTATGATACTGTTCACACTGATACTGTTTCTGGTTCTGATGCGGTGGTTAGGTTCTCTTTTAGAGAGCTTATCACCACTTCTAACCTACAACAACTTGCTGATCACAATGCACCATGTAAACCTCCCCCCTTTTCTACCTCCAATCCTGATTTTTACCCCATTATGGTGAGAATGTCTGTTTTGGATAATTTTCAGGATTGTATGGAGAAAGAGCTGACCATCTTAGCCCAGACTAATTCTCCTATAAAACATAATCTTGCATTTAAAGAATGTTCTGCTTTGAAGGAATTGGAACAGATGGATGATATTATCATCCGTGAGGCAGGCAAGGGGGGCGGTGTAATCATCTTGGACAAAGGTTTATGTTGCAAACTTTATCAGGAAATATTATCCGATTGTTCTACATATAAAAAGTTGTCTGGTAATCCTTCTACCTTTTTTTGAAGAGACTTGGACGAATTTGTGGATCTTGGGCACAAGAATGTTTTTTTACTCCTAAAGAAGCAGATTATATTAAGGTATTTTTTTTTCTTTTCAATTATCTTTATTAAATTTCTTTCTTCTCCATTATAAAATGTATCATCACACAAATTCCATTAACAATGAGGGAAAACTTTTTCTCCCCCCCCTCTTGTTCCCACCCCTCTTACAACCAACGACAACAACACAAAAAAAAAAAAATATATATATATATATATATATATATATTTTACTTTTCCTCTTTCCTTCCACTCCACCTCTTTCGTTTTCTTCTCCTTTCTCTCCTCTCTTCCTTCCCCAATACCTATAACTCCTCTGTCAACTCCCTCTACTCTTCAACCCCTGGTGTATTTGGTGCCAACCATTTCCTGATTATCACTAATCTGGCGTAAAAAAGCATCATTAATAACCTTCTTCTCTCTTTACCTGTATAAATCACACTACTGTCATCCCCCAGAATAATCAATCAAAGTTTACATTTTGTCCTTTGAACAATATGTTTTATTATTTTTCTCCAATACTCCTGAATCTTCTCGCAGCCCCATATTATGTGCATGAACCCTGCATTTTCTTTTTCTTCTTTACATCTTGGGCAGGTATTACTCTCCGTCTTCCCAATCCTAAATAGAAATTTGGGTGTACCGTGTTTCTTTGAAAATAAGACCGGGTCTTATATTAATTTCAGTCACAAAAAACACACCAAGGCTTATTTTCAGGGTAGGGCTTATTTATTTACGGTATGTACATTGAACAACATGGCGTTTCCATGGTATTTAACGGTATTTACACCCCCCCATTATCATCATGTGATGGGCACAGCTCTGCCCCCCAATGCCCCCCCACCGCCGGTTTATCAGCCCAGCGCTGCACCCCACATCGGGGGACTAATCGTATGTCACCCGCGAGCGCAGCTTCTCTCCCCCCCCCTGCCAAATAATTATCAGCCGCTGCGCTGTACTCCATATTCCTGTTCCCGGGCTGCAAATATTAAAAAACAAACTTTAACTTACCTTCGTCCTCTGTCCCCCCGTTGCTAAGGAACCGGCCTCATGGTCCCTCCGCTGTTCTTGCTGTTCGGCCGGCTTCTTACATCACAGTGGGCTCAGCCTATCATTGGCCGAGGCGGGACATCGCTGCAGCCGGTGATAGGCTGAAGGCTCTGTGACGTCCCAACACCAGGACCGCAGCGAGAACAGCGGAGGACAGTGAGGCCGATTACTTAGCAACGGGGGAACGGAGGACAAAGGTAAGTTAAAGTTAGTTTTTTAATATTTGCAGCCCGGGCATTGTCTAGGTAAGTGATCTTCAACCTGCGGACCTCCAGATGTAATAAATTCTGTATACTATGTTCCACTGTATCAGTTGATGATCAAGGCTTGGGGAAATAATTTTTATATTTCTAAATACATTTATCCGGTTACATTTATTTGTTTCTCCAATTTCCTGTTGCCAGTACTAAAAGCATTTAAGTTTCAGGCAATTATTTTTTTTTCATTATTACTTTATATATTTTTGCCATCACTTTTTTTCCCATTTTCCCATTCTTTATATTCCTTATTAATTCAGTTTCCTTTATTATCCGTATATTCCCGTCTTTAAGTGATCTATTGAGGGAGGACCTCAAATGCTCATATTCAAACCACGAACCTTTTCCCAGCCCGAACTCGTCTCTCAACTCACCCCATTTTTTCATCTGACCATTTTTCCAAACGTCTTTGATTGTTTTTCATCCTTTCCTATACAAACTATTAATTCCCATTTTTGCAACTTCCTTCAAATTTAAATTATACCAAATTGGTCCTGTTTCTATTTTTCCTTCCATTTTTATTTCCTTTTTGAATTTTTCCCATGTCTTACTAAGTCCTCTAATTATAATATTTTTATTCCATTCTCCTTTTAATTTTCCAGATTCAAGTACCTGAAACAAGTTTTCATAGTTTCCATTAGTATTTTCTACAATCTTTTTAAATATTCCAAACCTTTTCCATTCCACTAAATAGTACATTTGGCTTGCTAAGTAATAACCTTGTATATCTGGGAAGTTTAACCCACACTGCTCTCTTTCTTTACACATATAATACATTTTTATCTGCGTTCTTTTCCTTCCCCATATTAGGGCATTAAACATAGCTATTATCTTTCTAAAGACACCTTTCTCGCACCAAAGAGGGGCTGTCCCAAATATATACAATAATTTTGGTAGGACTATAGACTTAAGCAGTGAGTCTTACAGGTACCAAGGGATTATCATAAGATAAACATCAGTCCCCTAATAAAAAAGATGGAAAATAAGGTTAGAGTGTGGAATGAAATGTGCCTATCAAGGACAGAAAGGATTTTCTCACCGCAGACAGCAGGTACCCAGGGAGTAGTAGATCCGTGGTTCCACTGTAGTCTGGAGAAGGTGAAGTAGTAGATCCACTGGACCTGTGTGGCAGTTGACGCAGGCTGTGCCAGGGAGCGGAATCTAAGGTGCTGCTGGTTTTCACCAGAGCCCACCGCAAAGTGGGTTGGACTTGCTGCGGCAGGCGACACCCAGGTCGCTACCCCTGGCACGACTCGACCACACAGGCGGCTGAGGTGAAGCGTGGTACCAAAGGAATAGGCAAGACGTAGTCGGGCAGGCTAGAGGTCAGGGCAGGCGGCACAGGAGCGTAGTCAGTAGTGTAGCAGAAGGTCAATAGGATGGCGGCTAGAAACACGGTCGGGTCACGGAATACAGAGGTCTGGTACACGGCAAGGAATAACTAGAAGTGCGTTCTCTAAGGTGCAGGGCAAACAAAGATCCAGCAGGGGTGCTAAGGAGGAGCTAGAACTTATAAAAAAAAGGTGCAGGTGATACAACTAATTACGGGCACACTGGCCCTTTAAATTTCTCAGCTCCAGCACGCATGCTAGAAGGTGGGGGCATGCGTGTCTGAGCTGAGGGACAGAGGCCGGGGACGGAGGTTAGTGACGGGCTGGGACTCGCATGTGGGCGTGTCCTGCAATGCGAATCTCAGCCCCACCTGGGGCCGGGACACGGGGGAATCTGCGCTCATGGCCGGAATGTCTGGCCGGAGCACCGCTTATGACAGTACCCCCCCCCCCCCCCTTTCGTCTCCCCCTCTTCTTATGGCGCAAAAAAAATTTGAGGAGATTACGGTCCAAGATGTTCTCCTCAGGCTCCCGGGACCTCTCCTCAGGACCAAAACCCCTCCAGTCAACCCCAAATTTTTTTTTGCCATGTACAATTTTATAGGCCAGGATTTCTTTAACTTGAAAAATATCAGAGGATTCAGAGACAGGAGTTGGAGCGGAATTTTTTCTTTGTGAATTGGTAACCAGAGGTTGGTAACCAGAGGTTTGAGGAGAGAAACATGAAAGGAGTTAGGAATGCGTAAAGAAGATAGTAAGCGGAGTTTGTATGAAATTGGATTGATTTTTTGTAATACCTCGAATGGACCCAGGAAACAAGGACCAAGTTTGTAATTGGGATTTTAAACCGGATGAATTTAGAAGATAACCAAACTTTATCACCAGGAGAGAAGGATGGAGGGGATCTTCTTTTTTGTCTGCCTGAGTCTTCATTTGGGAGGATGCCAGAGATAAAGATTGCCGGGTTGGTGGCCAAATGGAGGAGAAATCTCTGACAAGTTCATCTACAGCAGGGAGACTGGAAGAGACTGGGACCGGAAGAGGAGACCTAGGATGATGACCAAAAACTATAAAAACCGGAGATGTCTTTGTGGACTCAGAGTCCTTCTGATTGTAGGAAAATTCGGCCCAGGGAAGAAGATCTACCCAGTCATCCTGACGGGCAGACACAAAATGGCGTAAATAAGTCTCCAAAATTTGATTTATCCTTTCCACCTGACCATTGGACTGGGGGTGGTAGGCAGAGGAGAAATCCAAACTGATGTCAAGACAGGAACAGAGGGCTCGCCAGAATTTGGACACAAACTGCACTCCGCGGTCCAAGACAATGTTTTCTGGAAGACCATGAAGACGGAACATATGAAGTAAGAAGTGCTTGGCCAGTTGTGGAGCAGATGGGAGTCCGGGAAGAGGAATGAAATGAGCCATTTTAGAAAACCGGTCTACCACAACCCAGATGACTGTGGAAGGTCGGTAATAAAATCCATAGCAATGTGAGTCCATGGAATCTCAGGGAT
Source organism: Hyla sarda (assembly GCF_029499605.1). Lineage (NCBI taxonomy): Eukaryota > Metazoa > Chordata > Amphibia > Anura > Hylidae > Hyla > Hyla sarda. Next base: position 162,103,296 of record NC_079195.1, on the reverse strand, counting down.
GGGCAACGGCTGCAAAAGTCCTGCGGGTCTCTGTCGGGTGTTCTTGTCTCGAGCACAAGTGGTACAGGAACGCACAAATTCAGAGACATCGTGTTCCAGACGTGGCCACCCATTATGTCGGGAGATAAGAAGAAGTGTCTTGCGTATTCCAGGATGGCCAGCCAATAAGGAAGAATGACCCCAGTTTAGAACTTTGCGTCTCAATCTGACTGGTACAAAAGTTTTACCAGGAGGTTGCTGTAGAAGATCGGCAGGGGCTGCAGAAATCAGGCGATCAGGAGGGATAATATGTCTTGGAGTAGGATCCAAACCCACCACATCAGAAGATCTGGAGAGGGCATCAGCTCTGATATTTTTATTAGCTGGACGTAAATGAATGAAAAAATTAAACCGGGAGAAGAACAACAACCACCTTGCCTGACGTGGGTTCAAACGTTGGGCTGACTGAAGGTACAGGAGGTTCTTGTGGTCAAAATAAATACTGATCGGATGAGGAGATCCAACAGGTGCCGCCACTCCTCTAAGGCGAGCTTTATAGCAAGCAGTTCACGATCTCCGATGGAGTAGTTTCTCTCCACAGGCGAGAAGGTTTTAGAAAAGGACCCACAGGTCACAGTCTTACCCTTGGCACTTTTCTGGGTAAGAATGCCGCCTGCTCCGATGGAGGAAGCATCAACCTCCAAGACAAAAGGTTTTCCCGGATCTGGTCTAGATAGCACGGGAGCTGAAGCAAAATCAGACTTTAAGCTGGAGAAAGCTTCCTCGGCCTCAGGGGACCACAACTTTGGGTTAGCGCCCTTCTTGGTGAGAGCTACGATGGGAGCAACCACAGAAAAAAAATGTGGGATGAACTGGCGGTAGTAGTTTGCAAATCTCAGGAAACGTTGAATAGCCCGCAGACCGGTAGGGCGAGGCCAATCCAAAACCGCAGACAATTTTTTGGGTCCATTTGTAGTCCTTCATGAGAAACAATGTACCCTAGAAAAGGAAGAATGGATTTTTCAAAAAGGCATTTCTCCAGTTTGGCATAGAGATGATTCCTCCGTAGGCGTTGTAGGACCAGACGAACAT